>NW_028227259.1:43327716-43780216 GCF_978045245.1 Mus caroli
GTGAGAAGCTTGAAGCAATCCCTCTAAAATCAGGGCCTAGACAAGGCTGTCCACTTTCTCCATACCTATTCAACATTGTACTTGAAGTCCTAGCCAGAGCAATTCGACAACAAAAGGAGATCAAAGGGATACAAATTGGAAAAGATGAAGTCAAAATATCACTTTTTGCAGATGATATGATAGTATATATAAGTGACCCTAAAAATTCCACCAGAGAACTCCTAAGCCTGATAAACAGCTTCGGTGAAGTAGCTGGATATAAAATTAACTCAAACAAATCAATGGCCTTTCTCTACACAAAGAATAAACAGGCTGAGAAAGAAATTAGGGAAACAACACCCTTCTCAATAGTCACAAATAATATAAAATATCTTGGCGTGACTCTAACTAAGGAAGTGAAAGATCTGTATAATAAAAACTTCAAGTCTCTGAAGAAAGAAATTCTAGAAGATCTCAGAAGATGGAAAGCTCTCCCATGCTCATGGATTGTCAGGATCAACATTGTAAAAATGGCTATCTTGCCAAAAGCAATCTACAGATTCAATGCAATCCCCATCAAAATTCCAAATCAATTCTTCAACGAATTAGAAAGTGCAATCTGCAAATTCATCTGGAATAACAAAAAACCTAGGATAGCAAAAACTCTTCTCAAGGATAAAAGAACCTCTGGTGGAATCACCATGCCGGACCTAAAGCTCTACTACAGAGCAATTGTGATAAAAACTGCATGGTACTGGTATAGTGACAGACAAATAGACCAATGGAATAGAATTGAAGACCCAGAAATGAACCCACACACCTATGGTCACTTGATCTTCGACAAGGGAGCTAAAAACATCCAGTGGAAGAAAGACAGCATTTTCAACAAATGGTGCTGGCACAACTGGTTGTTAACATGTAGAAGAATGCGAATCGATCCATTCCTATCTCCTTGTACTAAGGTCAAGTCTAAGTGGATCAAGGAACTTCACATAAAACCAGAGACACTGACACTTATAGAGGAGAAAGTGGGGAAAAGCCTTGAAGATATGGGCACAGGGGAAAAATTCCTGAATAGAACAGTAATGGCTTGTGCTGTAAGATCGAGAATTGACAAGTGGGACCTCATGAAACTACAAAGCTTCTGCAAGGCTAAAGACACCATCAATAAGACAAAAAAACCACCAACAGATTGGGAAAGGATCTTCACCTATCCTAAATCAGATAAGGGACTAATATCCAATATATATAAAGAACTCAAGAAGGTGGACTCCAGAAAGTCAAATAACCCCATTAAAAAATGGGGCTCAGAACTGAACAAAGAATTCTCACCTGAGGAATACCGAATGGCAGAGAAGCACCTGAAAAAATGTTCAACATCCTTAATCATCAGGGACATGCAAATCAAAACAACCCTGAGATTCCACCTCACACCAGTCAGAATGGCTAAGATCAAAAATTCAGGTGACAGCAGATGCTGGCGAGGATGTGGAGAAAGAGGAACACTCCTCCATTGTTGGTGGGATTGCAAGCTTGTACAACCACTCTGGAAATCAGTCTGGCGGTTCCTCAGAAAATTGGACATAGTACTACCAGAGGATCCAGCAATACCTCTCCTGGGCATATATCCAGAAGATGTCCCAACCGGTAAAAAGGACACATGCTCCACTATGTTCATAGCAGCCCTATTTATAATAGCCAGAAGCTGGAAAGAACCCAGATGTCCCTCAACAGAGGAATGGATACAGAAATTATGGTACATTTACACAATGGAGTACTACTCAGCTATTAAAAAGAATGAATTTATGAAATTCCTAGCCAAATGGATGGACCTGGAGGGCATCATCTTGAGTGAAGTAACACAATCACAAAAGAACTCACACAATATGTATTCATTGATAAGTGGATATTAGCCCAAAACTTAGGATACCCAAGATATAAGATACAATTTGATAAACGCATGAAACTCAAGAAGAATGAAGACCAAAGTGTGGACACTGTGCACCTTCTTAGAATTGGGAACAAAACACCCAGGGAAGGAGTTACAGAGACAAAGTTCGTAGCTGTGATGAAAGGATGGACCATTTAGAGACTGCTGTATCCAGGGATCCGTCCCATAATCAGCTTCTAAACGCTGACACCATTGCATACACTAGCAAGATTTTGCTGAAAGGACCCAAATATAGCTGTCTCTTGTGAGACGATGCCGGGGCCTAGCAAACACAGGAGTGGATGTTCACAGTCAGCTATTGGATGTATCACAGGGCTCCCAATGGAGAAGCTAGAGAAAGTACCCAAGGAGCTATAAAGGGATCTGCAACCCTATTGTTGGAACAACATGATGTACTAACCAGAACCCTGGAGCTCTTGTCTCTAGCTTCATATGTATCGAAAGATGGCCTAGTCGGCCATCAATGGAAAGAGAGGCCCATTGGACTTGCAAACTTTATATGCCCCAATATAGGGGAATGCCAGGGCCAAAAGAATGGGAATGGGTGGGTAGGGAAGTGGGGGGCGCTATGGGGGACTTTTGGGATAGTATTGGAAATGTAATTGAGGAAAATATGTAATAAAAATATAAAAAAAAAATTAGTTTAAAGGAGCATGAAGGAGACAAGGAAATATGTCAATCTAAGATTAGAAATGAAGAAAGTTAGGATTGAGGGAAGAGAAGAAGAATACAAAGAAACGATAGATTTTCACTAAGATTTAGGGAGTAATTGCTGTGGCAGTTGGAGCAGGATGGATGGAGGACAATACAAGAAGAATACAAAAACCTCAAATAAAGAAGCCAAGTTGAATAAAGGAGTATATATAAGAAGGAGAATGAACATTATATTACATTGCATTATTAATTTATACTGCATTATTTAACACTTGGCCAACAGCACATACAGCAATCTGAAACAGTCTCTATAATTGCTACAGTTATTTCATGAGTGGCCAGTTGTAGAGTTTTGCTATTTTTTTACATCTGTTGAAGTGAATGTATTATGAGGCAGGTACATGTGGTCAGTGGTGATATGGAAAATTTTCTTCCCTCAATTGTTTATATTTATACATATTGAATTCTCAGCAAGTATTTGGTCTTGGGTGTGATGGATATGAATGAAGTTATAAAGTAGATGAAGGATCTAAGTAAGTACAGTAACCAAGACTCACATCTGCAACAACCTCTTAAGTACAATTGTCCTTGCATTTGTAAAAGCAGTAAAATCAGTTGTGCTGTATTAGCTCAAACTATATGATGTCCTTGATGTCTGATCCTTTTTTCAAAAATTAAGTAAAAACCCAATACTTATACAACAATGTCCAGCAGAGGTTGAATTTTGGTATATTTCTTTTTTTTTTTTTGCTGTTCAATATTTTTTATTAGATATTTTCTTTATATACATTTCAAATGCTATCCTGAAAGTTCCCTATACCCCCCCCCACCCTGCTCCCCTACCCACCCACTCCCACTTCTTGGCCCTGGAATTCCCCTGTACTGGGGCATATAAAGTTTGCAATAACAAGGGGCCTCTCTTCCCAGTGTTGGCCAACTAGGCCATCTTCTGCTACATATGCAGCTAGAAGCTAGAGATACGTGCTCTGGGGATAGTGGTTAGTTCATATTGCTGTTCCACCTATGGGGTTGCAGACCCCTTCAGCTCCTTGGGTGCTTTCTCTAACTTTTCCATTGGGGGCACAGTGTTCCATCTTATAGATGACTATGAGCATCTACTTCTGTATTTGCCAGGTATATTTCTAATACAGATATTTTAATTACAGTCACTTATATGAAAGACATATGTGTAGCAAAAAAAAAAATCATGATAATTTTCACATCACACTGGTGATGCATGCAATGTCTTTTTTGGTATCTGTAAACTTTGTTGAAATTATATTATTCTGGTTTAATAGATACAACAAAAAATTCATGCACTACAAATGAATATCTTTGTGGCATGTGAGTTACACCCTAGGTGGCATCAAAATTCACTTCTCATGCACTCTGTGCACTGGTGTTGATATAATTGTAAAGGATAGCTACACTGTAAACTATAGCTGTAATTATTTCCATATTTAGTGAGGTAGAGAAAAGGCACACATGGAAGGTAGGAACTAAGATGGTGCTCAAAATACTCCTTAGAATGCCTCTGAATATTAAGGAAAGATTTGCTATCCTGTTAGCACCTGAAAGTAGACACATAATTCTAAAAAGTATTGAGATGAATAATTGCAGAAAGATGGCCCCTCTAATTCTATTCCTTGTGACTTGAATCAGGTATTCACCATTAGAAACATGGAGGCAGAGAATCATTTTTAATGTTGATTAGCCTTCAACGTGTGCCAACTGAAAAACGAACAAGAGTGAAAGGGAGAGGACTAGTCAAACAACATTTTCCTTTATTTAAAATGCACAAAGTAATTTTAGAAACTATTGTACATCTGCAAGTATCCACATCAGGCATTCCTGCTCATAGGCAAAGCAATTACTTGCTCCCTAAGAGAGATGAGTACTTGCATACTTGAATGAGCAGGACATGCTCGGGCCAGGTTGTGACAAGTGACAGGCAGAAGAAACCTTTCTCCATTACAGTTGCTGCAGTGAAAGACTTTCCACGTGATAGTTTTCTCTTCACTTTGGAGCATGCCCCCTCCCATTAGAACAGATATTCACTCAGCTTTTCGGGCATTTAAATATTTGTAGAAGCTCATATATCATAAGGCAAATGTTTGACCTTTTCTTCCATTGTTTTCCCGGGGAAAAAGGAAAAGTTGAATGAACCTGAACACTTGGTTAAAACTGTGCTGCTTCAAATTGCTATATCTTAGTCTTTGACATTTTATCAGTGCCAGGCATTAAAGAAAAAAAAATGGTCCCTAATAAGGTAGAATTTAAAAAGAAGAAGGCACAGGCTTGTCATTATTACTGGCACAATAGAAAGGCTCACTGGAATCAGCCATCCGAGCTATGGTGGGGCTCAAAGTTAATTACATCACCTTAGACAATAACTTGGTCTTTGTGGTTCCAGTTATCTCGACACACAGTTGGCTCTAATTTTTTGTTGTTGTGTAATGTCCCATTAATCACAGCTACATGTGTTCCCTGCCATGTGATTCATCATCCTATCCCCCTGAAACTACTTCCATTCTCCAGCACTCAAGATAAACCACTAATTTAAAGTGGCAGTGGCCAACCTTGGCTATCAGAATGGTGTAGATTCAGTGAGGAGGGTCAATTGCAACACGAATAGACACCAGGCATTCCGGTTGATTCAGATTATCCCCACTGATTGCATTTGCCCTCTGGAACGGAGATCAGGTGGGACAATTAAAGGCTGAACTCTTCAGATAGGACTGAAGCTATGATGGACTGTACAACGTTCCTAAGCACCATTCATTTAAAAACAAAGGATGGCAAAGTGAACCCAGAAGGGAGGGAGGAAAATGCAGAGGAAAAAGCTCGGGGCTAAATGGGCAATATGCTCTAACTTTTGCTTCGAACATAGTACATATGTGACTTTGGACAAGTCATCTAGTTACTCTGGGTCTCGTTTTCCTCTGAATGAGAAAAATTAGGAAGTTGAAGCGAGTAATATGTGTTTATTTACATGTTCTCCTAAACTAATTTTGATGGATCTGGGAATGCAGGGGGAAGCATTCTTTTAATGAAATATTAACAACACACATATACAGCATACTGAAATGTTTTCAAGCATCAAAAAATATTACTTGGGCATAAAAGGATCCCTGATCCCAGCTGGAACAGATAACTCTTTTCACCTTATCAACCCTAGAATTTGGCATTCAACAGAATTCGTTTGCTGGAAGCACCATGCCAATAAAGTTAATTTTCTCATAATTTTCTGCTAATCCCAACTTTCTCAAACAGCTACAAATTGGTAATTAGTATCATCAACGTTTGCTGGAGTGAGTTCTTGAAATATGATATTACAGTTTGTACATTACTTAAATATTCAACTCTAAAATGGAATTTTCAGAGACTTGGTATAGTCATAAAAGCTTTATATTCACAGACCAAGCAAAATTTTATTTTTTTTAAAATGTTGTCCTGTAAATAGGCCACACACATACACCTAACCACATCTATCCTAACTCTTGAGATTAATAATTGCAAAAACGTTGCCTCTCAAGTTCAATTTATTGTATCAGACTAATTCATGTATTTATTAAAACGTGTGACTCTTTATTTCATCATCTTATTTTTCATTCTAACTTTTCTCTGCTAATGAGAATAACTTGTTGGTGTGTTGTGCATCAATTTCTTTCTAATGGAAAACATTCTGTGCTGGAGAAAATCTCATCAAAATGAAGGAAGTAAGCAAAAGTTTCAAGGCTTAGGGAAGTGAATAACTCAGGAGTCTCAGAGAGTTCTTAAAGCTTCATCTTTAACTTTATACAAACTGGAGGGAGCTTGGGAGGGAGAATTCTCTGACAATGCTAGCAACAGGTTCCATGTGGAAGTCCAGGGTTGCAATTTCCATGAGCTATGAACCACACTGGGCTGGGGTATTTTTGGTATTACAGATGCCTTCAAATAACTATGGTGCTGTAAGTAACCCCTCACTCCTTATCCTGTAAACATCCATAATAATCTCATTGGTGCACCAAACTAGAGATGTGTGTGTGTGTGTGTGTGTGTGTGTGTGTGTGTGTGTGTGTGCATGTGCTCATGGCAGAATTAGGGATGTTATGTGTGGTGTATGTATATGGGTTTGTGAGTACATGCACCTCTGTGTGTGCATGTGGAGGTCAGAGTAGAAATTTTTGTGTGTATGTATTCTTCTATGACTCTCTGTCATGATGCCTAGAGACAGGTCTCTCATTTAACCAATTTCAGCAAACAGTTTTGTCATTTTTGGCTAGGCTCCCAACTGGGATATACCTCTCTCCATGAACCAATTGTGAGGGTCAGGCACAAGTAACTATATTTGTCTATTCATATGTGTAGTGGGGATTCAAACTGAATTTCCCTTGTTCAAAGAGCAAGCATTGTTACTCACTGATCCATCTTTCCAGTCACTGGTAAAGTCATTAAGTTGGTCTAGCATTTGTTACCTATCAATTGTGAATGCATATTTGATCAAATCCTCTCAGAAAAAAGCACATAACATGATAGAATGTGGATCTCATACATTTGAAGACACATTTCAAGGCAGGCTCTTAAGGAACATTTTTTAAATGTCCGTTTAAAAAAAAAAAAAAAGGAAAATAGAAAGAAAAAAATAGTCCAGGTACTGGTTAATCAAGGTGTCTACATTTTCCATTCCTTCAACTATGTCTTGAATTTCTTGAAGAACTCTGTTGTCATGTTTTTGATCTTATAAAGACAGTAACAGAGTATCAATTATGTACTAATTAAAGACAAGACAAGACATCTATCTGTATTTGACTTTGTTACATGGGTGCAATATATGGCTCTTAATACATGATGAAACTTAACCTTGGTTAATTCATGTATATAAACTCCTATGCAACTTCTACAGTGAGTCAAGAACCTCATCTAGACTTTTGGTCCTTGGTAGTTGTATAGCTTCCATAATTCATTTCCTACAGCACATAAACTGGGGGACTTAGAAAGACCAAGTTGTGGATTTATCCTAAGTGAAACGTTAAGAAAATCACTTAAAAATCTCTTCCTTATAGCCATTTTGTTGTCTTGTATCTGATCTTCAGCCAAGAACCATTTAAGATGCAATGCAACACAGGGAACATTTATATCACAATGACAGGGCTATATGTGGCTTTTAAAAGGCTGTCTCTGACTCCAGAAAGATCAACTCTTCTCAACTGGGGACAAATCTGTGATTTAAAAATGCTTAGAAACATCAGTAGGCATTGATTTTTACAGTTATCACAACTGGAGTTTTATAGTTATCACAACTGGGTTTATAGTACCAGCATCTGCAAAGTGAAAGCTAAGAATTCCCTTAAATATCCCACAACAAGGGGGAAAGCTCCCTGAAAGAAGATTCTATTGCCAAATGTCACTTACATTATTACTTGAAATAAATAATTTCTTAGCATACATAATTACATAGAATGAAGCACTCACTGGTAATATTTACAAAATACATAAATGAACTAGGACAAAAGTAATATGACTATTTTATAAATTAATAAAATTCTCTTGAAATAATATATTTAGAAAAACAGAAGCAAATATATAATTCTTTCTAGTGAAGTTTATTATTGCATACTCTCCTAGTTAGAGGTATTTGGATGAGAAAATATCTACAATGTGACATTTATGACTCCGTAGAATAAGGAAAAAACAACTATATAAAGGATCAGGGATCATTTTATTGAAGCAGGAAGAACAAAACAGGTAATCCTGTAAGCATGGGGCATCCTGTAGCTCACTGGTGACACTTTAATGTTCGTCTCTGGAAGAAAATGTGACCCTTAGAAGAGCTCTCTCCTCTCTCTCTCTCTCTCGATATATAGATATAGATATGTGTGTGTGTGTGTGTGTGTGTGTGCGTGTGTGTATGTGTGTATGTTTTGTGAGGAATGAACAGAGTTAAAACAAAGAGAAAATGATATTAGTATTTCTTTTTGTTATTGTTGTTTGTTTGTTTTTGTTTTGTTTTGTTTTTTCAAGACAGGGTTTTTCTGTGTAGTCCTTCCTTTCCTGGAACTCACTCTGTAGACCAGGCTGGCCTTGAACTCAGAAATATGACTACCTCTGCCTCCCAAGTGCTGGGATTAAAGGCATGTGCCACCACTGCCTGGCAATATTAGCATTTCAGTGGTCTGTTTTGCCATTGGGCAATGACAACAGAGACTTTGGATACTTATGGGAAGCACATCAGCATTTGGACTAAGAGCACTTGCCTGTGACCTTTAGGAAGTGGGAGAGAAATAATTCAAGATTTTTTTCTTAATTTCAAGTTTTCTAATAGTTAAAATGGATGTAATCAGAATGGAGTAGATTAGTGTAGAGGTGACAACTAGGAGTTTTAGTCGGTTATCATTTAATCTGTGATGATTGCTAGACACTGGAGAGACTATAGAGAAGCATGAATTATTTAAGTCTTCATGAGGCAATCAGACATTGAGGTGGACTTTGCAAAGTCATCAGTGTGAGGGCAAAACCTAAAGCTGTTTGTTTAATAAGCTGGAGAAAACATTTACATAGATCAGGTCTATGAACTAAGCCCTAGTACACCTCAGTGCATACAAATGAAGAAAAAGAGCCAAGGGTGCCAAATACAGTAACTCCAAAGGAGAAATTATGAAACCATAAAATTAAAATGTAAATTGGATACTTCATAATCTCCAGGGTGATGATAAAATTGTCTTGATGGACACTGGACTATTTCCCAAGAGCAGTAACATGTCTTAATTTTCAAAATATAAATACTGCTCATCATGAATAAAACTGTGTTTTATTCCAAAATACTCTGAAGTTTACCTAAAATAATAATATCTCTGTTGTTATGTATTACAACATATATGAGAAATGGGTTCTAAAGAGAAGGAATGGTTAGACAAATTTCATAAAGTTAATGATAGCTATAAAGTGACATTTTTCAAGAAAGTTAAGTATTCAACACAAGGACAAATAATATAGGAAGGAGACAAGAAAGTAACATATAAAGCATTAGGTTAATTTATTTAACTACAAAACTTTATGAAAATATAAACAACATATTGGTTGTAAAACAAGGAGAAAATGGACTACAGAGAAGAAAATTTAAATAATATATTTTAACAATACATTACCAGTAAAATCACATATATGTTTAGAGTCCCATATTTATATCTGCCCTTATTTAATTTCACTTTGCCTACTATTTGACTAGTTCATACATCTATACTATATATTTGGATCATATCTACTCTCCTTTCCTCCATTTCTACAGAAACTCTGACACGTGGCATCTTATCCTCTTCTTACTTTTTCCTTTATAACTCACTGTATCCAATCTGTCCTATCCATATGTGCATGGGTATAAAGTCATTGAGTGATGAAGCCCAGAGAGGCTATATCCCTGGAGAACATGAACTCTTTTTCCCTTAGCAGCCATCATTTTCCAATAGCACTCAGCTATGGGTGGGACCTTGTGAGCTCCATCTGTGCTAGACTGTTGACTTTCTGAAGGCAGACACCACTGCTGTGAGTTCATGGCACTATCCAAGAAGAGCTACATTTCAGCAGTCTTCCTGGATTCCTGGTGTTTCCAGTCTTTCTATCCTCTATTTTCCTTTAGCTTTCAGGATAATGGATAATAACTACACAGTCACTTATTCACTATGTTTTGACTTATTGTGATTCTCCTTGTTAGCTTTTGTCCACTGTAAGAAGAAGCTTTTCTGATAAGGAATTAGAGCTGCACTAATCTATGACTAAGTATGTGTAAGACAGTATTGTGTGATGTCCATTAAACAAATCAACAGTAGTATATCAGAAGGCAAGTACCAGTTATGTGTTCTCTCTTATAAAATCTCCTTAAATCCTATCAGAAAAGTCTTACCAACACCCATGATATTCATGTCACCTTTGCACCAGTGGCTGTATCTTGCCAATCCTGTATTACTGAAGCATACAGGATTGATGGCTGGGTAAAACTGATATTTTTTTCTTCCCCCACCCCAGTGGTGTGCTTAGTATTTCTTAGAGCTGTGAAAGTTAACCAGAATGAAAGAAGATTCCAATCAATACTAGTTTGATTTCTCCATGTCTTATGAACTTTCTGTTATCTTTAGCTATACAGTTTTACCATTAAGTTCCAGTGGGTGCAAAGAGCAATAGTTATATTGTTTTGAGGGGTCTCTAGGAATCCTCCAACCAAAAACTTGAAGAGGTGTATCATAAACCCAATAGCAGACTTTTGTTTGATCACTCATGGCTTCTTGGGGGAGCTTTGGCATCTTGTGTAAGGTAACCATACATATATGCATACATACATGTAAAAGACAATTCATGAAAAATGAGGCCATGAATTATAAAAAAGAACAAGGAGGAGAATATTTGGAGAGTGGAAAGAAGAAAGGAAAGGGGAAATGATGTAATTATGTTATAATTTCAAAAATAAGAAAAGAATGTTTGGTTTAAAACATGTGTATCATATTTATGTAAATATGTATGTATATAAATATATGTATGTATATGGGCCTGATAAGATTATCTTATGAGATGGGTAAAGACACTTACACCAAGGCTAATGATATGATTTCAATTCTCAGGACACATATGATGAATTAAGAGCACTGACCATATCAAGTTATCCTCTAACCTGCTCATAAAGGCCATGGAGTGCTTGTGAGTACATGAGTGAGTGCTATTTATATATAAAAATTTATAAATAGTAGATTTTGATATGGCTTTTCAAGCACTTTCTCATTAGTTGTTCATTCCCAACCCTCTACTCTTCTATAACCCCCCCTTTCCCTTCCTGGCTTATACATTCCCCTGACATTAAAGTGCATTTTAAAATGTAAAATAAACTCCAAATGAAATTGTGTATTTTGCTGCAACAGTATTACAAGAATGTAATACATTATTGTGGTCACAAAATATGTTAGTTTTTCTTTTATTATTGTGTCTATGATGATATTTATGGCATCATAGATAATTTAAACTGTATTCTATTAACTATCCCATATTTGAATAATCCTCTCATATTTCTAGTGTGGTACTCTGTCCACTGCCACTACAACTGCAAAAGCTTTTTATTGGTTCTATATTTTATAAAAGGGTATTTTCTCATGGGAGTTATTGCTTAGCTGTAAGAATTGCTTTTCAGTGATGAACTCACCCGGAGGGAATAAACACGCAGGGAAAGACTGAAAACTGGTTCAGTTTGCTACTACCAAGACTCAGCTACATCAACTCTCATAAACTTTTTTTACTTTCTACTATTATAAAGCTGTATCAATGAAAAAGAGTAATCCATTTTCCCATCATTCCTTGCAAGTATAATTCTGGTGTTTCTGCTATGGCATCAGCATCAGGAGGTGTGGATAATAAAACTTGTCCTCAAAGAACAGGAAAGCACATACACATATAGCCTGTTGAGGTGTTAATGCCAGGTAGGACCAGGATGTTCACTGTTCAAGTAGGGATACTTGAACAGATTTGGGAATGGAGGTGAAGAAAATGGAAACAACCCTCTGCAAATGCAAAATCTTAGTGTAAACATAAGGAGGAACTGAGTTAAATAAATGAGTGTAATGGGGAAAAGAAGAAAATGTACAAAACTGAAGGCAGAGAGAAAGACTCAGTTAAGAGACCACACCCTGTGTGGTGTTCAGCAGGAGAAAGGCAGGAATATTCTATTAGGTTCAAGGTGATTGAAGATGTCCAATACCTCAGAACTTAGGTACTAATTTGTTATTAGGAACAGCATTACTAAAGTAATTGTTACCATTATTATTGAATTGTATTATCATGAAGGCTAGGGAGATAGCTAATATGGTTCTTGCCTATAAATATGAGGAGCTTAGAACTGTAGCCATCCAGCAGCCATGGATGAACTGGGTTACCTGAAAGAGGGCTGGAAATAAAAAAAGGACAGTGCAGGAGAAAGATGAAGCCAAGACAAAGGTTCTGATCAAAGCTCAAAGTTTAATATTCAGCACTATGTTTGTATAGGGAGAGCCCACAGCCCCATCAACTTCATCCAGCTTCACCTGGATTGAGTTGCAAAGCAAGCTCAGCAGGTGGTCAGTTCCTCAAAGCTCCAGTAGGAAATTGCAAATGCAAAGCAGGTAAGGCCAGCCAATTCCAGCTGGGTTGTAAAACCCTTGTGGCAAGCATTCAAGGTCTGTTTAGTCTACTCAAGGCTGGGGGAAGGGCACAATTTCCCCTTTTTTGTTATTTTTTAAAGATGAGTGGTTATCAGTAGCTTGATGGGGGCACAACATTTACTTGTTTTCCATAATCTCCTCTAGGGTACAGAGTGGCCAGGGGACGGTGCCTGTCTTAGTTTGGTGTGTATATTGCTCCTTCTTACCTGTCAGAGAGAACAAACATAGCTTTTGATGTATGTCTCTGTCTTTGGTCAATAGAAGCTCAAGATCACTCTTAGCCCTCTCTGACTACTGGCCTTCTATAGCACACACTTTCCCATTCAGACCAAAGCCACAAAGGACATATGAATATGCACTCAATGCATTTTTTCATAGTGATGAATAACTGCCATGATGAATAGCTGAGCTTGTTGAAAGTGACCCTGTGTGAAGGCAGCCAATCTGTTTAAGATACAAGGGCCAAAAGTTAAAAAGAAACAAAATCATTATTAATGGTCCAAGCAGTATAGAAATTAAAGATGTAAGCCCTGGGGAAGTAGCAAATCAGGACTCAAACCATCCCTGATTCTGTCCTTTTTCTCTTTTTCTTTTGGCTAGTCCTTCTAGAACTTTAGCCATAGAATTCTTTACTATTCTGGAATGATTGATTTAAAACTAGCATTCTTCATGGAGGACTGTACATAGTCCTCCTGTTGAAGGAATAAAAGATTAGGAGCTTAAATACATGCACTAACAATTTTTTAAAATCCAGATTCTGTCCAATTTTATCCACTATAAATGTAACTTCATTAAGAACTGCAACTAACTTCCAAATATGTCTCTGAAAATGTCCAGAACCAGCATTCCAAATGAAGATTATCATTTCCTTTTTTACAATATTGGATTGATTTCTAGACTAGTCAATGATTGAGTCAGAATAACTGATTACATTAAAGGAAAGAAAAGAGTAATTATAACTTCTCCTTTTCATTAAGGTTTCTAAGTCAATTTCCACAGTTTCCACGTTCTCTGTCCCACAAGGTCTAAAAGCTTGACGCAAGGCAGCTTTTCCAATCTGGGATGTAGGCAAGCAAAGGTG
The DNA here is from genome assembly GCF_978045245.1 of Mus caroli. Lineage (NCBI taxonomy): Eukaryota > Metazoa > Chordata > Mammalia > Rodentia > Muridae > Mus > Mus caroli. The sequence goes on from NW_028227259.1 coordinate 43,341,539, forward strand.
AGTTAAGAATATGTCCAGTACAACTTCCCATCACCATTGTCAGAGCTCTCAGCAAGCTCACAGGTCAGTGTCATTCTTTGTCCCAAAATCAGCATGTTACACCAGTACTCTGGCAGCTAGAATGCTCTTACAGTATCCTGCGAAGAAAACACAAACATGCCCTCTTCCCCATATTAAATACCTGATTGCAATCATGCCATATGCCAGTAAGTGGATCCTTACATTTCACCTAGGCACAAGTATGCTTAGTTGTAGGGTGCCATAGAAAATCAGCAGAGAGTTCCTTGGCATCCAAATTTTAAAAATTTTAAAAATAAAAAGCATGATTTAAATAATGTGGTGCAAGAGGATATAATTCCCCCTTTTTTTTTTTTGTTTTGTTTTGTTTTTTGTTTTTATGAAGGTATTGTTTTAAAGTTCCATGTGTTTGTTCCACAATACCTTGTCCTTTAGGATAATAAGGAATCCCAGTAATATAGGATTTAATATTTTAAATTGTCTACAAAACATCTCGAATGCTTGACTGTAATGGCCAGTTAAATTGTCTGTTTTAATCTAAAAACAATGCAGGCAATGACTAATTACATTTTTAGATGCTTCTCCTGTTAAAGCAGTTGTAATTAGAAAATCTGAAAAAGTACGAAGTCTCATGTACATAATTTAATTTTCCAAAATCAGAAATATGAGTACCATTCATTTGCAATAATTGATTAGGTATAAGTCTTCAAGGATTAACACCATTATGTGGTACAGGTAGATATTGAGGATATTGAGTCTTCACAATTTGACATGCATATTTTCTAGAAATCCAAATTGTTGTCGCAAACCATTACTATTTTGATGATATATAGAATGAGATTTTATGGGCAATTGTTCCTATGTAAGGCCTATAATCTGTCTGGTATACAAATTTGCTATGGCGTTGTCCTAAGGGGTCAGTCCAGGCAATCCAGTATGAGCTCTTCAAAGTCCTATAAAGTTAAGGAATGGTACATTCTCTTAAATTGAGCTATATTTGCATAAATAATTGCAAAATTTGAGAATTAGCACTGTAGGAAATGGAAAAAATTCCAAGCAATTACAACCATGAGTTCTATATTTGCTACTAATATACAAATTAAAAACTTGGATTTTCAACAATTCAAAAACAGTGGCTATAACATGTAATTCAATTGTTTGTGAAGCATGAGGGAAATTCGAGAAAATAAGCATGTGATCCAGTCACATATGCTGTGTTCCCATTAGATGAGCCATCTGTAAATACAGTTATTGACTATATACACAAACCTACAGGAAATACAAAAGCATTCATGGGGCAAATTGTAACAATTTTTCAATTTTGCCTGAAAAATTTGCACATACAATAGGCCAAATATCAGTATTCTGTAATAACCAATTTAATTGCTGTTTGAAATAAGAAATAAATGTTTCATCAGGTTCTTAAGAAATTCTTTCCAAAATACTTTCATAACCCTATCATACAATTCTGTATTAACACAGCAGCAGCTTTATAATATGGTGTTAAAATTTTACTTGGAAATGAAGAAAGATAAATCCACATTAATGGTCCCTTTTGCCAAAGAATTGCTGTAGAACAGCCAACAAACAATCATAATCTCTAAAATGTATCTGTTGTTCACTATTCTACCTTCTGCAAATCATTTGTCCCTCATCAGTTAATTATCCACAGGAATTAGGATCTGCATACACCTTGAAAATATCAAACAGAGGTTTAAATCCTCCTGTGGTAAGCTTAAGATGAGGCCTTAGCCAATTAATATTTAACAGCTTTTGAAAAACATTTAAAGTAAGTAAACTGTCTTTTCTTATTTGAATTTTCCATGCCATAATTTGTTTAGAATATATTTGAGGCCCCAAATATTGAAAAAGATATTGCCTGTGAATCTTTTCTGAGGCAAAAACTACTCCAAAATTTTAAAACTTGTTGTATAAGAAGAACAAAAGCTTGTAGTAAACAGCATCAAAGGAATCCGCTAATAAAATACCATCCATGTAATGAATAATCTTCACTGAAGGATTCAAAGCCCTAACTTCTTGTATTGAAGCATGAACAATCTTTTTAATCAGATATTTTCTTCATTTATATTGCAAATGCTATCCACAAAGCCACTTATACCCTCCCCGTGCCCTGCTCCCCAACCCACTCACTCCTGCTTCCTGGCCCTGGCAATCCCCTGTACTGGGGCATATGATCTTTCCAATACCAAGGGCCTCTCCTCCCATTGATGGCCGAATAGGCCATCCTCTACTACATATACAACTAGAGACACAGCTCTGGTGGTGGTGGTGGTGGTGGGGTACTGGTTAGTTCATTTTGTTGTTCCTCCCATAGGGCAGCAGACCCCTTCAGCTCGGTACTTTCTCTACCTCCTTCATTAGGGGACCTGTGTTCCATCCAATAGATGACAGTGAGCATCCACTTCTGTATTTGCCAGGCATTGGCATAGACTCACAAGAGACAGCTATGGCAGAGTGCTGTCAGCAAAATCTTTCTGGCATATGCAATAGTGTCTGGGTTTGGTGGTTGTATATGGGATGGAACCCCAGGTGAGGCAGTCTCTGGATGGTCTTTCCTTCCGTCTTAGCTCCGAAATTTGTCTCTGTAACTCCTTCCATGGTTATTTTGTTTCCCATTTTAAACATAACGTAGGGCTGTTAGCTATTCCTTGAGGCAAAACTTTCCATTATATTGCTTCATGGGTTCTTTAAAATTACAAGCTGACACACTAAATGTAAACTTATTACAACAATCAAAATACAAAGGAATATTATAAAAACAATCCTCCAAATCCATAATAATTCTATGTGCATTTCCTAGAATGGCAGCTAGAGTAGGCAAGCCAGGCTATAATGCCTCTACAAGTTCCTAGCATCATAAACCTTCCATAAATCTGAAGTTTGAACTTTGTTTTTGGTTAATGAAATAACCAATCCCTTGGAGTACATCAGCTCCAGGGTCTATTAATCCTTAAAAGCTTTTTTTTTTTTCTTCAATTGGTAATTTAAGGCTAGATCTCTTATTAGTAATAGATTGAACACATCAGAAGAACCAAAGCTGCCTTGTCCTCTTTTACTCTAACAAATTTGGAAGGTAGCAAATGTAAGGGAACTAAAATAAGTTGAGCAATCCTTTTGTTAGCAGGTACAGTTGTAATGCCACAGGGGAGGCAGCCATAATTTTTATTTTTTTTCTGCATAATCATTATTTATAGCACCTGGATAGATCTGCAATCCTTTTCTAGTAGTGCTACTTCAGTCTAAAAGTAACACCTAGGTCCCTGGAGGCAAGGGCCTAAAAACTCCTGTAGGTAGGGTTTAAACTCCCATTTTTGCAGTCAGTACTGCATGGGTGGTAGAACTGAGGTTCAATCCTTCACTTTTTGTGGTTGCTCTGACAAATTCAGAAATGGATTTTCTTGGCTAGGAAACAGGTTCTTGGCTCTAAAAGCTGTCTGTGGTGAGTGCCTTCGGATCAGAAGCTGACCCCTCCTCCCTAAAGAGCAAGCAAGGCAATAAACACCTTTCTAGGGGCTAGTCAGGATTACCAAGACAAAAAAAAAAAAAAAAAGGAGTGCCACACAAGTCTCTGCTGAGCTTGCTCTGAGCTTTGCATTAACCTAATTGTAAATGTTTACTGTAGTCCCCTGCAAGGCAGCAGCCATAGGCAGACCATATCCACACCTTTAAAACCAGTTAGAAACAAACATGAGGTGAGTGGCCACATACATCTTATATATTTAGACGAGACAAAATTTTCTTACTTTTTCTAGCTGTAATTTCAAGTAATTTTGGGGCTTCTCTTGCTGTGCTTGACTTCCAGCTAACTTATCATTCTCTGCTGTACAAATTGAGACTGCCTTTTAAACAGGTTAAACTAAATCAAGGGGTGGACAGCCAGAAGATAAAGTTCTTTAGAACATCAAACAAACAAACAAACAAAAAAATTATTCAAACAACGAAACAAAAACAGACAGAAATTGACACACATGGACACAATGGTGCACCAAGAACAGACAATAGACAGAGAGGGAAGAGAACTTGATGTCCCAAAGTGACCTAAATATCTCCAACAGGAGCCAGAAAGGAAGCAGGATATGTTCTGATTTCTTCCTATCCCTGGGAGAGCTCTGAAATAGCTAATATCCATTTTCCTTCTCTTTTGCTAACATGTCCCCAGACAGGGGACAACTGCTTTTCTGAAACCTGTTCTCTCTCTTTCTCTCACTTTCTCATGTCATTTGTATATTTACCATTCCTACTTCCAGGAACCATGGAGAACATAAATCTACTTGAGCTAAGAATTTTTTTTTTTAAAATCTGTTTTTTAAACCCTGCTCCTCTCACCTGATGCAGTTCTTGGCTGCAGACAAATGCCTATATAGAATTCCCCTATCCCATTTGTGCTATCACTCCTAGGTGAAGTCAGTGTCAACAATTCTTCAACCTAGCTGTATTCCCTTAATGCACCTCCTGTAACAACAGCCTCCAAAAATAAACTTTATAACTAGCGTTAGCATTAATGCTGTTCCTTGCTTAGCACCATGCAAAATAATGTTACTTTTCTTCTGTGTTTTGTGGAGCTCCACCCAAGGCAGCATTTCTCAGTGGGTCCCCCCATTTTCAGTCACCCTTTTCAGGCAACACCTGTAACTGTCCAGCCTCCAGCTGCCATGGATGAACTGGGTTACCTGAAAGGGGGCTAGAAATGAAAAAGGAGAGTGTAAGAAAAGGTTCTGATCAAAGCTCAAAGTTTAATATTCAGCACTGTGTTTATATAGGGAGAGACCACAGACACATCCTTTGTTTCAGCTGGATTGAATTGCAAAGCAAGCTCAGCAGGTGGTCAATTCCTCAAAGCTCCTGTAGGAACTTGCAAATGCAATGCTAGGTTGTAAAACCATTGTGGCAAGCACTCAAAGTCTGTTTAGCCTAGTCAAGGCTGGGGGAAGGGCACATAAAACCCTATTGTTTAAAATCAGATCCTTAAAACATGCTTTTGTAGTTCCACTCTAGAGCCTGGGAAGTACATTGGTGCTCAACTGATCAAGCTGAATCTTCAAGGTTCAGGTCAATAGGAGACCCTACCTCAAAAACTAAACAACATCCACAACCATAGTAACATTTATTCTCAATTCCATGGAAGAAAGTGTGAGGTATCCATCATCTGATATGAAGACTCCTGCCTCAAGACTTCCATAATAGTGTATTGGGAAAACTCCAATTACTACATTCAGTACCTGGCACACACAGACTAGAATAAACACATTGGTCTCAAAATTGTACAAAATCAACTTCATTAGCTTTTGCAATAGCTTGTCTTCTATCACGCTATATTTCAGAAGTCTTCCAGACATCTTTGGTATGCTACGTTATTGAATATTTGGAAGATTTATTTCTATCTAGTACAATAAAATATTACTTGTTATAATATGTTCTATGACAAATGAAAATTTTACTGTATGGAGAAAATGTTTAATGAAATGTAAATACAATTTATAACTAAATTGTACTTCTTAAATTTGTACTGACATGTTTTAAACGTAAGTAACAGGGAAAGAACATTGAGTGCTATTAGTCATTTTTTCATTATTTTTGAAAGTAATACAACCTTCCAGCTGAAGTATAGTGTTATAATGGCAGTAGTGCTTAGTGGGAAGAGAAAACAGTCAGTATTAGTAGCAAATGTAAGACTCCAGGGAGCCTTAACTTACCGGAGACCACCTGAGTGAATCACGTGGAGCTGGAATTATATGCAAAAAGCAAGAGGAATTTATTATTCTAGTGTGCTGGGGTTCGGGCGAGTTTTACATGGTTACCAGAGACAGAATAGAGCATCAGCAACTAGACACAGTATTATTGGTGGAACAGTGCACCTTTTAAACTGATTGGTCTTTAGGGAATGAGGTGACAAGGACTTTCCTTGTGTGAAGGTGAGCAATGTTAGTCCTGTGTAATGTGTCCTCACCCGACAGTCTGTTCTACTCTGTTGTCTGAGAGATGTTAATTAGCCTTGCCCTTCTGGAGGGGCAAGTGTTTCATGACCTTCCCAAAGTTTGCATGCTGACCTTTTCACATACAGCAGCTGATATGAAAAGACACACACACACAGTTGGGGGTGTCTTAGTCAGGGTTTCTATTCCTGCACAAACATCATGACCAAGAAGCAATTGGGGAGAAAAGGGTTTATTCAGTTTACACTTCCATACTGCTGTTCATCACCAAGGAAGTCAGGACTGGAACTCAAGCAGGTCAGGAAGCAGGAGCTGATGCAGAGGTCATGGAGGGATGTTCCTTACTGGCTTGCTTCCCCTGGCTTGCTCAGCCTGCTCTCTTATAGAACCAAGATTACCAGCCCAGAGATGGTCCCACCCACAAGGGGCCCTCCCCTCTTGATCACTAATTGAGAAAATACCCCACAGCTGGATTCATGGAGGCACTTCCCCAACTGAAGCCCCTTTCTCTGTGATAACCCTTGCCTGTGTTAAGTTGAAACATAAAACAAGCCAGTACAGGTGGGGCCATCCTCTTGGAGACAGTGGAGGAAGGATGTATGGATAGGGATAGGTCAGGGTCAGACTGGGAGTGGGATGAAGTCTGGACTGTAAAAAACAATTAAAATTTTTTAAAAATAAATTAACAAAAAAGAAGGTTGGTATGAAAGATGAAGCCTATTGGGAGAACTTTTAGAAACATCTTTACCAGAGACACATAAGAGAAATCATACACAAGAAAAGCACACAATATGCAAATGTTGGAGATATTAGAAAGTATGTAAATAACCCAAAAAGAATCAGAGCTTTTCATGACTCAGGGGCATCTTAGCTTCTAAGATTTCCCAGCTCTTCTACCCACAGACATTCTTCAGTGTGCCCTTCTCTTTCTTCTTAAAATATCTATTTCTACCACTATATCTTTGTCTCAAGTCCAGTCAATTGTTCTGGAATCCAGGCATCTGATAATTTCAGCAAGTTTTCTCCTATCCATACCTATAACATCAGTACTGACTATTGAATGGCATCATTGACAGTGTAAGACTAAAGATCTTCGAATGTTCTGCATAAAGTAATAAGCACACTGTAATTAATGTCCATAGTTCAATATTTAGAATAATCTGGAACTAAGACGATTTAAGAAATTAGAAATATATGCTAAAAGGAATCTTAGAAATTGGAAAATATTCTAAAGAAATTCTTAATAATCAATGAATCTAAAAAGAACTCACAAGGAAAATAAGGAAATAGGTTGAAATAAATGATATGTAACAGGTTATATTAAACTCCTGGAATAAAGTAAAAGTCAAGCTTTTTGTTTCAGAAGCCTACCTTATAAACAGAATTCTGATATTTGTTGACTGTGACTGCTGTGGTGTAAATAACAATGGCCCCTCTAGTATCATTTGTTTGAAAGATTAGTCATCAGGGAGTGGTACTGTTTGAAATCAATTAGGTAATGTGTCAATATAAGTTGGCTTTGAGATTTCAAAAGCCCAGGCTAAGCACTGTGTTCTCTCATCCTGCTGCCCCCACATCCAAAAATAGAACTCTCAGGCTACTTCCACAGCACTATGTCTGCCTGTATGTTGCCATGTTTCCTACCATCATGAAAATGAACTAACCTTCAGAAACAGTAAGCAAGCTCCAACTAATTTCATTGTTTTATAATAAGCATTTATAAGCTTTGGCCATAGTCTCTCTCAACAATGATCAAGACTGTGGCCATCATAAGGAAGTCTCAGAGCCTGGGTTTCTAAAAAAATTCTAAGATTATTTTCTTTCAATTCTATTGGTAAAACAAAGAAAAACCCTTGTAATAAAGAAAACCCTTATAATACAATAAACTCTTATAATAAAGCTAATTAATATATCCTTCCTTTCTTTCTTTCTTTCTTTCTTTCTTTCTTTCTTTCTTTCTTTCTTTCTTTCTTTCTTTCTTTCTTCCTTCCTTCCTTCCTTCCTTCCTTCCTTCCTTCCTTCCTTCCTTCCTTTCTTCCTTCCTTCCTTCCTTCCTTTCTTTCTTTCTTTCTTTCTTTCTTTCTTTCTTTCTCTCTTTCCTTTTTTTTTTTTTTTTTTTTTTTTGAGACAGGGTTTCTCTGTATAGTCCTGGCTGTCCTGGAACTCACTTTGTAGATCAGGCTGGCCTCAAACTCAAAAATCCACCTGCCTCTGCCTCCCAAGTGCTGAGATTAAATGTGTGTGCCACCACACCTGGCTTCCTTTCTTTCTTAATATGTATGTATGTTCATTCAGGACTCATTCTCAGTAACACTGCCCACCATCTTTAACATTGGGTCTCACACTGGCCTCGATATCACCAATTATGATACACTGCCTGGTCAGTGAGTCCCAGAGAGCCTCGTGCATCCACTTTTACAATGCTGGAACTTAACTGTGGACTACCATATCAGCTGTTTACCTAGGTTCTGCGTCTAACTCAGGTACTTATACTCACAAGATACAGGATTTTGAATGAAAAATGTCTTCCAAAGGCTCATTTGAACAATTGTTGCTCAGTTGGTCATGCTGTGGGGGCAGGAGTGCATGCAGCAGCTCAAGAACTTATAGGATGTAGACATTCAATGGAAGTACATCACTGGGCAAGAGCCCTAAGGGTGTATAGCCTCTGTTCACTTTCTTCTCTCTTTGATTCCTGCTTATGTATAAAACTTGATAAACCAAATTCCTGTTCCTATTACTATGGCATATCTTCCCCAAGATGATGGGCACTATTCATTCAGAACTATAAACTAAAATAATCCCTTTATCTCTTTGGAAGTATTTGGTCATGGTGTTTAACATAATAGAACAAACCAACTTCAAGAAAAGTATTTTCTGAAATATGGCGATAAGAGGTAGGAAGGGATTGGAATTTTAATGTATGAACATTGTGCAGATGTAATGGTATCTGTGGAGGAGATTCTTGGTTGTGAACTTGACTATATCTGGAATGAACTCCAATTCAGAAATGGAGTGCATGCCTGTGGCCTGCATCTTGAGGCAGGCAGAAAACATACCTTTGATCTTGATCATGAGGCATCATATATATTTTTTGATACAGGTTGACAAGGTCTTTAATTCAGATCTTGAGACACACCTTTAATCTGAGTTATACCTTCTGCTGGGAGCCTATGTAAGGACAAGAGAAAAAGAAAGAGCTCATTTGTTCTTCAACTGTTTGCTTTCACTTTGCCAATATATTCGTTCCTTGGATTCAAGCTTATACAGAAAACTAGCTGAGACACCCAGCCTCTTAGGACTGAGTAATTACTAGATTCAAGGACTTTCCATTCACAGCTAGCCAATAATAGATTAATTAGACAGCAGCCTGTATGACTTTACAATTATACAATAATATTATATATACAGTTATACAACATATTTATAAAGTAACTTTTATTCGTCAAAAGTAATTGTAATCTCAGAGGCTTATTACCTCTGATAACCCTTTCTAGGTATTTCTGAATTCTGACTGTGTGTTTCACCTCAGCTGTTTTGGCTCAAATTCCTCTCCAAGCTGACTTTCTAAATCTCACTTTTTTCAGCTTCTCACTGAATTGATCTACTTGACTTCAGACTAACTCCGGTAATTTGTTCTAATCTTCTGGTTACTCCTTTTTCTCTGGCTTCAACTCCATCATCTGACTTACTGAAGTGCATGAACTCATGAACTCAAGGCCACTGCACTATACTCACTGCACAGACTCCCATCTGATGGAACTGAACTCCCTGTACTGCTGTCACATTGCTTCTCTTTGCTGTGCTGTTCTCATGAGAGTTGGATATATCCTATGACTCATTCTCTCCAATATTTTTCTCATTTGTCACTATGACACTGAATTAAACATAACTTTCCAACTTGGCTGCATCCTTTTAAAATAACTTTATTTCCATTGTTTGGGATTAAAGGTGTCTACTAAGAGCATGACGGTATTCCAGGCAGAGGAATTAAAGGTGTGTGGCATGACAGCATTCCAGACTGATCAAACAGACTTAGGTCTTTGGATGTGATCTCTTGCCAGAGCAACCTTGTTGGTGGGTTAAAATTCTTTCTTTCTTTCTTCCTTCCTTCCTCCCTCCCTCTCTTTCTTTCTTTCTTTCTTTCTTTCTTTCTTTCTTTCTTTCTTTCTTTCTTTCTTTCTTTCTTTCTTTCTTCTTTTCTTCCTTACTTCCTTCCTACCTTTCTTTCTTTCTTTCTTTCTTTCTTTCTTTCTTTCTTTCTTTCTTTCTTTCTTTCTTTCTTTTTTCTACCTATCTGTCTCTCTGTATGTTTATCTTTCTCTCTCTCTCTCTGTCTCTCTTTCTGTCTCTGTCTCTCTGTCTCTTTATAGAAATGAACTAATTGATATTCCATTCTATAAAATTGGAAAAGTGATGACCTGAACAAAAGCAAGCAGGAGGATGAAATTAATGAAACTTGGAATTAAATTATAATAACAAAGAAGAAAATAAAGAAGCCATTTTTCTTTTAAAATTATTAAGAAGTTTGAAAGCCCAATAAGATTAAATAAGCAGTTAAGTAGAGAATATAGAAGTATTACTAAAATGAGTCACTAAAGAAGTTAGTGACTTAGAAAAGTTAATTCAAAGCTTCATATGTAAATATTAAAACATATAACTGTCCAAAGAATCTTGAAAAACAGAAGGATAAAACTTTGAATTTCTTCTTTTATTTTTTAAAATATGTTAAGATTTATAGTAACCACAATTGCAATATAGCATGAGTACCATAGAGATGGTTGAATGAGAAGATTTGAATTTGAAGTATGTCTCATACCCATACATTTCAGGCTAATTGATTTCAATAAGAGTTTCAAGACAATTCAGTTACAGAAATCATATATTTTCATGTGTGTGTGTATATATATATATATATATATATATATATATATATATGTAAAATGTGTATGTGTGTGAATCAAAGATGTAATTATAATAAACAAAAATAAAAATTTGTCAATGAATACATGGACATAAATATTTGTGACCTTAATAATAGAGAGAATTTTAGATACCATTAAAATCTCAGAAATAAAATGTGATATTTAAACAATTTTTATCAAATCAAAATTGAAAGATATTGCTTAAAAAGATTTCATGAAAAATAAACCCTAAAATTTTGAAGGCTAGATTTAAAAGTCCATTACTTTATAATTGTATAACACCTAACATATGTTGAGAATATTTTCAACTAATAAATATAAATAAACTCAAATATTATGAATATAGAAAGATTGGTGTTTGAGTAGGACTTAATGGAAAATGGCAAAGGAGTAAGTAGAGCTCTTGGGCTATTTTGGAAGCTGTGGACATATTTAGTGTGATACTATAAACTCTGGGTTTATTTTATTAGACATCTATCCAAATATGTATAGGTTTTATTAGACATCTATCCAAATATGTATAGGTTTAAGTGGCTACTGAGTGTCAATTGGAAGAAATGTGGCACTCGGTGGAGGACCTTTCTGAAAGAGACTACTAGACTCTTGTGAAACATAGAAGTATAGGAAAAACCATTACACCTTACTATGTAAATAGTAATATCCAGTCAGCACATGGATAGAAAAATCACTAATTATCATGAATGTTAACAAATGCTGATAAGGATGACAAGAACACAGTCCCACATACATCATTGATGGGAAAGAAAAAGTGCATATCCATTAGGTAGAACAACTTAACATCTTGTCAAACTCATATCCTTAGTGCAGGTAAGTGTCCTAGCAAGCGTACTTGTGGACAAACAGCCATTGGAAATCAAAGAATTTTTCCCTATAGAAAAAATATGAAACATTTATCTATTATTATATATATTCACTAGGCAATAAATAAATAATTTAATTGAAACTCATTCACTGGAATGTATTTATTCATATGAGAATAGCATTCTGCTGAATCCAACACTATATAAGAACTATGGAAATATTGTGCTGAGTGCAAAGCCAACATGATTTAATTACATGACATCATTCATATAAACTGTCTATATCCGGTAATTTTTTTAGTGACACCAAGTAGATTAGTGATTTCCTGATGGTAGGAGGAAGAATAGGGTATAACTCCTCCTAAAGGATGATGGATTTCTTCTTGAGATAGTCAAAATGATTTAGAATTATGGATGATTTTATCACAGTAACTTTTTTGCTTTGCGATACACCAAGAACTTCAGATGGTATATTTCAAAAGACTAATAAAGTTATATGAGAAGTAACAAAGAACAAATAGAGAAAGAGGGCTTCTCCAAAAACTTAGCACTTAGGAAAGTCAAGGATACCCCCAGCGTATCTGCTATGATGTTGGGTGTCTTAGTTACTTTTCTATTTCTCTGAAGAGGCATCGTGACTAAGGAAACTTATAGAAGAAAGCATTTAATTGGGGAACTTGTTTACAGTTTCATGTGTTTAGTGCATTATCATCATGGAAGTTACTGTGGCAGCATAAAGGCAGACATGGTGCTGGAAAAGTAGCTGAGAAATGCATACTCTGATCCACAAGAATAGGCAGAGGGAGAAGACAGAGAGAGAGAGAGAGAGAAAGACAGACAGACACACAGAGAGAGAGACAAACAGAGACAGAGAGACAGAGACAGAGAGACAGAGAGAGTCAGAGAGAAACAGAGACAGAGACAGACACTGAGCCTAGCATGGGTTTTGAAACATAAAATTTAGTGACCCATCTTCCTGTTCAGTCAGACCCAAGCTCTTAAGAGAATCTTGTGAGATCGGTTACTTTTTTTTTTTTTAAAGAAAAAAGAAAAAAAGAAAAACTATATTTAAACTATAAATATAGAGAAACTTCAAGTTACCAAAATTATACACACACAATGGTTAAATCTCCTTTTCTAGATACCGTTTCACTGTGCACTACCATCTTCTTATGTTCCATGGTCATCAATGACCATCAGAAGCCAACATGACCAGACCTTCAGAAGCACACAGCGCATCCTTTGCTATATGAAGTGATTTTACACTAGCTGGTGTTCTCATAATATCCACTTGGTGTTAAACTAAATTAAATATCTATCTAACTTAACTCAGAATCATATAGGAATTCAAGATAGAAAACTGAAAATAAGTTTGAAATTCGCCTCATATATACTTATTTATGAAGCTTTGAAACATACACTACAAATATTTAGGTGCACTTTGTGCATATAGCACAAATCATGAATGGTGGAAATACATGAATGTGAAATTCTAGTGAGATATTTGTATCAAGGCTTCTAACCAGATGGTTTACTTTAATTGTACAATAGCTTGGAAGTTGTGTATGTGTGCACAGTAATGAACTATGATTATGGATATGGTTTGCATAATTATATACTTAGAATGGCCTTAGGATTGGCAGTGTAATAATTTTGATTACAGCTTCAGTAAGTTTTCTTGACATTATTTTATGATGATAAACAACTCTTTTCTCAGTAGCTTTCAACAAGAAATGTTTATGTCCTGGATTGATTCTGAAAAATATCAGAATGACTTTCTACTATATAACCAAACTTTAAGAATCACACCTTAATTCCATGTGACTGTAGCAGAAAAAAAAAGGCCAATATTTTTTCAGTATATGACAAGGTCATTTCAGTTGCCTGTCTGCCGACTTCAAGCCAAGGGAGGATCTTGACATCAGGTTTGTGAGCTGTCAAAGTCCAGAGAGCACATGCAAAGAACTATAAACTCAAAACAAAAACAAAAAACAACCAAAAATAGGAGGAACTGAAATTCTTTTAGAGAAGTGGAACAAAAACATGAATACCAAAACAATTTGTGTATTATTGTTACCATGTTTTCTCAGAAATCAGGTTCTATTTGTCCTGTCAGCCCTTGGAGTCATTTTCCCCTTTTATAACACTTTTTTTTTTCTCGTCTGAAACCAAACACTTATATGAAGGATATCATTTCCTAAAGAAAGATTGAAAATTTTGTCTCTCAATACAGAATTTTTGTCTAGGGTACTATCATTAAAATACTTAATCATTTTCTGTTGCCTGAGTTCTCAGGGACTCAGAGTTAAATTCACACATAAATACTGCAAAGAGATATTTCCCATTATACAGACTGAGAAGATTATACATAGGAATCTATGTTTATACACATATACACATATCCACGTACACAATCAAAGAAAAAACAAGTCAGGAATCTGAAACAGAACAAAAAGGGAAATTTGGAAGGGTTCAGGAGAAGGAATGGGGAAAGAGAAATTATGTGATTATAATATAGTCTCAAAAATAAAAGAAAACCAGAAGAGAACGTCCTTTACACTATAATAATTCCCAGATGAATATCAGCAACAGGAAAACATAGCTCAGCAGCTCAGTGTCTTACCAGCAGTAATGTTGCAGATATCCTATAACCTAATTTAGGGAAATTAGATGAAATTATCTTAATTGTAGCATGTCTACAGAAGTTGTGAATGGATTAACTTTCAGAATTCTTTGTCTTTTGGTTGACACATTTATGCTCATTATCAAATACCTCTCCTCCATGGGTCAAACACAGCAATCATAAACCCATTTTCTAAAGTGTTTTTCAACTAATATGTTGGCTTTAAAACAACCTGCAATATATTATTATCAATGTTCAACAAATCACTATTATCATCTTGACCCTGGCAAATTATTCTTACACCAATCTGTTGGTTATTAATTCAATAAAAATTTAAGACTGCAAAAAATGCACTTTATCCCTGATGGACTAATTTCGTTGGAGATAAAATAAGAACTAGTCATCAGAATTAAAATACTTCTGGTTTAGTTCAGAAAGAAAAACTGAAAACAGTTCTTGGAAGAAGATAAAGTTCTTTAAGGAAAGAATAGTGACTTCATAATAACATAATTTAGTGGGCAACATGTGTAAAAGTTCTGGCACTTTGTTAAGAATATATAAATCTGTTGGAAACTAATAATTATATACAATATGTAATTATAATATATATTTTAAGTTCATTATATAATTTATACAAGTATAATGCTCACTAATAATTTTTTAATTTTAAATTATTTTTCTTTTATTGATTTATTTGATTAACATTTATCAAAGCTTGGCATTGACAGCATGATTTTCTTTTTTTTAGGTATTTTCTTCATTTACATTTCTAAATGCTAACCCAAAAGTCACCAATACCCTCCCCTCCCACTCCCCTACTCTCCCACTCCCATGCTTGACCGTGACGTTCCCCTGTACTGAGGCATATAAAGTTTGCAAGATCAAGGGGCCTCTCTTCCCAATGATGGCCAACTAGGCCATCTTCTGATACATATGCAGCTAGAGACATGAGCTCCGGGGGTGCTGGTTAGTGCATATTGGGTTGCAGACCCCTTTAGCTCCTGGTACTTTCTCTAGCTCCTCGAATGGGGGCCCTGTGATCCGTTCAATAGCTGACTTTGAGCATCCACTTCTGTGTTTGCTAGACTGCGGCATAGCCTCACAAGAGACAGCTAAATCAGGGTCCTTTCAGCAAAACCTTGCTGGTGTATGAAATGGTGTCAGCATTTGAAGGCTGATTATGGGATGGATCCCCGGGTATGGCAATCTCTAGATAGTCCCTCCTTTCGTCTCAGCTCCAAACTTTGTCTCTGTAACTCCTTCCATGGGTGTTTTGTTCCCAATTCTAAGAAGGGGCAAAGTGTCCACACTTTAGTCTTCGTTCCTCTTGAGTTTCATGTATTTTGCAAATTGTATCTTGTATCTTGGGTATCCTAAGTTTCTGGGCTAATATCCACTTATCAGTGAGTATGTATCATGTGAGTTCTTTTGTGATTAGGTTACCTCACTCAGGATGATGCCCTCTAGGTCCATCCATTTGCCTAGGAATTTCATAAATTCATTCTTTTTAATAGCTGAGTAGTACTCCATTGTGTAAATGTACCACATTTTCTGTATCCATTCCTCTGTTGAGGGACATCTGGGTTCTTTCCAGCTTCTGGCTATCACAAATAAGACTGCTATGAACATAGTGGAGCATGTGTCCTTCTTACCGGTTGGGACATCTTCTGGATATATGCCCAGGAGAGGTATTGTGGGATCCTCTGGTAGTACTATGTCCAATTTTCTGAGAAACCGCCAGACTGATTTCCAGAGTGGTTGTACAAGCTTGCAATCCCACCAACAATGAAGGAGTGTTCCTCTTTCTCCACATCCTCGCCAGCATCTCCTGTCACCTGAATTTTTGATCACCATTCTGACTGGTGTAAGGTGGAATCTCAGGATTGTTCTGATTTGTATTTCTCTGATGATTAAGGATGCTGAACATTTTTTCAGGTGCTTCTCAGCCATTCGGTATTCCTCAGGTGAGAATTCTCTTTTTAGCTCTGAGCCCCATTTTTTAATGGGGCTATTTGTTTTTCTGGAGTCCACCTTCTTGAATTCTTTATATCTATTGGATTTTAGTCCCCTATCTGATTTAGGATTTGTAAAGATCCTTTCCCAGTCTGTTGGTGGACTTTTTGTCTTATTGACGGTGTCTTTTGCCTTAGAGAAACTTTGCAATTTTATGAGGTCCCATTTGTCTATTCTCGATCTCGAATTCTCGATTCTCTAATAGAACAAGCCATTGCTGTTCTATTCAGGAATTTTTCCCCTGTGCCCAAATCTTCGAGGCTTTTCCCCACTTTCCCCTCTATTAGTTTTACTAATATTTTTCAAAAATTGGATTTTTTCATTAAAAAAGGATTCTTTCCACAATTCGAGTTAAGTGGCATGTGATCTAGGCAGCAGACAGCCCAATTCACTGAAAGCTTCAAATTTTTTGAGGCAGTGAAAAGACTTGGTTCTAAGAAATAATAAACTTCTTAGTATCAGGGCAATGAACTTTTTTGTTGTTGAAGAAAGAATGTTATAGAGTGCCAAGTCTTGCCATGTGGAAGGACTGAAATGAAACTGTAACCACCTCTGGATCAGAGCTAGCACGGTGTGGCCCTCCACACATGTTGACTGTTGATAGGTTAAGTTTTGTTTTATAATAGTGCACAAACCTTACTGTATGTTCCTCCTCTGGGAAATACTCCCCTTGCCAAGGTTATTCGGCAATGCTCTCCCTGCCAAGGTTACTGACTCTATAATAATTAAAAGCAACATGAGTCTAGAAGGCAAGGATATGTAATATGGTAAACGATATGGCCTTCAAGACAGCCCTTAAGACTGTGGGAAAGAACTGAAAACATGAGTACAGAAATGTATAAACAGGATTTCTCAACTATGCAAAATATAAGAATCTAATGTGAATCATATAAGGGGCTCCAAGGGCCTAAAAGAACAGATGCAGCTGAACTATGAGCCAGTTTGTCAGAAAGATATTTAGGCAGGAATGAGATAAAGAGATATGGGGAATGATTATTGTAGGGCAAGATCCCAACCAGCTAAGTTTACTTTTTGTGCTTACAAAGGCAGGCAGATTTCTGAGTTCAAGGTCAGAGTTGCCTGAGACAGAGCAAGTTTAGGCCCAGGCTTGATAGGAATGGTAAGTTCAAAGCTGGATCCCACCCAGCTAGCTTATTATCAGTGCTTACAAAGGTGGGCAAATTCCTGACCTCATTACTATGCTTAAAAGAGTATACTTACTGTCTTTTCTAAGAATCAAGGAGCTAAGATCATAATGGAATAATCAAAAGGAAACCTGAGGTGGATGATCAAACTGATATGCAAATGTAAGTCTGGGTATTGCTTTGCAAGAGCTGAGCTCTGTGTAGATCTCTGTAGAGCTATCTAGAGAACACAAGGCTATCAGCTTGGACCCACTATTGACTTCAAGTCCCACATTTGCTGCTCCCAAACACCCCTTCCTCAGGATTCCTCTCAAACCTTAGGCTTGTTCTTGGCAACAATAGACCTAATTGCTATAAAGGACACAAAAATTAATGAACTGTTATTCCCAGAGATATCAGTGAGACTGGAAGTTGACAACATGGCATGCAATCTACAAATTGTTACCAAGCAAGAAGTTTCAAAGCTTGAAAGCAAATACTGAATCCTCTCTCTCTCTCTCTCTCTCTCTCTCTCTCTCTCTCTCTCTCTCTCTCTCTCTCTCGTTCTCTCTTTCTCTGTCTTTTGCTCCCACTCACTCTCTTTCTCATACACACACAGAGAGAGAGAGAGAGTCTATGTGTGTGGTATCTCAGATATTTAGGGGTGGATTACCTAGAAACTTACAATCTGTAGTAGTAACCTTACTCTTTGCTGGGACAAAATACATGACAAAAAAAAAAAAAAAAAAAAAAGCCTAAGGATGGAATGCTTTATCATGGATCACCATCTGAGGGTATAGTCAACCAGAGGGGGACATAGAATGCATCTTCCAAAATTCTACTCAGATAGCATTGCATGATAGTTGATGTCAGTAATAATTGGGTCTCACCATAGGTTTGTTTAAATGCACTTAAAACATGACTTTTCGCATAGCTGTCTCACATGAGGCTATGCCAGTGCCTGGCAAATTACAGAAGTGGATGCTCATAGTCTTCTATAAGATGGAACACAGGGCCCCCAATGGAGAAGCTAGAGAAAGCACCCAAGGAGCTGAAGGGGTCTGCAACCCTATAGGTGGAACAATAATATGAACTAATCAGTACCCCCAGAGCTGATGTCTCTAGCTGCATATGTAGCAGTCGGCCATCACTGGGAAGAGAGGCCCCTCGGTATTGCAATCTTTATATGCCCCACTACAGGGGAATGCCAGGGTCAAGAAGTGTGAGTGGGTGGGTAGGGGAGCAGGGCACAGGGAGGGTATAGGGAACTTTCAGGATAGCATTTGAAATTTGAAATGTATATAAAGAAAATATCTAATAAAAACAAAACAAAAAACAAACAAACAAATAAACAAAACAAAACATGACTTTTCCCAAGAGAAAAGGGCAAAAGAAAAAGTAGGGCAAGGTATAAGAAAGATTACTTCTGCCAAGGTATCTATACCACTGTATTTAGGCTACAGTTTCTCAACTTTTATTTCTGTTAATATTTTAGGTCAGATAACTAAAATTTGCCAAATGCTGTCCCACACATTAGCTTAGCAACATTTCAGATTTCCATTCATGAAATGCTATTAACATTTCTTTCCCCGAGGAGATTAAACAATGTTCCATGAAGAACAATATGTCCCCTAGTTAAGGTCTAACTACAGAAATCAGTTAAATATGCACTGCCTTAACTAGTACTTGAAGAAAATACATCCATCAATGATGATGATCCAGTTTAGAGAAATGACACCTAAAGTGGTCATGAAAAATAGGAAATAGAAATGAAAGTACTCTCAATGACCTGGCAGTATAGCATCCTCACACATAGACTGGTAGCTTATTTTCATCTGGAATAAGGACAAATCTGTTTACATTTAACAAGCTTGACCTGTTTATTTTCAAAGCTCCTTCATTCCCAACACACATTTACACAAATACAAAATAAAGGAGATGCTAGCAAGGATGTGGAGAAAAAAAGAACACTCCTCCATTGGTGGTGAGATTGGAAGCTGGTAAAACCACTTTGGAAAACAATCTGGAAGTTCCTCAGAAAACTGGAAATAGCTGAAGATCCAGCTATACTACTACTGGGCAATACCCAAAGATGCTCCAACATATAACAAGGACATATGTTTATAGCATCCGTATTTATGTTTATAGCAGCCAGGAGCTGGGAACAACTCAAGTGTCTGTCAACAGAATGGATACAGAAAATGTGATACATTTACACAATGGAATACTACTCACCTGTTAAAAGAATGACTTCATGAAATTCACAGGCAAATGGATGGAACTAGAAAATATTATCAGGAGTGAAGTATGGGAAGGGGTACAGAGGGTCAGAAAATTGAACAGAAATATGATGTAGCCATGGTGAATGAGGAACTGGCAGTAGCCATTAAAAGTTCATGCCACCAGGAAAGTGAGAGACTCCCAGAACCCAACAGGGATGGCATTAGCTGAAATATCCAAAAGCACGGGCCCCAGTTGAGGGGCCACCCACCCTTCTCAAAAATTTCAACCCAGAATTGTTCCTGTCTAAAGAAATTCAGATACATAAATTGGAGCAGAGACTGAAGTAAGGGATCCATCCCATCTACAGACACCAAACCAAGACTCTATTGCTGCTGCAAAGACTCACTTGATGACAGAAGTCTGGTATGGAAATTCCCTGAGAAGTTCTGCTAGCACCTGACTAAGATAGATGCAGATGCTTACAGCCAACCATCAGATTGAGCCTGGAGACCCCAATGGAAAAGATAGGGGAAGGACTGAAGGAGCTGAAGGGGTTTGCAACACCATAGGAAGAACAACAATATCAACTTACTAGACCACCCAGAGCTCCCAGGGACTAAACCACCAACCGAAGAGTACACATGGAGTGATTCATGGCTCCTGATACATATGTAGCAGAGAATGACCTTTTCTGCCATCAGTGGGAGAGGAGGCCCTTGTTCCTGTGGAGGCTTAATGCCCCCACATAGGGAGATGCTAGAGCATGACAAAGGAGTGGGTGAGTGGGTAGAGCAGCACTCTCATAGAGGCAAAGGTGAGGAGGGATGAGATGGGGGGGGGGTTGCAGAGGGGAAACTGGGAATGGAGATAGCATTTGAAATATAAACAAAATGAGTAATAAAAATCATTTAAATAAAATAATTTCCAACAGCACATATATCTATTGTATATCATTATTTTATAGGCCAAACAAACCATTCAATAAATATTTTTACTGGAAATCTGGTATTGAATCAAAAATGAACCCAGAAAATAAACCAGAGAACATTTAGCCAATGACAGTGAAAGACAAGGAATTGAAATACTCTAGTTACCGTTCCTGGATTGATTGCTAAATATAGATGTAAAATTGGCTTTTAATTTCTTGAATCTGGCATTGAAATGGGGAATATGAGCAACTCTTTTATTTTCATGGAAATATTTTACTCGATGCAATTACCATCAATGATTTCTTTCTTATGTTTTCCCTGAAGTACTGATAAAAGTTGAATTGAAATAGAAAGTGTGAAATTAGTTTCCTGGGTTAGACTGATGACTGTAACCACCATTAATTTGGTTTTGTGCATTGGTGTGTCATTTTCTTGAGTTTGCATTCAAAGTAAATAATATACATACATATGATTTGGAGTTGAAAATATGCCTGTTTCTGAGGAGTAATGAACAGAATGTCTACAACTAAAATGCTAGAAGTGTGAAACATATAAAGAATAGGGAAGAATAGACATTTTGCTAATCAGTTAATATTGACAGCAGTGCAACTTTGTGAATAGTCTGAAAACTACTGATTTGTATGTATTACCACATAAACCTTGTGACATGTCAAGTGGCTTTTGACCAAGTATACATTGCCAGGCATGAATTTCTGCCTGTGGACTGGACAAAAAGACATTTTAAAAGCATTTGGTCGTCTCATACATGTCATGCCATACTATGTCATGTTTATGGCATTGATACTAGTATAAACCAAGGAATGCATTTTGTTTGGGAGTCAGTATTACAGGAATGAAGGTCCTTAGCTGGAAAAGACCACTGATAACTTTTCTTTTCTAGTAGCCTGCAGAGTACCCTCTTGGACTATGAACAGTAGCTAGGAATAGGAAGCTTCAAGTTTACTTCCAGCTTTCATTAAGATGTGTAAGTAATGTCATCACAATTGGGTCTCACAGCCTATTGTGAACAACCCAACACCACTGTCAATAATCTGTATTGTTTAAGAGACCCCTATGTTTCCTATGACCAATAAGCAGCTATCCTGACACCGGAATTTTATTTTCATATCTTATGGCTTCTGTGATCAATATTATCATCCATTATCCATCTTTGTTAAATGTTTTATGATATAGTTTTTCTAGTAAGCTTATAAAGTAATAGGTTTTCATGGTATTTTTTCATAAATCCGTAATTTTACTTATCCTTTTATCCTACTTTCTTCTCTTCCATCACCCTGCCTTCAACCACACTTAAACATTTTACTCCCTTGCATTCCCTCTTTTTGCCTTGATTATGCATGTTTGTAGACTCCAAGAGTAACAAAAAATTAAGAACATCTTATACCTCTATTGCATTCATAAAAGCAATTTTTGTTTTGTAACCAAGTAAGAAAAGGTTGAAGGTATTACGATTACTTTATATGTTGACAGTAGAGTATATGTTTAACATATATAAGGCTCTGAGTTTGTACACACACACAAGCACATTCACACAGATACACACAAGCACTCAGTTTATATTTTCTGAGTGAATCCACTTTTTGTTTTAACATTTTTAAATTACTTTTTTTTTTTGCAGTCTAATCTTTAACCTCCTCCTGGTTTGCTCTCCCACAGTTCCTCATCCCATTCCTCCTCCCCTTGTCTTCAGAAGATCTCCCTACCCCACACCCATTCCACCCCAGCCAGGCCTCCCCACTCCCTGGGCCCTCAAGACTCTTTAAGATCAGGCACATCTTTATCTTCTCCCTCAGAAGCTAGACCAGGCAGTCGTCTGCTATATATGTGTCTGGGGCTATATATGTGTATATGTGTATATATGTGTCTGCTATATATGTGTATGCTGCCTGGTTGGTGGCTCAGTGTCTGAGAGATCACAGGGGTCTGATTTAGTTGAGAATGCTGGTCTTCCTATGGGGTCACCCTCCACCTCAGCTTCTTCCAGACTTTCCCTAATTCAATCACAGGGGTCCCTGACTTCAGTCCATTCTTTGGGTGTAAGTGTCTTCATCTGTCTCAATCATCTGTTTGCTGGGTCTCTCAGAGGACCCATGCAAGGGTCCTGTTTGTAAGCACACCATAGCATCAGTAAAAAAGTCAGGCCTTTGATCCTTCCTTTGAGATGGATCCCAATTTGGGCCTGTCACTAGACCTCCATTTCCTCAGGCTCTTCTTCATTTTTTGTCCCTGCAGTTCTTTTAGACAGAAACAATTCTGGGTCAGAGTTTTTGACTGTGGGATGGGAACCCCATCCCTCCACTTGATTCCCTGTCTTTCTACTGGAAGTGGACTCTACAAGTTGTTTTACCATTTTTTGATCCAACAAAAAGGCTTTGCATTTTCTAAAAGTGACACCATAATTGGTTATCAGAGGGCATGTCAGATGTTAACTTAGTGACAGACAGCTGACATGCTTTGCCTTTAAGGGACTGAATTTTCTTTGATGGATTTAGTCAGATGTTGTAAAGCCAGAAGTGCAAGTGTTTGATTAAAAAACAAAACAAAAACAACAACAAAAACCCATCCAATCCCATCCAATGCCACACTTTCCCTACAGGCATGCAAACACCTTGATGGCAAAGAAAACAAAGGAGACTATAAGAAATCACAAAACAAGTATATGCATATGATGAGATTTAGTGAAAGCAACTTAAGAAGATATTTTAGAGAAAACATGATCTTTTAAGGAGTTTCTAATTTGATTTGAAGTTATTCCTGATATTAAGCATGCTGGTAAGGTACCTAGCCATGAAAAGACTGAAATTTCATTCTGAGCAAAATAATTTATCTGTTTGCATTCTTCAAGCTAAGACTGCTAAGAATCCATCTAATTTTTTTTCAGGCACACATGGAATTTTTATTTGCCCCTCCTCTAGGAATCCTTTCCCCTCCCCCCCGCCCCCCCCCCCCGCCCCAGCTTCTACAAACTGCATCTGTCCACTTAGTCGGTCACTTTGTATAATCTTTCTCTAAAATGTCATCTAATTCAGGTATTTTCTCTTCATTTGTATCCAGTCCACCTTATCTTTGAATGAGATTTTGATATACATATTTTAAGGGTTAGTCACCATTGGTCATGCTCCAAGGAGTCAAGGTGTAGACTTGTCTTGGCATAAGTTTTATTCACACATGAACTATTCTGGAGACTGTGAGACCTCAGAAAATTTTCAGTACATTTATTTCTCACATATAAATATGAGGAAAATGGCATGTACTTCAAAAAGTCATTAAAAGAGTTTATATTCGTATAGTTCTTCTGAAATGAAAATGCAACAAATATAATCACTGCAGAGAAATTTAATAAGGGAAAGACCTTTGTTGAAAATACCAGATCTGGAAAGGCTAGGAAAGGGAGCTCATTCTGGAGAATGTGAAAGGAAAGTGGGGGGGGATCTGAGAGATAATTTCTCACCCTGCTGTGTAAGAAGAGTACATCAAAGCCACTCTCAAGGAACTTTAATGTCAAAGCAATCATGAGCAGATAAACCTGTGTCTAATCTTGGACTGACATTAATATACTTGTCACACTCATTCATTGGTTATGAAAATGGCCTTGGGAATAGTAACTTCCATAAAAATAAGAGTCCAGTGCTGTTATCTTTAGTTAAGTAAGCAGCTCTTTTATTGCAGACCTACATGACACACTTTTACTACCACTACAGTGCAAATATCTGCATACATTAAGCAATAAGCATATTGCCTAACACAGAATTGTCTATTTGATGCTAGTGCTATCTATTATTATTTCTGGAACAGCAAGATTGGAATGGCACATTGGTGTATGTTTACTAAACCCATGGATAGAGAAGACTGTCCTTCTCGGCCAGTGATCAATGTTTCTAGATAGCATCTTCATAGGGACTGTTTCGTCTCTGTGAGATGTAGGAATGGCCCCCTAAGATAACATTTCAAGCATCTCACAAATTCAAAAGAGCAATAGAAGTAGGCCAGACAGAAAAAAACATTATTAAAATGATTAGATAAAATTAACTTTGTCCTTCACATCTGGGCATATTTAACTAATATTAGCTAGAAAATATACACTTTTTCTTCATGCACACTAAGGTGCACAATTTCAGAGAACTCTAGTCATACAAGGAAAAAGCTGGCTAGGAAGCTAATAATGGTATTGACTACTTATATGTAATGGTTTGTATATGCTTGGCTCAGGGAATGGCACTATTAAGATGTGTGGCCTTGTTGGAGTAGGTGTGTCACTGTGGATGTGTGCTTTAATGCCCTTGCCCTAGCTGCCTGGAAGCCTGTCTCCTCCTATCTGCCTTTAGATGAAGATGTAGAACTCTCAGTTCCTTCTGTACCCTGTCTGCCTAGATGCTGCCATGCTGCCACCTTGATGATAATGGATTGAACCTCTGAACCTGTAAGCCAGCCCCAATTAAATGTTGGCCTTATAAGAGATGCATTGGTCATGGTGTCTGTTCACAGCAGTAAAACCCTAATTAAGACAGCATTGTAACCTAAAGTTTTATCCTCTTGTGATAAAAAATTACAGTAAAGAAGAATGTACAGTAGAGAAAAACAGCACCTCCTAGTAAATTTCAAAGACCTTAAATCTTATATGCTCTCTCTAGATGAATACATTTAAGAAGAGTTCATGAGAGAAGTTATATCAGCTTTCATTGTAATCAGTAAGAACATCATGATGATTCTAGACAATAGGAACATTGTCAGAAACAACAGTCAATGGCTATGAGGACAGAATGGTGACAGGAATATTTCTACAGGACCTGCACTGGTGGTTATTTTTACTGCACATTGGGAAATGATTATGGAAAATGAGTTTAGGATAGGTATTTGAGTGCCCATAGTGACTCCACAGAAGTCCACAGGGGCAAAGAATAAACTTTCATGCCTCTCCTAAGTGCCATAGAACAAATCCTACATGACATTCAGCAAGGAGGCATAGAGCCTGAAGAACAGAAAATCCAGTGAGTAATGAAGTTGCTGGGGAAAAAAATCTCAAGATCCTGTTGTAGCTATTCTTCCCTCCTTATACTTAAGTAGGAGTATGCTATCTGATTCTCTGAAATGCTTTTTCCGATACTAATTGAAGGCAATGTGACAATGTTTCCTGTGATAGTTTCTAAGTTCTGCAGATCCTAAAGGATTTTAAAACAAAAAGTGTTTTGTCTATTTCAGTTCTGCAATTCTTATTTCCATTTTTGGGGTTGGAGGGAAGTACTGCTACCATATATCAAAGGTGAAAAATCATGAAACAGCTAATTGCTTTTAAATTTAATCTTATCAGGGGAGGTCAAGAAAAAGGTGGATCTGAGCTAACAGTATAGAGCCCTCAATTTACTGGTTTTGAAAAAAAAAAAGAGATACATCTTTCAAAAGTTGAGTGGAAAATAATCAGCCAGCTATATCATTTGTATTATAGAAAATATTACTTGGCTATCAAGCACAGCTTTAGTTTGTAGCAAAAGCAGTTGTCAATTGTTGAACATCAAACCATGATTAGAAACATGTGTGGAAATTACACTGCATACTGGAAGAAAGGGTTACTAAGGTGGCAACACCAGACCTACATTTTATGGCACTTCCCTGACAACTCATTGTGGGTGTGACTGACTTACCCCATTTATTTCCTCTTACGAAAATGCAGTATCATACTTGCTCCCTATCCTGGTGGAACATGTATAATGGATTGGTCAATGAAAATTTCCTTATTTCCCCTTGACAACACCCTGACTACAACTAAAATGTCCACCACCGTACCGTCAAACCTCAGTAGTCATGAATTATCTGGGGCCCAACTCTTTTCATTCCAGAGCAACACACTTACCCTGGCTTTAACCTGTGGAGGTAGGCCAGACAGAAGAGGAATAAATAAAAACTGGAGATGATGGTAAAAACAGGATCCCTAATAATACCTATTCATGAATAGGATGGATGAAGAGTTGTTATATAGAATTTGAAAACCCATTACCTTGAGCCTGGCTGGATCAGTTGCATCTGAGTATCTCTATCAGATGATTTCGAAGCCAATCAAAACAAGATCCAAGAGATAAGCCTGATTGGACAAATAATGTTCTATTGACATCTCAGTGATGGCTCATAAGTTAGTCAGCATTCTGCAGAACCAGTGGAGAAGAGGGAATACAGATATATGTATGAGTGTATAAATACAAGGCACATACCCATGTATACTTGTATCTGAAAGATCATACTACAGATTATTATTTACATAAACATTTTATTTACATACAAGTTAAAATATATTTGCATATTCATTTAAATATAATTTACATTCATATGATAATAGGGCATCTATTTATGTAGTATATATGTGCATATAAGACATTAATCACTAGGTAGAAAGAGTAAGAAGCCCTCAGTCTTCCACATGCAAATTAAACACAGAAAGCCTGTGGCTTACTTAAAATGGCTCATATATGAACCGCCAATATTAACCATCACAGGGTGATACCCTAGCTAAGCAGAGCCTGTGAGTCCCCCTTCTTCTATCCATTGTGAGGAAGCATCTTCCTGTGTAGACAAGACTAGCCTTCACATCACTTCTACCTAAGACTTCTGGGTGCTGAAATTAGAGAAGTGTAGCACCACAATCAATTTGGTGGTATTTTAAAATTATTTTTGAAATCCTAAATATACATTTTTACTTTTAAATTACAATGTAAGTTAACTTATGGGATTGGTTACATATACAATTAAATAACCATGTCTATGCATATGCACACATACACAAACTAAAATAAATATGTATGTGTGTGTGTGTGTGTGTGTGTGTGTTTTAAAGCTGTGTCGTATGGCACATAAAGCTCAGGAATGGTTCAATAAATATTTATTGCTATTATCACTTTTAGTACTATTGGTTTTCTTGTTGCTTTATTTGACATGACATGTTTTTGAATCTAAGGCTAAATCCTTCATTATGGATTATGGATTTTCCTAAACTCTGCAAGGCATTTGGGACATATTCCTGCTGGCAATTTTTTGGTCCAGTTCACATTTATTGTTTCTTGATTTCTAATATCAGAGTTCTAGGGGCTGCAGATTCTCTGCAGTCCGTCACTCACTCTTGTGACTAAAATTCAGTACAATAAAGCAATCATCATCAATTCTGCCTAGACAGAAACATCTATCAAAAATGATATAGAGTTCCAAAATTCTGACTATTCCCTAATTCTCTCACCAACTCTCCATAACGAATAGAAGTATTTAATAATTTATTCAATAACTTTACTCAATATGGTCAGTGTCTGGAATTGTCATTTAAATTTAAGAGGACATCACAACTATCAGTTTCTCACAGATAAAGCAACTACTTATCAGAGATGTTAATATACACATAATAAATTCAACCCACTTGGGTAACTGGAAGACACTGGGTTTTAAGCGAAGTTTGTCATGTGTCAAAGTATGGTCTCTTTATCCTTCCTTTTGCTTCCTCCTCATAAAGTCACCTTGAAGTTCTATCAAAACCACAGCTTCCCCTTCATCCGTTTGGTGCTTCCTGACTCTTGCAGCTTACAGCCCCTTGTATTACAGATGTCCATTTTTAACCTTGTGGTTTGGAATCATCTATAGCACAATATTTAGTTCCTCAGATGTTCCCTTCCATATTACATTTATTTTTGCTGAGCATCCAGGTGAATTTACCATTTTCTTTAATGAGTACCATCCGCCATGCAGAAGCAGAGCTTTAAAAAAACAAGGGGTGGGGGAGGGTATAGGGGACTTTCAGAGAGGAAACTAGCAAAGGGGATAGCATTTGAAATATAAATGAAGAAAATATCTAATAAAAATTAAAAAAAAAACTGTAAATGAGAATGAAAACAAAAACAAAAGCATGAATGAAAGCCTCCTTTTATGTCAATGCTTCATTTCTCTCTGGCTAGTAGGAATTGCTGAACAAATTTTTAAGATGCTGAAGACTTGTAGTTCTCCGAGTTTGCATCTATGACCCTAGTAGCAACATGTGAAATGTGTGAGACATGTAAACTCTTGGATGCCCTCTAGACATCCTTCATCAGAAATTGAAAACAGGACCCTCATAATCAATCCAGTACACATTCAAGCCCAGAACCCCAGCAATTGTCCCAGGTACCCAGTCCACAATCTAGTATATCCACACCTTCATTAATGTAATCTGTTTGTGCTTCCAGTTAATGAAAACGGAATCATGACTTGTACAATTCCTAAGCTTGCCCAGTGAAAATTGAATATATCCATCAGTTTTGTGATTACAATAAAACCAGGTCTTAGATGCATGCACATAGAAAACACAGGAAGGACAAGGGAGGCCATTTGATTCTCTGGGCTCTGAGCCCTAAAGAAAATTGCTATCTTGAAAATAAACTCACAGACTCTGGAATAGCTACAGTTTGAAGATACATAGGATTTGTTCTTATATTGAATTACAGTGTATGAGCTTGCCTGCTACTTACTTCCCCAAATAACATTTGGCATTTTCTCTTTTAGGTTCTTATGGAAAACTATAGGTCAATGTAGGGAGTTATAGAAAGACCAATTCCTGAAGACGTTAGAGAAAACTAATGATGGGTAATAAAAATGACCAGTGGCACCAGAAATGTACACCAGTGCTTTAAGAACACATCAGTAGAAGAGGAAAATTCAACTTGGAACCAATCAACAGAGTTGACCTCAGCATAAACACTGCATAGTTTATTTATCTCACTATCAAAAAAGGTTATTTTTGTTTTGGTGCACAAATATTGTTTTGGCATTACACAGGTAAGCCAGAAATAGCACAACATATAAAGAGGTAAACAGTGAGCAGTGCTAAATTATTGTTCAAATATATTAAAATTATTGTGCTGGTGTTTGGATAAATTCTGTGACTATTACAATTTACATTGTAACCAACAGTTCTGGTGTTTATTTTACTATAAATAATCAAAGACGTTGGGAATGTTATAGTTTGATGCCTTGGTTTGCACCTATAGTGTTCTCCTGTATGAACAGGCTACCTTGATCAAAAGGCTTGCCAGGACAACACTCATCAGGGATATCTTTATTCTGCACTAGCCACCATAAAATACTATATGGATGCTACTAGACAATAATGCTAAAGACTGAAGCTGATTTCTTCATGTCCTAAAGGCACAGCCTGAGTGTTTTTACAGTCAAAGGACTGGATGAACCGCTTACTCCTTGGCCTAAGAGGGGAAACTTCTGGTGGAGTTAACACTGTGCCTTGTGATAATGAGTAAGGCCATGACTGGTCCAAATTGCAAGCCTTGATGATTGTGATTGGTGTTAAAAGGTAAAGCTGCTATTGTTTCTAAAAGAATAGTCATGATTGGTCTGAATAAATGGCTGTGATTGGTCCACTCTACCCTTCTCAGGTTACATCAATAGGCCTCTCAGATTCTCAGTGAGGTGAATGTATGGTATTTGCCTGTGTTACCTGTCCTTATATTGCACCATGAGGCATAATAAAGATATTTTGTTTAGACTGGTCCTTCCTTTCAGTAGTGCAGGACAGTCTAGTAAATCTAAGAGGTAGCAGTGGCCAAGAGGACAGTAACAAGGTGACTATTTCAAGGTGACTATTTCTCATGAGAACAAGTTGTGGTATTTTATTTCCTCCATGCATCTCCAGAATCATTTTCATCTCTGTCCTTTGCAGTACACCTCTTCTTCTCCTTCACTCATGCTCTGATATATTTAATAAGACCTTAAAATAGTCACTTTTTTTTTTATTTCCAAGGCAGAGTGACCTTCCCTGTTTACATGTGTACAGCTCTTCCTGTAGATGTGAAAGGAACAGCTTTCATATGATTCACTGACTTCAGAACTTGAGAAAACTTCAAGATGGAAAGAATGCCATTATGGAGCAGTTTCAGGCATAAGCAAGGCCTCCGTCTGCATATTCATGAGTCTTAAAATCCTAAACGAATCAGAGAAATAATATTGCTCAAGCCCCAAATATCAGTGATAAGAATGTGCTTTTAAAGTATCTCCCTTTAGAGGCAGGCCTGAGTTAGTTTTCTATCCAAAATGGCCCTTACATTTTCAGCTGTTCATACAGAAAGAAGTGTCCTTTCCTCCAAGTTTCATTCTTCCTCCCTGATTGTCCTCTTACTCAGTCTGCCCCCATGTCTAGTCAATAATTCGTCCAAACCCTAAGAATTTCCTTCTATCCTGAGTAGTTTATGGAAGACATATTGAGTGGCAGATTTTATTTATTTAACTTGATAACTATTTACTACTCTTGTGAGAAAGAATATTTTCTTGCCATTTCCATCCTGAAAGACACAGTGAACTGCTTTATGTGTAACATTAGTTTTTATTTGGAAATTACAAATACCTATCTTTCATCGTCAATTACAGGAACAACCAAATGTTTATAATGATTTGACAGCTTTCAATTTCTGAAATGAATTTTCAGATTCTTTCTAGACTGGAATAATTTAATCTTAAAGATGGTACAGTCCACAGCCTTTAATTAATTTCATAAAACAATACAAAATGTTATTCCTACACACCTGATGATGGAAATCAGGAGACCACTGGCTCTGGACAAGACCGGCATACCTTTTCCAGAAGATGCTGGCATATAAAAGAAAGATGTTTAACTCCTCTAGTATAATGAGGATGGCTAATATTTATAGAAAGCTTTCGTTGGGTACAACATAGCAGCTCCTTCAGCTTTATTACATCCACATGCAAAATGCTCAGATATTAGTTCATTTTGCAGAAGAAGAATCTGAGTGACAAAGAGGTCAACCAACTTGCTCAAAAGCACACAGCAGGTGAGCAGGAGACCAGGATTTAAAGCCAGGCGAGACATCTCCAAAGTTTACTCCAGTGGTGATGTTCTTTCAAATGTAAGCTTCTTCCATAAGCTGGAAATACTAATGCTAAGTGTCCACTGGACTGCTTAACAAGAAGAGAAGAAACAGCAGTGCCAGGGTACACATAGCTAGGCATCCCTTTATGAAGCCAGTGTAATAAACCTCCCAGGGACACAAGCAAATAAAAAGCTAAAACTTGTGGAAGAATTTAGTAGAAATGCTAAACAAGTGGCCAAGGATTTTGAGGGGATTTAGAACCTAGGAGCAACTAAACATGAAATTATACGATTGAAACCACAGTCCATAATACCCAGGCTTTTAGACATTCTCTTAAAATTCCAAAAACTGAAATATTAACACATTAGTTTTTCACTCCTTCCTGGACACTAAAGTGCATCATGTGCCTTCTCTGGTCCTCATTTTGGGAAATAATATCCAGGCTCAGGTATTGGAAATACCTGCACAATTCTTATCAGAATTGGAGTTACTTATTTTTCTATGCAGATTGAGCAACTTCTCTGTAATAAACACTCTGCAAGTCCTTAATTAATCCAGTCCTCCTAATTCTAAAACAATGTTGCTACTAGCCCACAAAACAGTCCATATAGTATTTTCCTTCTGCTTGCAGAACTGACCTTATGTTTGTTCTTCCAAAAGAGCCACAATTAATTCAAAGGAGTTCATTCTCACCAAAACTGGTTCACCTTACAGCCACATCAATAAAGAACATTCCATGTATCATCTTACAGAGCACTTCTTACATGTGTCTTTATTTATTAACATAGCAGATTGCTGTCCTCTCCTAAATCTGTGCAGCTCGCTTTGCTTTCTGTGCTCCTTGTGTTTGTGTCTTAAGAATGACACAGGGTTTAAGGTTTCCCTTTCCTACTCCACCTAATTTCAGGAGGTGAATTGGCACTCAGGGCTTGAGGCAGTGATTCTGATGGAGAGTCCCCAAGGTAAGACTTGTGTTTAGGACTCAGATACTCAAAATACCTTCACCAACATCTCCAATATTGTCTATACCAGTCATAAGATGCAGACACTGAGGGTCCCTTCTCAGAACTGCCTGCATGCTGCATTTGCCAGAATTGTCCTCCAATATGCCCTTTCTGCTTCAGACGTGAGGAAGTTTGCTAACTTACATTAATTCAAAGCACAGATGGCTGCTCTTCCCACAGATTGGCTTGTTCTCTTCTGATTTTTCTTTCCCTTTCATCTGGGGCTAAAATTGGGTCACTTATTTTCAGAATGGCATAGTTTTCTTTTTCTCTTTCCCATTTCTAGGTTGCTAGCAATAAAATAATAAAAGCCAACATCTTAAACATGGGAGACAGGGGGAGTCTGACAATCTCTCTCTCTCAACCCCTCTCTCTCTCTCTCTCTCTCTCTCTCTCTCTCTCTCTCTCTCTCTCTCTCTCTCTCTCTCTCTTTTAATCTGAATCACAGGATTCCTGGAGGTACTGAAGGGCTTATTTCCTGTAGCCAACATTGTCTCCAGACACAGTCCTAGAATAGAACACTACTGTTGCAATTGTTTTAACTATGTGGGTAGGTTAATTTCAAAAGGTTGCAGGTGGATACCTAAGGCAATTTAGTACCACAGAGGAAAAGAGTCAAGAAGAGAGAATGCACTGGAACATTTAAGCCGAGGAAGTCTGTTTGCAGGGAAGGAGAGAGCTGCAAGAGGGTTAAGACTTAAACTGCATAGGTCTGGCTGTGGAGTGTGCCCTGTGAGACTCCATTTCCTTCAGCTGTGTATAATATCTGCAAGATTCTAGCTCAGGTGAATATGAGCATCCAAAGAGAAGAGAGGCAATGCAGCTCTTCAATTCAATACCCAGTCCTGTATCATCCTTGGGTCTCAACTGGAGAGGCCCTTGAATAAAAATGATCTTTCTGTCTATTTCCCAATTCTAGAAAATCTGGGTTTCTAGAATCTTCTAACACTGAGGATACTGTTTGTCTTTTCCCTCTATCTTTACAATCTCTAACTTGCAGCTTCTATAAAACTCTCGAACACTTGCCTCTTCCTCACCATAAGGAAAATAGCAAACATGACACGATTTTTTTGTTTCACCCAGCCCAAAGTAAAATGTGCTCATTGTCCTCCCCTAATTTACTCGGTCTCTAATCCTTTCTCATCTTCCCTGCCTATTTTGCTTGTTGTTCTATTACTGTAAAAAGACACTGTGACTAAGGAAACTTATAAAGAAAAAAATTACATTTATTACAGGGCTTGCTTATAGCTTCAGGGGGTTACACCATTTACTGGGTGGGGAATGTACCTGGACCTGACATGAGCTTTTGAAATCTCAAGCCTAGTGCCAGTGACACATCATCTCTATCAAGGCAACACTTATTCCGACAAGGTCAAAACTCCTAATCCTTCCTATAGAGTTCCACTGTCTACTAACTAAACCTTCAAATACATGAGCCTCCAAGAACTGTTCTCATTCAAACCACCATACTACCTTGTTCATCGTCTCCCACTCTCCCATTTTATATAGTTTTGTTTTATGTCCTGGTTTTCTGGTTCATTTCTAGATGAACATTACTACATGAAAAAGTATTTGATAACTTCAGCTATGACTGATGAAATCTTTGGTACATCTTTACTCTCAGTTTCTTTGATAGTTATCATTTCATTTTTTAAATCATTTTTGTTTGTAATCTTCAAATAGTGTGCTTCCTATTTCTCTTCTAATCATTTAACTATATGAAGTTTCTGTGACTGATCACCATTCAGGTGAAAATACTACTCCATCTTTCCTTCCATCTGCATTATCTTCCTGCTGCTCCCCTAAACAGCTGCTAGCACTACATCTAGTTTGTCACTATAAATATTTACAACATCTACTTTCTCTTTCTAAACCATCCTCTCACTTTTGTTTTTATACTAAATACTCCCCAAAGGCCCATGTGCTAAAAGTTTAGTCTCCAGGGTGATGTTATTGGGAAGGACAGAAACTTTAAAAAGTTGGGTTTGGTGGAAGATTTTAGTTTTGAAGGTATGCTCTCTGAGATTACTCTAGGAGTTTTAACTGTGGTTCTTGTCCCCACAGTGTGTAGAGTACTTATCTGATATGTATGGGATGCTATGTTCCATCCTCAGCATACAAAACAAAGGGACTGGGGAGAGGGCACCTCCATGTTTCCTTTGTACTTCTTAATTCATCTAGGATTCTATCTATTGAACATCAATAAAGACACCAAACAATGTCATCCTGAACTCTGAAACTACAAAATCTGAGCCAACATAAAGGTTTTATCTTTGTAGCTTAACTGTTTCAAGTGTTTACTGATAATGACAGAAACCTAAGACAAAGTTTTCTCTCTTTATCAAAGGTTCTTCTTAAAGTTTAACATTGACTAAGGTGTGTATCACTGTGATCTTTTTCTGGCTTTGTTGAAATTAAAGTGAATATGTCTTTATGTGTTTGCTAATGTTATCCATATTCTCAGTAATTCTATATTCTCAGTAATTCTATATTCTCTATATTCTCAGTAATTCTATATTCTCAGTAATTCTAATATGATATTTCTTACACTGCTTTGAGGGTATGTGTGTATATATTTTTATTTTCTACCATTGGCATCCTAAGCTCAATTATCAATAGTTAGCACATTATATTCTTCTATCTTGGCAACCTCTGTCCTTATTTAGCTGGTATCTATTCTTGCAAATTCTGTCACAATTTAAACAAAATTGTCTATAATGTTTTATAGTATATTCATGTAGGATAAATATTGAGGGGAAATAGTTTTCATGAAATGCAGGGCACCAAGCAGATGTTCTCATCATCAGAGATATTGCATATATACATGTATTTATAGCTTAGAAGTGAGCCTATTCTAGAGCTGGAGAGGCAGCTTCGTATGGAAAGGTATTTGCTGAAGGGGTTGACTACATGAATGAAGTCCTCAGAAGCCCCAGGGAGGAAGAAAAGCACTGACATACACAAGTTAGCCTCTGACTTCTGCACATATGCAGTAACATGCACACAAACCAACATACACATGTTAAATAGATAATAAAAGTAACCTTTCATGGTTATAAAATGTAACTATCAGTCCTGAATTTTCAAAGGTAGTAATGAATAACACAAATTTCAACTCAATTAAATGTAACCCAATCTTGGTACTGAAAGTTTCATTTAATTACAAAAAATGTCCAGTTGGGGCTCTATCTCTACTACTGTTTGGTGATTCCATTTAGGTCACCTTTGTGATAGTTTAGATAAAAATGGTTCCCATAGGCTCATAAGGAGTGGCACTATTTTGAGGAGTAGCTTTATTGGAATAAGTATGGCTTTGTTGGAGGACCTGTGTCAGAAGGGAGTGTGGGCTTTGAGGTCAAACTTTCTAATGTTCTCCAGAATAATGGACTTCATAGGAATCTTCATAGATTCTAATCTTTACAACCTCAAAATCATCACCACCAAGGCTGTTGGAGAATGTCCAAAGAAAGATGAAAAGTAAACTACATTAATTTAATTCTGTATCTGTCCATGTCTCAAACCTGTTAGCTTAAGCTTCCATTGTGATCTCAGACGTCTGTCATTTTGCTTTATTTGTTTGTTTTGTACATGTGTGTTTCTCGTGCTTTTTCTTTCATTTTATTTCCTGGTTTGTTTTATTTGACTGCTTGTTTTCAAAAGAGAGGCACTGAGTTCTATGGTTAGCCAGGTAGGGGAGGAGATGGTGGGGAGGGGAGTGAGTGAAACTATGATTAGAATATATTTTGTGGGAACAATTTTTGTTTTCATTTTAAAGAATCATTTTAAAAGATCCTACTATGCATTACACAGACATCTATTAATTTGATCCACAGGTTGATTTAATATGTCTTTTTTTTCTTAATTTGTCTGCATAATTATAAGCTCTAGGGAGGAGGAGGAAGACAGACAGACAGACACAGAGACACAGAGAAAGACACAGACTAAAGTTTCACTCTGGAAGATGTACTTGTTACTTACTAGCATCAGTGTTTTCAGGTTTAGAGTTTTTCTAAAGCTGAAATGTAAGTCAGGTCACACAAAGACATGCTTTGGTTTCAAAAGAGAGATCAGGGCTCGCTGGCCTGTATTTCAGCCCATTTGATCTTACCAGAGTAACAACCCAGAGAACACGTTTTTTAAAATGTCATTCACCCACAAGAAAAGCAAACAGTTTCACCTCCCAAAGGCACTACCATGTTGAGAAATATAATATCCTCCTAATAAAATCTCGATGATTTATAGCATGCACACAGATGAGCCCAATTCGAGGTAAAAATCGACAACTATGCAAGGATCTGAAATGCCAGCTGCTGCAAGCTGGTTCCCTATGGAAGGAGATTTTCCCTCTTGCTGGGAACCATCTGTGTAGAAGGAAAACTCAATCCCTAGAAATGGCCCTCATACCCAAGTGCTTAAAAAGCCCCAGCCAGCATGTATGAGGTATTCTTACATATGTTTGATAATAATAGCAATAATCATACATTTCAATACTCAGTCAGAATTATAATGATAGCAATTAAATTTTAATAAGTAAGTAAAACTTTGGCATGTATACAAACCTGAATGTCAATACTCTTCCTTTAAGTCCTTCTTCTCCAATGACACTCCACTTCCTGGTGAACCTAGGACTGCTCCTCACAGTGTTTATGAATCATTCTTTGCCTATCCTCAACAGCAATGGACACATGTATTTTAATCATTGATATTAGTTTATGCTGCTATATTATATTTGACATGGATTTCCATTATGGGATTCAGTTTCTAATTTAATAGCAATTAACAAATGGATAAATGAATAAAAATTCACAAAACATGTGTACATGCATTTTCTCATTTGATTTCTCTACTTATCCCACTGATAAAAATTACAGAAACTTTATTATCTCATCCCTTTTGGAAGACAGAAGTTAAGAAAACATTTTTAAGCTTGAATTATGAAGGAACAGAAGAGGGCACGTTCTAAACTCTGTTCTTACAGGCTATTAGCTCTGCACAGCAGAAGGTTGGAGATAACTGAAATATAGTGTACAGCTCTCCCCAGAAGCTGTGGGAGCAGTCAGGATTCTCGTCACACTTATCTCATGCTTTTTTGAAAATTACTAAGACTGTCTATTGAATATCAATTCCAAAGATATACACCTACTGACTTGTTATCCATCAAAACTCCTAAGTAGACCATTGTTTCAACTATATATCCTCCATCTAATTTAGCCAACTACTCATTCATTCTGGGCTCTCAGTTTGTAGACCACTGGCCTTAAGATTTCTATACTTAATATCCATTCTACACCCATAATTATTTCCCCCACCTACTGTATAAAAATTACCCCATAATACAAATCACCAGTTCATTCTGTATCAGGTACTTGATAAAGGTGTACCTTCCAGTTTAGTCATGTCTTGGAATATACAGAAAAGTGCTGGTAATCCACATTAGCGTATCTTAATATTTTTATCTAAATGTATTGATGTTGTGATAGGCAGAGGACTCCCTATCCATGATGAACATAAAGCTCATGGTGCAGTTGTCTCCGTGATGAGAGTCTGGATATGAGAGCTGTCAGTACCAATAGTAGTGGTAGCTAAGAAAAGATGAACTTAGGATAGGGATGCAGGTGGAAGTTCACAGGGCTCAGTTACAAACAAAGACAGGTATTGTCTCTCCCTACAACTACTATCAGACATGTTTCTTTTAATTAGAGAAACTTGGAGCTAAAAAGATAAGTTGACAGTTAACAGTATTTGTTGTTCTTGCAGAGGACCTGGGTTTGGTTCTGAGTATTGACATGGCAGCTGACAACCAGTGAAACTTCAATTGTGGAGGTACTAATGTTTCAGTGACACCAGGCATTACAGTGATACACATACATACTTGTACACCAAATATTCATACACATTCAAGCATTCATATGTCACAGGACATGAAGATTTTTAAAAGAAGGGAAACTTACCAGAACAGTTCCTTAAGAAAGTATAGACCAATGATTGCAAAACACAGAGAAGTAGACACAAATATGTGGGTAAATGACACGCTCACACCCTAGCCTTGTTTAATGTGGATAATGATGTGTTTATTTCCTTCACAGTCTGCAAACATCTATATAGAACACTTTGATTTTTACATTTTAAGTGTCAAAATTCAAAAGCTTCCTTCTCCTATGCCTTCGCCTTCCTCTATAGAACTCTTTGACTTTTTACAATACAGCTTGCATCTGGTCCCTAAGTGCAGTAAGGTGACAATACAGCAGCCAAACAGATTATAAGTGTACCATGAACAATACCTGAAGCAAAGCTGCACACAGGGGTGCTCGTGAGAGACATGCACCATAGATGTCTTTCCTAATAAACAAAGATTTGGAAAGCACATCTGATTTTCCACTTTATGAGAAAAGAGAAGTTCCCTGGGCTCAGATTATATATGAAATTTGAACAACTGTAAAAGGCCTTTCTGGGTGGCAGAAGTCTAAAAGGCTAAAGACAAAAAGATAATTTGTAAGCAAATCCTGGATGTGGAAATGTGGATGGAGCAGAACATTGGGGAGAGACACTAAATGGTAATATTCATATGAGAGACAACTCTCTTCCACCTTCCCTGAGTGGGGAACTTGTGGTGAAAAAAAATATTTAGGAATCCAGGGGAAAAGTGGCTTGGCCATTCAGTATAAAGTGGTTTATTCCACTTGCTACTTCAGGTCTTGGAAGAAGGATATAAATGAAGA
Source organism: Mus caroli (assembly GCF_978045245.1). Lineage (NCBI taxonomy): Eukaryota > Metazoa > Chordata > Mammalia > Rodentia > Muridae > Mus > Mus caroli. Next base: position 43,380,757 of record NW_028227259.1, read on the forward strand.
GAACATAATGATAAAAATGAGGATGTGTGCATATCCCAACTATCCAAAGCTAATCTAACTACTGTTAAATCAGAATTCAATGTGAAAAAAACAAAAAAACAAACACAATTTGAGTCTCTTATGTCACAATTTCTGAAGGCTGTTAAAGTCACTGCATAGGAGTTGACTATTTGGGATTTCTTCTAAACTCGAAAAACTAGATTCATACTGACAAGACAGATACATGAATACACATGTATCCTTTGCATAATTATGGGTTATCTTTAGTTTGGGTAAATTAGGCTTCTCTAAAGGAATATAATTGATAAAAATTAACTAACATGTATATGGGATTTATTAGAGTGACTTACAAAGATGTGGTCTAGGTAGAACAAAAACAATAGTTATCTCAGTAAAGAAAGGTCAATAACCCAGTGGTTGTTTAACCAATGAGATGGATGTGTCTACTCTATCCTAATTTGATGCTGGAGACCCAGGTAATTCCTAGAGAGTTGCTCGTCTTCAAACTGCATTCAAATACTGAAGAAGGTTAAAAATGCTAGTACTCAGATGGATGAATTGGCCAATTAGAGTAGGTAAAAGCAGGCAAAATGCAAAAAAAAAAAAAAAAATCTTCATTTTCCTATGCCTTTCTATATTGGCTGCCACTAGAGGGCATGGTCCAGATTTAGGGTGGGTCTTCCCACTTCAAATGATATAATCATGAAAATCTCTTGAAGGTATGCCCACCTTCTTGGATTTTAGTTGATTCCAGATGCAGACAAGTTGACAACCAAGTTATCTATCAAAGTACTTGAGAACAATTCATGCAAGGCCATGGTTCTAGGACCTACTTGCCACATTCCATGTGTCATTAAAAAAGAAAAAAAAAAATCAAAAACCCATGTTTATTTCTGTGTCTTCTATATTCATGGTATAGGAGACAAAGAATCCAAAGAGAAAGCAGAAAAAAAAAGCTTATTGACATTTGTCCTACTAGAAGATCCTGAACTTCCTGTCACAAAACAAAAGTAAAGCTGGTTCTATTACCAGGTGTCTCATACCACAGCCAAACTCTCCCTTATAGACTTCTCAGTATAGAAGGACATGGTGTCTCCAGGGGGTTAGATCTTCAAGATAAACTGTTAAAACTGTTCATTTCACTTGAAGTCTGATGAAGAGATGAAGCACATGACTCCATAGAAGCAATGAGGAAAATACCCTAGGACACACATCTTCTATGAAATATATCCACTTGTCCAATTAAAGACTAGCTTTGAGAAGGAAGACACAGGAAACCAGTATTCCAATTGAAGCCAATATCATCATTTTGTATTTTGTTTTTGATTTTTCAGGTACTTCAGAGAATGCAAAAACAAACTCAAAACTGTTCATTTAAAATCTTTGGAAACGATGTCCACCAGAAACTACAGGGTTGGTACACATATAAATTCACATAAAAATTTAGGGTCAGTATACATAACAGACCCTAAAATTTCCACGGAGAAACTCCTATAGCTGATAAACATTTTCAACTAAGTAGTAGATACAGAATAAACTCAAGAAAAGAATCAATAGCTTTCTGTCTCTTGTGAGGCTATGCCGGGGCATAGCAGACACAGAAGTGGATGCTCACAGTCAGTTATTGGATGGATCACAGGGCCCGCAGTGTAGGAGCTGGAGAAAGTACCCAAGGAGCTAAAGGGGTCTGCAACCCTATAGCTGGAACAACAATATGAACTAACCAGTGCCCCCTGGAGCTCATGTCTCTAGCTGCATATGTATCAGAAGATGGCCTAGTCGGCCATCACTGGAAAGAGAGGCCCATTGGTCTTGCAAACTTTATCTGCCTCAGTACAGGGAAACACCAGGACCAAGAAGAGGGAGTGGGTGGGTAGGGGAGAGGGGCGGGAGAGGGTATGGGGGACTTTTGGGATAGCATTGGAAATGTAAATGAAGAAAATACCTAATTAAAATAAAATTTAAAAAAAGGAAAAAAATCAACTTTCATATATAGGAAGACAAATGAGCTGAGAAAGAAAACAGGAAAACAAAACCTTTGACAATAGCCTGAAATAATACAAAATATTTTTGGATAACTCTAACCAAGCAAGTGAAAGAGTTATACAATAAAAACTTCAAGTCTTTCAAGAAAGAAATTAAAGAAGACATCAGAAGATGAAAAGATTTCACATCTACACGGATCCATTCAAATAAAATAATGCAAATGGCCATCCTGCCCCCCTCAAAAAAACCCCAATTCTGCTATTCAATAAAATCCCTATTGAAAATCCAGCACAATTCTTCATAGATTTTATAGGACAGTTCTCAGCTTCATATAGAGAACACACAGCTAAAATTTCCTGAATAATCAAAGAACTGCTACAAATATCAAAACCCCCTCAAGGGTAGGTTGAATGGCCACCCTAACAGAAAACAAATTGTTCAACTGAGTATTCAGAGGTATAAATAATAATAATAATAATAATAATAATAATAATAATAATAATGTCAAGACTTTTCTTTCCCCTTTTTATTTTTCAAAAAATCCTACTTATTTTTGTGTTTATTATATATTCTTCTGTATTTTTATTCTGCATATCTTTTGCATATATGTTACAGCTTCTAGTTTAGTGTTTTTATGAGATACTTGAGTAGGAATCTCACATTCTCTGTGAATGCATTCTCTGTGTCTATCTCTGTTCTTATGCCTTTTCTTGGTCCCTTTTCCTTCTATTTTGTTTCCATTCTGGTATATTAATTTTTTAAAATCATATATTTTGAATTATATTTCATTATATCATTATATTCTCCTAGAAGCCTGTTTTGTTTCTAGGGAGGGACAGAACAGGAGTGGATCAAGATGGCAGAGGAGGTGGTGGTGAAGAACTGAGAAGAATAGATGAATGGGAAACTGTAATAAGGACATATAATGTGAGGGAAAAAGTCTGCTGTAAATAAAAGAAAGAAAAGAATCGATGGTGCTTTTTAAGAGACCTATAAGGGTATACATATTAGGTTTGTACACAGGAAACAGCATTTATTTTGGTCAATGGAAAATTGATTGGTTTTCCAAAGACCACAGAAATATATAAAGAAATAAAAAGAACACAGTGTTTGTTTTGTTTAGAATTCTAGAGATCTCTTGACTCTAGTGTCTCTGAATCTTTCTACATTCATCTTTCAATTTGGGGTGTGAGGATGCTCCTTTAAAAGTCTCAATTTTACCATTTGGTGCACTGAGTCTTCTAGTTTTAGGAGTTCCTCTTAGTTGAAAATTAATTATATGCATGTATGGAAATACCCTAATGAAGTTACCCTGTACAATTAATTAGAAAATACAGAGCAAAAAAAAAAAAATCCAGTCCAATAAAAATTAGTATTGGGTTCAAATTTTTATACCGTTTTTATCTCCTAAAAGATACTTTTTTAATTTTAAAATGTAGGAAAATATATTCCTAATAAATAATAAAACCTTCTTGAAATTTAATAATGAATAAACAATATAGGGCTTTTACATTCTTATTTCTGTGTATGCCTGCAACTCCATTGCTTAATGACTCCTCAGTGCCCTTAAGTACTAAGTGTCCTTAAGTACTATGGCCCAAAGTAGACACAGTGTACCTAGAATTTCTTTGCCCATTTCTCAATGTCACCCAATCATCTCAAAACCTTTTATAATCATAACACAGAACCATAGATAAGGATTCGGAACACCTATTATGTTTCAGTTCTGCTCTCCCTGGGGATATGGAAGCAAACATTCAACTCCTCTTTATCAAGCCCTAAAAAACTACAGTTCTACCAAAGTCAAACCTAGGAAGCCAATGAATTTATTGGGCTAATGAATGAGAGTTTATTTACAAGACTGTAGGTCATCTCCAAGAATTACACCAGGGGAAAGGCTCATGCCAGTATGGATGCAGACTTCATCAGAGCTGCATAGATGGGGTCCTCCACTTCCATTCCTCTTTCATATGGTATGTATACTCTGGCATGTCTGAAGATCATAGACTCAGTGCAATTACTGGGAACTTACATACACATGGTCAAGAATAGCAAGAGTAAATGGTGGTAATCTCATGTGAGAGTCCAATTATTCTTCCCCACTCTTCTCTGAGGGAACACTTACAGACATCAGATATTCTCTTGCAAGCACTCATCAATGATCAGTGTTATACCCAGAGGACACTATAACATTGAACTTGGAAGACGATGCAGAAAATAAATGTTAGAATAGAGAGAGTGAGATGTGAGCAGAGAAAGGTATATCAGAGGATTTTTACTCTGGTAGACTCCTAGGCTCAATGTCTCTGAAAATCTTCTACAGAACTTTCTAGTACAAGCCCAGTATTATCCCTTTTAACTCCTATACCCCAGGCATAAGAAATTTCTTTGTAAACAGTTATTTGTCCAGCAATAGGTGAGGTTCAAGATATACAAGGTTAATACCTTTAGATGGTTTCAAAGTATGCCTTGCAACAGAAAAAAAAAAATGTCTCAACTTAAGTGAGTTTTGGGTAGAAAATGCAACCATTTTTAAATTTTTTTATTAGATATTTTCTTTATTTACATTTCAAATGTTATTCCCTTTCCTATTTCCCCCTGTGAAAATCCCCTATATCCTCCCCTCTCCCCCTGCTCACCAACCCATCTACTCCCACTTCCTGTTCCTGACATTCCCTTATACTGGGCCATAGAACTTTCACAGGACCAAGGGCCTCTCCTCCCATTGATGACCGACTAGGCCTTCCTCTGTTACATATGCAACTAGAGCCATGAGTCCTACCATGTGTTTTCTTTGGTTGGTGGTTTAGTCCCAGGGATCTCTGGGGGTACTGGTTAGTTCATATTGTTGTTCTTTCTATGGGGCTACAAACCCCTTCAGCTCTTTGGGTCCTTTCTCTAACTTCTTCATTGGGTGCTCAGTCCAATGGATAGCTATGAGCATCCACTTCTGTATTTGTCAGGCACTGGCAGATACTCTCAGGAGATAGCTATATCAGGCTCCTGTCAGTAAGCTCTTGTTGGCATCCACAGTAGTGTCTGGTCTTGGTAGTTGTTTATGGGATGGATCCCCATGTGGGGCAGTCACTGGATGGTCATTCCTTCAGCTTCTGCTCAGATCTTTGTCTCTGTAATTCCTTCCATGGGTATTTTGTTTCCCCTTCTAAGAAGGATCAAAGTATCCACACTGTGGTCTTATTAGCATATTCAGTACTGATACAGATACATGGGGTATATGGAGAACAAGATGTATAATAGCAAGGATATTGCCTCATCTATGGTTGGCATATCATGCTTATTCCAAGATAGGCTTATGTTTGCTATTCCTTAATTGCTGACTACACAAGTATCCACTCTTTTCAATGTTTATAGCTCTTTATTAGTTTATTTTTATAAAACATTATTACCATATACATGAATGTGTATACATGTGTGTGTGTGCATGCATGCAGGTACATACCTGTCTTAGTGTGAATGTAGAGGTGAAAGGATAATTCTTTGGTATTGGTTGAATTCTGCCACATTGTAGGATTTGGTGATATAATACAATCCTTAGACATAAGCACTTTCAGCCTTTTAGCCATCGTGCCAGTTCTCATAGCTTTTATTAATGTCTTCTCAACAATTACTGGTCTTAGGACTTCCAACTCTTAGTAGCACTTGTTCCAATGGGCAAAGAGGACTTAGGCATTTCACATATTCATTGACTATGCAGTGCACCAAATGGTCTTGGAAATTACTTTAAAACAGTCTTTATACTACAGTTTCTCAGAATTACCTTTCTCCAAAATGCATAATTCAACTTCCTCTACTAGTAAGAACCAAGCCAATGGTTCAAAGTCTGAAAATTGTTCCTTGATCACATGTAAAATCATCCTTCTTTCTGTTATACTTATCATTATAACTAAGAATACCTTGCCATGATACTAAAATGTCCATTGAACTAACCTTTACTGTAATATTCAACAGCAATGAAGTCACCTTCTCAAATATCTTATAGACCAATGGAGCAACATGGTATACTTGGCAATGTGCTTATGATTAACATCTCTGTCTCCTCTGAACTAATTTCTTGAAGGATGTCCACATATCCTTTCTATTCAGAAATATGCCAAAACCGTAGTAACCTGCTGCATCTTTCTCATGAGTCTGGGGAGAAAATGTCACCATCTATTTAAGTGTGTTATTTGCAAATGCGAGCAAAGCTTCAAAAATATCATTGGAATATAAATGTTTCATTAACCATTTATACAAACAGAGATTCAGGTTTATTTCATGCGAATAAATATCTCTAAGTCATCTGCCCTTCCATTCTGCCATGTGTTTTTCTACTTTAGTCTCTTTGGCATTCAAATTATGCCTTCTCTGTCATATTATCAAACCATCAATTTGTAAACATCAAGATCACCAAAATAGTGGCTACCATATTGACCTAAAATGACAAGTAGTTTCCCTTCAAGAGATACTAAGTATAAGTGGCAAATTAGGTTTTGTTTTTGTTTTTTCAAGGTGTGGATAGAAGTGTAATACCAACATGAATTTAATACTCCTGAAGTGTCTCGTGAGAATGAACATAGTTGAAGATGATTCTCTGGGATCCAACTGTATTAGCAGCATTCAAACACAAGAGGCACTAGGAGAATGACGATGCATAACAATACAAACACCCATGTGTGCAGTATCATATCATCAACATACAAAGAACGTATAATCTTCTTGTTGTCCAGACATGTTCATATCTGTTATTGAATCATCTTCCCTTGTGGACATGAACATGAGAACTCAAATCACAACAGGAAGCTGTTACAATTAGTATGAGTGATCATTATCACACAGAACAAAGATGTTCAAAGTCTTTGCAATCAATGCAATAAAAAAACCCAGTCTCCTGTTACCCCATGGCAAAAACAAAAAGAATAAGGATTGAGGGAAGAATTTACCAGTCAAGGGCAATCGGCCTGATGTATCTATGTTAAGTCCTTGATAAAAGCAATTGATTATAAAGTTTTGGCATGAGTTCCTGAGATTTTTTTCCTATTTCTATACTTCTAGTAGACTCATCCCCATTCTTTCTGTGTAATTAATTCCATGAAATCCTTTCAAAAAATGCTGACACATAAAGCTGCTATTCCTTATCAAGGAAGAAAGGAGTTGCTGAAATATCACTCAAGATAATAAAGATAATACACAATGAGTTTGAAATTTGAAAACATAATCTGATCCCAGAGACCCCTGCTCTTCTTTTTCTTCTCTCTCTCTTTTTTTAAATTTATTTGCATTTCTAGTGTTATTCCCTTACTCAGTTTCCCCCACCTCCTGGAAACCCCCAACCCATACCACCTTCCCCTGTTTCTATGAGGGAGTTCTTCCACCCACACATCCACTCCCTCCTCCCCTCCCTCCATTCCCCTACACTGGAGCAAATATAGAACCTTCAAACGACCAAGGGCCTCTCCTCCCATTGATGCCTGATAAGGCCACCCTCTGCTACATATGCAGCTGGAGCCATGTGTACTCCTTAGTTGGTGACTTACGAGACCCCTGCTCCCTGCTCATAATTATACTACTAGTTTGCTTCCTAAAAAAGCCATGGTCTCATTAAAGGTTTCCTTACTGAGACAATGGGCAAAGGCCAGAATGTAACATATAATAAATTTCACATATTATCATTTCATTATGATTAAACTTATAGCTGTTAAGCACTACCAAAATATTAGAGCAGGTTTTAGCACTTGAAAATCTGCTGTTATCTCTACCACAAACTGCATGCATGGCTTGGAGCAAATCACTTTCTGCTCCTGACTCTCATTTTTCTTACCTATAAAACGAAGCATCTTCTGTGATTTTTTTTCTCCTTAAGCTTACTTTCTGCTCCAGGAGCCTATGATTCCTATGCAAATGTAAGGGCTATTTATTAAATGGCTCAGAGGCTCCACTAAGCAGATCTTAAAGACTTTAAATTTTGTATACTGAATGTCTGGCTTTAGGAAGAGTTATAGAGAATGCCAGATTTGAAAGGAATTAATAATGCCAAAAGTATTTTTAATATTTATTTCTTCTAAATTTTCAGAGGAAAAGTTCAAACATACAACCCCATTCTTGTGTTCTAGACAGAAACCCAGAGCTCAAGAGGTAGAAAGAATTTATTGAGTATCCAAATATATCTTAGGTGTCCCTTGAAATAACATGATCGAACTTCCTAAAATATATAATTTAAATTTCAGTAATGGTGGGTCTGCAGTACTAGCTTCAGCTGCTAAAAAAAAAAAAAAAAAAAAAAGGTTGACATTTATTACTGGCTCAGATATGGAAAAAATATTCTTCACATGAATACATTTGCCTAAAGCATTGATAGTCTTAGAGGGAAATCATAAACACAGAGAAAATGCTACTTGACTCCCCCACCCCACTCCCCACCCCGCATCCTGGGAAACCTACAGATGCTGGAAAAGAAATAATTAGCATTCAGATTTTTTTTCTCTTTCTCCTTAACTTCTTATACCCTCCTTTGCTGGTTGTCTGCCTATATCCCTCTGTAACTTACACTCCTATATGTGCTAGCAGCCTCCTGTTGTAAACTCTTCTGGTTGTCTCCCTGAGCTGTCTCGGACTGAACGTGGGGTAAGGCAGGATGGTGCCAAAGAGTTGATGCTAAATAGTTGATGCTCATGGGAGCAGATTCCATGTACTTTTTTCATGGCACCTAGTTCATAAGTTTCTTTGTGTTGCCATCTGCAAAACAAGACAAACTTAAGGTAGGCTCACTAAAGATCCAGAAGTCCCTAGCATGCTGGAACAAACCCAATCAATGTGCCAAAAGTACACCTGTTAGTTCATTTTGCATTAGCTTCTGTGGTGCTGTAAGAATAAAACTGCCAGATCTCTTGCAGAGAAGTAATTGAAAGAGAACCCAAACTGCTGTTTTTTAAATCCATATCTAATTTGCACCATGCCCACCCTCTCTAGGAACAGCCCACAGGAAATGACTATGAAACAGTGGTGATAATGTATCTGTCACATTCTTTTGATAGTTGATTACTGGTTAAGGATACTCCATGGTCCTAAGCACATTCTCTTAGTAAGATAAGATACATCTATGAAAGTACACTTCCTGCTTTTTCTCCATACTAAACATAGGACCCTACAGCAATGTGACTGCAGTTCTTTACAGATGTATTTCTACCTAATCATATCCTTACATATGTAATCATGGCTTTGATTCCAACTTATCAAAGGAAGCAGTGAAAGCCCAGCTTCCTTGCCTTCCCTGTTTCATTTATGTGCTCCTTTCTGTGGTTTCTGATATAATTTATCATACTACTTGCAGTCAAATGCTAGTTTATTTCTCCTCTGGGAGTATTCAATGTGAGATAGTTCTTCCCCTTCAGTCCATAACATACCTTAAGTCAATACTCTGGCATTCCCCCAACACATACACACAAATCGCATAACAGTACTTTAATTAAAAAAAATACTTGGCATGTGTTTACCTTGTATATAGATACAGGATGTTTAACGTTAGCTTATATAGGGAAGATTCAAAATTTAAGAGAGAAATCTGAAATAACATTAATGAACATTTGACTAATCTTCACCTTCTTATCTATGAAGAAGAGGCACTTATCCAGGTCAACAAGTGCCCCTTATTTAGGCCAACAAGGGCCACTCATCCATGCCATCAATTTCATTCCATGAAGCTCATGATCACAGCCACACCCAAAACTTGTAGCACACACATGTTCCAATCATAGAATGCTATGTTTCACCTGAATAAATAGACATAACACTCCACATGATCACAACAAAGAGTTGAGGTAATGCTAACAAATAAACTTAGTTTTCACTTCTAACAATGTGACCACAAGCCATACCGTTGGTGACTCAGTTGCATCTAAACAGGAAAAAGCTTTCTCTCCTGTGGACAAATAAATGAGAAGATTATAAAGCCAACACTGAACAATAGACTTATTGTCTACTAGAGGCTTGGACAAAAGTGGCAGACCTGAAACCATTATGACATTTCACACTTTTCCTGTAACTTTGGGTTTACTTCAATATTTCATTTTTCTCACTTACTGTTTAGCATATAATGTCATATCATCTCTCTTGTTACCAAATAATTTGACAGCCACCATAATTAATACAAGAGTTCTCATGACAATACGATGTTGGTTCAATGGTCTTACCTCCCAAAGCATTTTGTTCACATTAGGCATATAATACAATTCTTATTGTTCACCTTTCTCAAATTTTTGCATCTGCATGTAGAATTTATAGAGAGTAGAGGTATATAACAGAGGCTATTGTATAGATATACAGCAATATCTAGATGCTGACCATCCTGCAAATTCCATAAATTACAATTGAAAATATATTTCTTTTGTTCAGATATAATATTTCTGTGCAGTCCAGACTGCCCTTGAACTCATGGTTCTCCTGATCCTTGTATCCAAAATCATCTGATAGAATGATTGGATACTAAAATTAAAGTAGTCTTGGCAATGGGAGCTTGTAATTTTAGAAAGGTTAAAATGAATTAAATCTTAGTGGCAGGGTCATATTTAGCTAAAATTCCAGCCAAGAATAATAATCATAACAGCCAGGTTAAAAAGGCGCCTTGGGGTTTTATAAGCCTCTGGCCCTTTGCTACAGGCCCCCCCTATGGTCAGAAGTGTAAAATGTGAATCCAGTGGGTAAGAATAAGTCAAAATCATTTCTCATATTTATAATCACAAAGAAACAGATAAAATAAGAGTTCCCTCTGTTTAAAAAAGATATTTGCAACATTCATATTTTTGAAAAAAAAAAGGTTATCACAACCCCATCCTCATTTTTACAATCCAAATTCCTAAGTATTGAGATAATATTAGTTTAAAAACATCTGAGGGCACACAACAGAAGTCAAGCCAGAAATTACTCACTAGGGGAGATGCTGGAGATTCAATCAAGTGCCTTGTGGTGAAGAAAAGAATCATCAGGCAGAGGAAGTTCTAAGAAGGACTCAAAACACAGTTCTTCTTGGGCCCGTTAGGGTCCCATGCACTTTGGGAGTTAGTTGCTACTTATCTATTGCTGTCATAAGAATGAAAGATCTATTTTGGCTCACAGTTTGAGAGTACAGTCCATTGTGGCTAGAAACTGCAAAAATGAAAAACACTTTAGCTATAGCAGCAGGTGCATGAAGCAGCTGGCCATATTGTATGTAATTAGGAAACAGAAAACAATGCTTGTGTTGATTTGGCTTTCTCCATTTTCCTGTTTATTCAGTATGAGACTCTAGCTCATGAGATAGTTTCATCCATATTCAAGGTGGTTTTCGTTCCACCACTAAACAGGTGTAAGTGCCCTAAGAGACATACCAAATTCAGACATGGTGACAATGAAGGTGAACATTTCAAGTCACTCCATAACAACTTAGTCTCTCCACCTCCAACATCCTAGGAGCTCTGCTGAAGCTTATGCTATGTGGGCATATCTTCCTGCAGGTCTCACGACCTGTTTGCAGATCTGACACTTCAGCACACTGCCCATGGTGAACACCTTTCCAGAAGCACCCTTGCCTCTTCCTCAGTGTTTACATTTTATGAGTGCATAACCAGAACATGTGGGTGACCTTCCAATTCTGTTTCTGTCCTACCACAGTTCTAGTGACTTCTCTGCACCTCTCTGACTGTGGCTCGAAGAAAACACTTCCCTGGAGACATTTTTGGGTAGGGAATGCATGATCAGGTTCATCTTTCTGTTTCCAGTGGGGTTGTATTTTTAGAAGGCAGGGCTTTTGTTTGGTAGGGTCTTTCCTTGAGGATAGCTTTGTCCAATTTTGACCTACATTTCCCTGCCCAGGTCCACTTCTACCTCAGGATAGCCATGCTGGTTGTACACCAGGCTGGACTGGAGGGAGGAAAGCTTAGCTGGGATGGGTGGATGAAGGCAGAGTCTTGGTCAGTGGTGAGTGTGAGGCAAAGAACACACTTCTAGGAACAGCTTCTGAGAACTGGTTTGGTTATTGGAGAGAGGAGTACTTATGACCCTGGGGAGGTAGCCAGAGTTTCTGGGGAAAAGTTTGTGTGGCTGTGTACCACTGGTTAGAATAGGAGTATTGAAAGATGTTTTCATCTGCATATTCAGGGGCTGTTTGTTGGGGGTGGCTTATAAGATGAAACAAAGAAAGTGAGGCTGGGCAGCAGAAATTATGGCTTCAGGTTGGAGAAGTGGAGGAAGCCAACTCCTGCCATCCTCATCAAGGAATCCAGTGTTGAAGCCCTTCTAGGTCCTTCCTTGCTATCCTGAGACGATATGGTGCCACATATGCTCATAATACAGTGTTTTCCCCTGAATTGTCTTAATCTCTTAAGAACCACATCTACTTTCTCTGTACATCCATCGCCTACGGTAGTCGTTTTTAAAACTTGTTTGCTCTACTTGCCGTTCTTTCTCACTGTAAATCCGGACAAAAGTAATGAGTAAATATTACACAGCCTAATGGTACACTCTCTTGAAATTTCTTCCAACAAATGAGACTGTCTATTATATTTGAAATCAGTCTCCCTCAAATACTCAGGAATAGGGAGTCATGCACTTAAACTATTTGAAGAATATGACAGTAATGGTCTCTGGCCCAATACCTGATACAGTCATTGCTCTCTTGTGAAATATTATGAGCATCCTCTTTACTATCGACATTCCTGTGGGTATTTTTATCTTTGGAACTCCCATCAGAATGGCCCATTAAATTCTGCTGATGTCACTTGAGGGCGTTTCTAAGGACACGGCTTTAAATTCTGCCATACTATTTCTATGTACCACTAAGAATGATGTGATTACATTTATCACAGCAAAAGCCCTACTCCTTGGTAGCAATTTCTGTATTATTTATTTTTTCTACTGTGACAAAATGTATGATAAAAGTAAATCAATAAGAAATGATGTTATTTTGTCTTATCTGGCCCAATGTAGTTGGGGAGGTATGACATCAAGTGTGGTCCTAGCTGCTACAACTGCACCATGAGGGAGCTAGTATTATTGAACAATTAGGAAATATGGAGCGACAAATCTCGATGCACAAGCTTGCTGTCTCTGCTTTTCTTGTCTGCTGTATCTGGCACCCATGCTCAAGTTCAAAATGGATATTCCCTCATGAGTTAATCTTCTCTGGAATCAACCTCACAGATACAACCATGGATGTGACTCTTAGGTGTTTCTAAATCCAGTAATAAAAGATTGGCAATCACTGGAATATCTCCTGGTGAATCTCATGAGGGAGTGATTCATGGAAAACCACATAATAGATATAATGGAAACATTGATGGTCATGACTCCTGTGAGCGTCATGGGTAAAAGACACTAGGGTACAAACTGCTGTACCTATGACTTCCAGCATCTATGCAATTCTGACAAGCACAGAGGGGAATCCTGGTTCTGTAATAAAATAAAACTAGGCAATGCTGCAGGGGCTCTCAGATTTATAGTTCATGGTGGTCAGTCTAAATATACTGAGAAATTTTCTATCCTTTTATATCATTACTAAAGAGATTCTGGGCAATGATTCAATGTCAAGGTGATTTTTACATCCCAAAGTATATTTAGCAATATTTAAAGCAATTTCTACTTACACAATTAGGTGAGTTGCCACTGATATATCCTGAGTATAGAACAGGGGTGTGAATGAACATTCCACAGCATTCTATACCTCCAAAACAATAGGATGCTTACCTCAAACCACCATTGTATCTGATGGTTGGAAATTTTAGACTATTCTATTTCTGAGGTTCTCAAATGACAGCATTACAGGAACTCACTTGCTCTTCTCATTGTGAAAACATTAAGCCAAGTGTGCCACATGACCAAGGTCCAACAACTAATTGTCTTCTACTCACCAAGAGCAACAGAAAAGGAAGTCGCCAACAGAGAGAGGGCTACCTGATAACTCATTTTAGCTTTGACTTTAACACAAATATGTTAGTTATAGAGCCCGAGGTTGAAAGTAGCCCCTTTCTTGTTTCAAAATGGAAATCATTTTCATTGATTGCCTATAAATTTTAACAAGGCACAAAATGTCATAGTTCTCATGAGTGGTTTTATATGTCAATAACTTAGTCCAATCTCAGTCACATTTTAATAAATATAGACATCATGATATTGGAATATTTATTTAATCACTTAGGCTTTTTTAAACACTGAAATATTATTAGTTACTTCATCAGAAACTGGAATTATGGGTTATTTTTATTACTAATTGATTTTCTGAACTTTCTAATTGCTTTTACAATAACTGTGTATTAAAAGCTATAAAGCTGACAAATGCAAATATTTTAATATGGTGTAAGTTAAAAATAGAGTAAATTGTATACAGAGTATAAGGATTCATTTATTTTTGTATTGTATGGATTACTGCTTGGGAAATTTACTTCCATTAAGTATTATATGCACTTCTATCTGGGCCATAATCATGGGGCTGGAGTGTACAGTTCTGTGAGGTTAAAAACGAGCTTACAAAACGTAACTTTGTCCAAACCAATTCAGTTGTTTGAAGGATTTCCCTCCTCACAACTTTTCTGGAGTTTCTCTGCAACCCCTTAGACAATTCCTATTCTATCATCTTGAAAAATCACCTTGTCATTATTGAATATAATACCCTTCGTACTCCTGGTCTGATAAATCCTTGCTTGAATGTCTTTCTTTGGAAATGGATGTGCGATATTTTTCCACCAGGATGGGCTGTTAGTCTGTATCCCTGGTTGACCTAGAACTTATTATATAACCCTGTGTAGCCCAGGCTAGCTTGAATATCCCACCACGCTTCAGCCTCCAGAGTGCTGGGATAATAGGCTTGCATTATCTTTCCTGACTTTACAGCTTGACTTTCTACTCAATATTTGCCTGTATTATTATTCTGCCCCAAACTGTGTGGTTCACAGTCCAGGTTTTATGGTTATTCAAGTATGAATTTCTTATCACCTGGAGCAGCAGCTTGCCTATGGTAGGCACTTATTGGTTTGTATAATTCTGGCCTTAGAGCTAAGGTGCTAACTGATTGCCCTCTTCTAGAGTTCAGAGAGGTGGTTACATGTTGGAAAGACTGTCTGTGCTTAGCAGGCCCACTTGTATTTAGGGTTGGTGACCTCTGTTTTTAATTTACCTGATTTTTCCACAGTATCGACTGCGGGTTTTTTTTTTTCTTTCTTTTTTTTTGTGAATAATTCTTTATTTACATCTCAAGATCAAAAGTCATTCACGTTAAAGCCCTTCCTACGCATACATTTATGAGCTGTACTGACAAAATGCTCAGGAACATTAAAAATCCATGACATGAAAAATGTGTTGCATCACAAGGTTTTAAGATGAACCAAGAAAATAAATATGTAGCTCTGCTCTTGGGAGCAGCGGTAGGCAAACAGCTCAACTGCTGCTGCTGCACAGTGCTTAAGGTTGCCGCCAACAGGTGCTGGGAAGAGTCATCAGAACCGTGAGCTATTCATGCCATCTACAGGCCACAAGCTGTACTGCTAAGAAAGGCCTGCAGCCTGCTGACTAGAGGAAGTTGAGTCATACTCACACATTCCTATGCTGAATTGATATCTAGTGGATGCAACTGAACAGATTATAAAAATTGCTTCCCATGTCTACTGCCCTTACCCTATCTTGTCTAAACTCCCTATTTCATTAAACCTAAAATGGTAATCTTGTGTTTTTCATTAATATGAATAATTTGCTCTCTTGCACTCTTCCCTTTATAGTTATGTCTATATATGTCTACCTCAGGAAAAAACTACTTCCTACAGTCCATGAGATCTATATTATTTATTTGTGTGTGTTTTCTTGACAAGAATATTGTCTGGTATGTGATAAGAGAGTCCATAAAGATTGATTCATGAATGATTCAATTAATGAATAAATGAATAAAAAAATGAATAAATGAATAAATAGCTAAATGACATGATACAATGATTATGTTTTAGTATATTATTCAAAATTATTTACAAAAGACTGCACAGGCGCGCGGGACCTGAGACTGCATTAGTTAGGGAAGCAGAAACCGGCCTGAGTAGGGCCACAGGCCTCATCCGGCCGGATCAGCACCAGGGGAGCTAGAGCACAGGGTCTGCTGACACCCGCCAGCTACCCACGAGCCCCGCCACAGGATTTTGAGACTGCTGGTGAATGGAACACAGCTTCTGCTCCAGTCCAATCATGCGGGACCCCAGACTGCTCTGGTTGGGGAGGCAGAAATCCGGCCTACATAGGGCCACAAGCCTCTTCCGGTCAGAAAAGCACCTGGGAAGCTAGGGCGCAGGGTCCTCAGACACTCGCCAGCTACCCACAACACCAACCACAGGATCTTAAGACTTCTGGTGAGTGGAACACAGCTTCTGCTCCAATCCAATTGCACGCAGGACCTGAGACTGCATTAGTTAGGGAAGCAGAAACCGGCCTGAGTAGGGCCACAGGCCTCATCCAGCCGGATCAGCACCAGGGGAGCTAGAGCACAGGGTCGGCTGACACCCACCAGCTACCCACGACCCCCGCCACAGGATTTTGAGACTGCTGGTGAGTGGAACACAGCTTCTGCTCCAGTCCAATCACGCGGGACCTGAGACTGCTCTGGTTGGAGAGAGAGAAATCCGGCCTACATAGGGCCACAAGCCTCTTCTGGTCAGAAAAGCACCTGGGTAGCTAGGGCGCAGGGTCGGCTGACACTCGCCAGCTACCCACAACACCGGCCACAGGATCTTAAGACTTCTGGAGAGTGGAACACAGCTTCTGCTCCAATCCAATTGCGCGCGCGGGACCTGAGACTGCATTAGTTAGGGAAGCAGAAACCGGCCTGAGTAGGACCACAGGCCTCTTCCTGCTGGACCAGCACCGGGGTACCGCCAGCTACCCACGACCCCAGCAACAGGATTTTGAGACTGCTGGTGAGTGTCACACAGCTTCTGCTCCAATCTTTAAACAGTGACAACGACAACAACTAACCCCAGAGATTACCAGATGGTGAAAGGTAAACGTAATAATCTTACTAACAGAAACCAAGACCACTCACCATCATCAGAACCCAGCACTCCCACTTCGCCCAGTCTAGGGCACCCCAACACACCGGAAAAGCTAGACACGGATCTAAAAGCATATCTCCTGATGATGATAGAGGACTTCAAGGAGGACTTTAATAACACACTTAAAGAAATACAAAGGAACGCTGGTAAACAGGTAGAAGACAATAAAGAGGAAGCACAAAAATCCCTTAAAGAATTGCAGGAGAACACTGCTAAAGAGTTACAAATCCTTAAAGAAAAACAGGATAACATAATCAAACAGGTAGAAGTCCTTAATGAAAAACAGGAAAACACATCCAAACAGATGATGGAAATGAACAAAACCATACTAGACCTAAAAAGGGAAGTAGACACAATAAAGAAAACCCAAAATGAGGCAACACTGGAGATAGAAACCCTAGGAAAGAAATCTGGAACCATAGATACGAGCATCAGCAACAGAATACAAGAGATGGAAGAGAGAATCTCAGGTGCAGAAGATTCCATAGAGAACATCGGCACAACAATCAAGGAAAATGTAAAATGCAAAAAGATCCTAACTCAAAACATCCAAGAAATACAGGACACAATGAGAAGACCAAACCTACGGATAATAGGAGTGGATGAGAATGAAGATTTTCAACTCAAAGGACCAGCAAACATCTTCAACAAAATTATAGAAGAAAACTTCCCAAATCTAAAGAAAGAGATGCCCATGAACATACAAGAAGCCTACAGAACTCCAAATAGACTGGACCAGAAAAGAAATACCTCCCGACACATAATAATCAGAACAACAAATGCTCTAAATAAAGATAGAATACTAAAAGCAGTAAGAGAAAAAGGCCAAGTAACATATAAAGGCAAGCCTATCAGAATTACACCAGATTTTTCACCAGAGACTATGAGAGTCAGAAGATCCTGGACGGATGTTATACAGACACTAAAAGAACACAAATTCCAGCCCAGGCTACTATACCCAACCAAACTCTCAATTAACATAGATGGAGAAACCAAAGTATTCCACGACAAAACCAAATTCACACATTATCTCCCCACGAATCCAGCCCTTCAAAGGATAATAACAGAAAAAAACCAATACAAGGACAGGAACCACGCCCTAGAAACAACAAGAAGGTAATCCCTCAACAAACCTAAAAGAAGACAGCCACAAGAACAGAATGCCAACTTTATCAACAAAAATAACAGGAAACAACAATTACTTTTCCTTAATATCTCTTAATATCAATGGACTCAACTCCCCGATAAAAAGACATAGACTAACAAACTGGCTACACAAACAAGACCCAACATTTTGCTGCTTACAGGAAACTCATCTCAGAGAAAAAGATAGACACTACCTCAGAATGAAAGGCTGGAAAACAATTTTCCAAGCAAATGGTATGAAGAAACAAGCTGGAGTAGCCATTCTAATATCTGATAAGATTGACTTTCAACCCAAAGTCATCAAAAAAGACAGGGAGGGACACTTCATACTCATCAAAGGTAAAATCCTCCAAGAGGAACTATCAATCCTGAATATCTATGCTCCAAATACAAAGGCAGCCACATTCATTAAAGAAACTTTAGTAAATCTCAAAGCACACATTGCACCTCATACAATAATAGTGGGAGACTTCAACACACCACTTTCACCAATGGACAGATCATGGAAACAGAAACTAAACAGGGACACAGTGAAACTAACAGAAGTTATGAATCAAATGGATCTGGCAGATATCTACAGAACATTCTATCCTAAAACAAAAGGATATACCTTCTTTTCAGCACCTCATGGTACCTTCTCCAAAATTGACCACATAATTGGTCACAAAACAGGCCTCAACAGATACAAAAGTATTGAAATTGTCCCATGCATCCTATCAGATCACCATGGACTAAGGCTGATCTTCAATAACAAAATAAATAATAGAAAGCCAACCTTCACGTGGAAACTGAACAACACTCTTCTCAATGATACCTTGGTCAAGGAAGGAATAAAGAAAGAAATTAAGGACTTTTTAGAGTTCAATGTAAATGAAGCCCCAACATACCCAAACTTATGGGACACAATGAAAGCATTTCTAAGAGGAAAACTCATAGCTCTGAGTGCCTCCAAAAGGAAACTAGAGAGAGCACACATTAGCAGCTTGACAACATACCTAAAAGCACTAGAACAAAAGGAAGCAAATTCGCCCAAGAGGAGTAGATGGCAGGAAATAATCAAACTCAGGGGCGAAATCAACCAAGTAGAAACAAGAAAAACTATTCAAAGAATCAACCAATCAAGGAGCTGGTTCTTTGAGAAAATCAACAAGATAGATAAACCCTTAGCCAGACTCACTAGAGGGCACAAGGAAAGCATCCTAATTAACAAAATCAGAAATGAAAAAGGAGACATAACAACAGATCCTGAAGACATCCAAAATACCATCAGATCCTTCTACCAAAGGCTATACTCAACAAAACTGGAGAACCTGGATGAAATGGAGAAGTTCCTAGACAGATACCAGGTACCAAAGTTGAATCAAGATCAGGTTAATGATCTAAACAGCCCTATATCCCCCAAAGAAATAGAAGCAGTCATTAATAGTCTCCCAACTAAAAAAAGCCCAGGACCAGATGGGTTTAGTGCAGAGTTCTATCAGACCTTCAAAGAAGATCTAATCCCAGTTCTTCACAAACTATTCCACAAAATAGAAACAGAAGGCACTTTACCCAACTCATTCTATGAAGCCACAATTACTCTGATACCTAAACCACAAAAAGACCCAACAAAGATAGAAAACTTCAGACCAATATCCCTTATGAATATTGATGCAAAAATCCTCAATAAAGTTCTTGCTAACCAAATCCAAGAACACATCAAAACAATCATCCATCCTGACCAAGTAGGTTTCATCCCAGGGATGCAGGGATGGTTCAATATACGGAAATCCATCAACGTAATCCAGTATATAAACAAACTCAAAGACAAAAACCACATGGTCATCTCGTTAGATGCGGAAAAAGCATTTGACAAGATCCAACACCCATTCATGATAAAAGTCTTGGAAAGATCAGGAATTCAAGGCCCATACCTAAACATTATAAAAGCAATCTACAGCAAACCAGTAGCCAACATCAAAGTAAATGGTGAGAAGCTTGAAGCAATCCCTCTAAAATCAGGGACTAGACAAGGCTGTCCACTTTCTCCATACCTATTCAACATTGTACTTGAAGTCCTAGCCAGAGCAATTCGACAACAAAAGGAGATCAAAGGGATACAAATTGGAAAAGATGAAGTCAAAATATCACTCTTTGCAGATGATATGATAGTATATATAAGTGACCCTAAAAATTCCACCAGAGAACTCCTAAGCCTGATAAACAGCTTCGGTGAAGTAGCTGGATATAAAATTAACTCAAACAAATCAATGGCCTTTCTCTACACAAAGAATAAACAGGCTGAGAAAGAAATTAGGGAAACAACACCCTTCTCAATAGTCACAAATAATATAAAATATCTTGGTGTGACTCTAACTAAGGAAGTGAAAGATCTGTATAATAAAAACTTCAAGTCTCTGAAGAAAGAAATTATAGAAGATCTCAGAAGATGGAAAGATCTCCCATGCTCATGGATTGGCAGGATCAACATTGTAAAAATGGCTATCTTGCCAAAAGCAATCTACAGATTCAATGCAATCCCCATCAAAATTCCAACTCAATTCTTCAACGAATTAGAAAGTGCAATCTGCAAATTCATCTGGAATAACAAAAAACCTAGGATAGCAAAAACTCTTCTCAAGGATAAAAGAACCTCTAGTGGAATCACCATGCCGGACCTAAAGCTCTACTACAGAGCAATTGTGATAAAAACTGCATGGTACTGGTATAGTGACAGACAAATAGACCAATGGAATAGAATTGAAGACCCAGAAATGAACCCACACACCTACGGTCACTTGATCTTCGACAAGGGAGCTAAAAACATCCAGTGGAAGAAAGACAGCATTTTCAACAAATGGTGCTGGCACAACTGGTTGTTAACATGTAGAAGAATGCGAATCGATCCATTCCTATCTCCTTGTACTAAGGTCAAGTCTAAGTGGATCAAGGAACTTCACATAAAACCAGAGACACTGAAACTTATAGAGGAGAAAGTGGGGAAAAGCCTTGAAGATATGGGCACAGGGGAAAAATTCCTGAATAGAACAGTAATGGCTTGTGCTGTAAGATCGAGAATTGACAAGTGGGACCTCATGAAACTACAAAGCTTCTGCAAGGCTAAAGACACCATCAATAAGACAAAAAAACCACCAACAGATTGGGAAAGGATCTTCACCTATCCTAAATCAGATAAGGGACTAATATCCAATATATATAAAGAACTCAAGAAGGTGGACTCCAGAAAGTCAAATAACCCCATTAAAAAATGGGGCTCAGAACTGAACAAAGAATTCTCACCTGAGGAATACCGAATGGCAGAGAAGCACCTGAAAAAATGTTCAACATCCTTAATCATCAGAGAAATGCAAATCAAAACAACCCTGAGATTCCACCTCACACCAGTCAGAATGGCTAAAATCAAAAATTCAGGTGACAGCAGATGCTGGCGAGGATGTGGAGAAAGAGGAACACTTCTCCATTGTTGGTGGGATTGCAAGCTTGTACAACCACTCTGGAAATCAGTCTGGCGGTTCCTCAGAAAATTGGACATAGTACTACCGGAGGATCCAGCAATACCTCTCCTGGGCATATATCCAGAAGATGTCCCAACAGGTAAAAAGGACACATGCTCCACTATGTTCATAGCAGCCCTATTTATAATAGCCAGAAGCTGGAAAGAACCCAGATGTCCCTCAACAGAGGAATGGATACAGAAATTATGGTACATTTACACAATGGAGTACTACTCAGCTATTAAAAAGAATGAATTTATGAAATTCCTAGCCAAATGGATGGACCTGGAGGGCATCATTTTGAGTGAAGTAACACAATCACAAAAGAACTCACACAATATGTATTCACTGATAAGTGGATATTAGCCCAAAACTTAGGATACCCAAGATATAAGATACAATTTGCTAAACGCATGAAACTCAAGAAGAATGAAGACCAAAGTGTGGACACTGTGCACCTTCTTAGAATTGGGAACAAAACACCCAGGGAAGGAGTTACAGAGACAAAGTTCGTAGCTGTGATGAAAGGATGGACCATTTAGAGACTGCTGTATCCAGGGATCCATCCCATAAGCAGCTTCTAAACGCTGACACCATTGCATACACTAGCAAGATTTTGCTGAAAGGACCCAAATATAGCTGTCTCTTGTGAGATGATGCCGGGGCCTAGCAAACACAGGAGTGGATGTTCACAGTCAGCTATTGGATGTATCACAGGGCTCCCAATGGAGAAGCTAGAGAAAGTAACCAAGGAGCTAAAGGGATCTGCAACCCTATTGTTGGAACAACATGATGTACTAACCAGAACCCCGGAGCTCTTGTCTCTAGCTGCATATGTATCGAAAGATGGCCTAGTCGGCCATCAATGGAAAGAGAGGCCCATTGGACTTGCAAACTTTATATGCCCCAATATAGGGGAATGCCAGGGCCAAAAGAATGGGAATGGGTGGGTAGGGAAGTGGGCGCTATGGGGGACTTTTGGGATAGCATTGGAAATGTAATTGAGGAAAATATGTAATAAAAATATTAAAAATTAAAAAAAAGACTGCACCAAAGGTTGTATCAAACATATATGATACACTAATTTACTTACATATATGTATGTGTATTTCTACATATACAGAAAGAACATATGCATATGCATGCATAATCAATGATTTTATGTACTCAGATGCTTTGTAACTTGTAAAATACTTGATTATGGCCTACAATTTTATTAAAATCTTATATTCACATATTTATAACCTTGTAAATTCACATTTAAGGTCTCACTATGACATGTTATGAGACAGAATACCTTGCAACAGTCATTTTTTCTGTAAAGTGAAAAAGGCGTCAAGGCCAGAGGTATCCCTTTTCATTTGTTTTGTCCTTTCAATGATTGACAGCAGAGATCTTGACAAAGGAAATGAAAACCAAGGAGGTAATATTTGCATGGTGTTATTATGGGGAAAATAGGAATTTAAGACCACTGTTGTTTGTTTCTTTTTAGAGACTAGAATTCTCTTATCAGTTTTCTTTCCATTAACACAAGGTTGAGACACATTTTCAGTTTCTACGCTTAATTATACTTAAAATTTTGGGGTTTATTCATTGTGCAACTAGTCCTGTGCACCAAGAACCATGTTTGGTATTTCTGAAAGTTATCACATTTAACCTGAGACATTTTTGATATACCCATGCCATGTACTATTAAATTGAATTCTGTGGAGATTATCTTGCAATGTCACCTTGCAGGAGGGACACTGTCACACCAGAACCAGCTTACACTGGGAAAAGGTAATGCCCTCAGTGGTGTCACCTTGGTAGATTTAAGCCAGCCGGGGTGGAAATATGCACAATATATAAACAGGCAATCCTCTGCCCATACCACTCTAAGTATAAGCAGGTACCAGATACATACTGAAGGAAAACTAACTCTCCCACTGGCAGGAGGTACCAATTGCCAGCTCATGCACTAGAATGAGAGCAGCGGCCATTCTCTTCTCATATTGGAATTTGGTCTGGCCTGAGCTTACATGGGTCTCATGACACAATTTTTAGAATAACTGTATCATGCTAAATTCACAAATAACAATATCACGAAGTCAGTTTTTTAAAAAGCACTCAAAACACGTACCTAGTCCCAAAATGTATGAGTCTCAGTGAATGTTTATATACTAACAATGGTCATTCTTAAGGAATGTAGCTCCTTTTGGGGTGTTAGTCTACCACTGTTGGTCAAATTTCTATTCATTGCATGTCACAAAATAATGAAAAAACTATGACAAATTAAAACTATAAAGAAAAATTAGCTTTCTTATCTTTATATTCACTTTCATGACTCAAATGTCCTTTTGCCCACACTCTCTCCTACCTTATCACCTAACATTATCATCTATTAGTGTTCTCACTAAATGCTACACTGTGCCTAGACTTATACCTGCATGTACATATACATATTTATATGCTAGAATCCACATATGAGGGGGAACAAGCAGCTTTATTTTATTCTGTGTTTGGCCTACCTCTCCTAATACTGTACTTTCCAAGTCCACTTATTTACTGCCGATTTCACAATTTCATCTTTCAGGGTATCTGAATACCACTCCATTTTGTATATGTGTGGCATTTTCATTGTCTATTCATCCTTTTTTCAGACTCCTAGCTTGTTGTATTCCATTGAGGTTGTAAATAGGGCAGCAATGAGCTAGAATGTACAGGTAGATACCTCTGTAGCAGGTAGGGTATTGAGTTCTTTGGATATAGGCCTGAACGTGCAAAAGCCAAAACATGTGATAGTACATTTTAATGTCTTGAGGAATGTCCAAGATTATTTCAATGTGTCTCTGCTGATTTTCATTCCCTCCAGCAATGAATAAGGGTTCCTTTTTCTTCACATTCCCTTTAATATTTGTGGTCAGAATTCATGTTGGTAGCTATTCTTACTGGGGTGAGGTGATCTCAAAATAGTTTTAATTTGTGTTTCCCCATGAATAAGGATACTGGGTACTTAAAAAAAATACTTATTGCCCATCTGTGTGCCTCCTTTTGAGAAGTGTTTATTCTATTAACCCATTTTCTTATGGGCAGTTTTACTTCATGGTGCTTAATTTCTGAAGTCCTTAATAAATCCTAGATGTTCACTCCCTGTCCAAAGCTGATTTTTTTCCTTTGCTGTGATTGGCTGGATAGCTATAGTTAGATAAAATCAGAACCAATTGGAGGCAATATTTATGATGCTGATTAACATACTCATGGGTCACGTAAGTGATTTAGGTGGAATCAAGAATCAACTAGGCATAAGTCCACAAACAAAAGCTGAATCAGGAAAGAGTTTTTCTCCCTGGCCCTACTGTACTCCTATGATTACTTCCCAAATATTACACCTTCACTTTCCCCTGAAAACTTCAAGAGACCTGACCTTCTTCAGCAAATGTCAAAGCTTAGAGTGCACCACATAGTGCTGCAGGAGCATTAGAAACAGCTTTGCAGTCAGGAGGAACCACTGCCCTCAGTTACATCCAATATAGTGTGAGGAGACAAGACTGATATGGCAGAGATGGTAGCCCAGTAATAAACCAGGGGTCTTGGTTACTGTATGATACAAATGAGTTTCTCATGTTCTCTGTGCCTCAGTTTACTATTTTATGCTAAATGTGAATTATAACATATTAATGTGAATTATAAGATGTATGAGCATACACCTTAAATTTTTCATGAAGATTTTTTTTGCAATATTTAAAATATTTAGTACTTAATAGATACTGAGCACACATTAGCCACTACCTTAAAAGAAACAAATTTAATTACAACCTTCAGTTAGACTTATGAAGAAAACATACCATATAATAGGATTGAAATTAAGTTGGAGTATTTTAGATAAGACAATCAATAGCATGCTCTTGGAGGAATCACTTAGAAAATGAAATGAGACGCCTATGGACATAGCAAGAAGAGACATTTTTAGAAAAAAAGAAAAAAAAAAAAGGTAAAACTGGGCCCTGTGAAGCAAAAGACTGAAAGTCAAAGCCAACAGTGAAAGTTAAGTGCTTGGTACACAGGGTACTAGAGTGCAGAGCTGGGGGCCTATCAGTGCATGCAAGAGTGTGCATGCTTCTTTTGGAGTTTCTGCTTTATTGTAAAGGCAAAGGACATGGTGGCTCTCCTCCTTATACCCTTTGGTTCTTGTTCTCATATAACAATTAATCTTTTTTTGCCTGCCCTATCCCCAATAGATCTAATGAAAGACATGAATATTTCCTTAGTGTGAGAGTCTTCCTGTTATTGAATTTGTGAGAGCTTTAAAAGATAATGAGAACTTATTTGGGAACTAGTATTTTCAAAACACTCCAGGTCTTTTCTGGCCAGAATCATTGTCTTTTATTCATGGGCACTTGGTTTCACTAAGAGCCTACAAACCCATTGATGGTTTCTGTACTACTTACTGTACATTAATGAATGAACTTTCTATAGAAGCTTTCCAATGCTATCACCCCATCCCAACGAATTTTTTGATTCCAGAATGATTAATAAATAGAATTAGGGAGAAATTAAATACTACTGTTCTATTAATACTCCATAGTAATTAAAGGACCAGTGATGAGAGTCTGCTACAACTATAGACCAGTATCTTACTCAATGATCATCAAAGAAGCTTCCTTTTGCTGTGGATGGGAACTAATATAGAGATCCAGAACTGGACAATATGCAGAGAGTGAGAGATTTTGAAATACTCAGTACTAAAAAAGATGTTTTCATAAAAACCCTCCCCTCAGGGCTTAGGAAATTATTCAGAATAAGAGGTGGAAAGATTGCAAGAGCCAGAAGAGAGACAAGACACCAAGAAAACAGTGTCTTTCAAACACAGCATGACTTCTGCACACATGAACTCACAGGCATTTTGGCAGTATGCCAAAGGTCTGCATAGGTTCAGATGGGTCCCAGCCCTAAGAGAGGAAAGTAGGCACTGGTTTTGACATTCAAACAAAACGCTATCTGAAGTTGATAGTTACTACAAAGCAAAACTTAATTCTCTCCAATGATGTCTCACTACAAACCACATTTAAGGATAGGCCCCATGCCTAGCAACAGTAGATGACCCAACACAAAACAAATTCATTCACACTTTTGTAGAAATTTTCTTCTATAGGGCTTTGTTTGGGCATTTTCTGTCTCACTGGTCTTTAGTGTATATATTATGATTTCTGACTTTTAAAATGAGTTTTGTTTGTATGTTTGTGTGCTTTGTATTTTCTTTGACATTTATTCTTTTTTTTTTTTTTCTTAATTGAGAAAGAGAGGGAGAAGGAGAGGGACAGGGAGAGGGACAGGGTCAGGGACAGGGAGAGGGAGAGGGACAGGGACAGGGACAGGGACAGGGACAGGGACAGGGACAGGGACAGGGACAGGGACAGGGACAGGGACAGGGACAGGGACAGGGACAGGGACAGGGACAGGGACAGGGACAGGGAAAGAAGGAGCCTGGAGCTGGGTGAGAGGAGCAGTGGAAAGGAGCTGGGAGGAGCTGGGGTAAGGGAAACCATGATCATGATGTACTTTATAAAATGTTTCAATTAAAATATTTTCATCTTTTTGTTTCATTGAAAGTAGATATAATGTATCCTGACTATAATTTCACTCCCACTCCTCCTCCCGTTTCCTCCCATTTCTCCCCTCTGAATCTACTCCCTTCCTCTTTCTTCTTAGGAAAAAACAAGCTTGTAAAAGATAACAACCAAATACGACAAAACAAAATGTAATATGATGAACCAAAAGCTATCATATTGAAATTGGACATGGCAACCCAACAAGTCCAAAAGCAAAGAGCAAGCACAAGGGACAGAAACACACACATTCTCACAGTCAAGAGACCTATGAAAATAATAATCTAATGACTATAATGTATATACAGGGAATCTGGGGCTTTATAAATTATTATTTATAATAGTGCATAATCTATTATTTATTATAATGTTATAATTTAATATTATTATATTCTAATATATAATATGTGAAAATGTTAATATTCTCATGTACATACATGAGAATATATACATATCATAAGAAATGTTGACTTGGATTTTCTAAAAACTTTCTCCTATCTTGTTCTCATATCTTTCTATCTCTTAGGAATCTTCATTGTTGAAAGAATCATGGAAAATTGCCAAAAGCCCAAAATCTTAAGGAAAGAACTTAACATATACATTATTATTTTTCTGATCTTACTATTTAAAACCGACTTGTTAGAGAATGCTCTTTGGAGAATGCTTTATGAATGGAGAAAACCTTTAGCTTAAGGTTGATATAGGACTATTATTGGTGAGTCTGTAACAGTATATAGTAGTGTCTCATAATGTCTCCAGAGTTCTTCCACTGTAAGCACTCACCACACTGATCAAGAGAGCCATTTATCATTTACTGTTGAGAAGCCAGACACACTGCCTACTACACTAAAAAGGTGCCTTGACTTAGTTTTTAGGTAGTCATTTTAAAAATATCTATTTATTTGGTGTGTGTGTGTGTGTGTGTGTGTGTGTGTGTGTGTGTGTGTGTGTGTGTGCATGCACCACATGTGTTCAGATGACTGTGAAGTCCAGAAAAGGATGCTGAATTTCCTAAAACTATAATTATAGTAGTTGTAAGCTAGCATGTAGGTGCTGAGAACCAAACTCTGGTCCTCTTCAAGAGCAGCCAGTACTCTTAACAGCTAAGCCATCTTCCCATCTTCCTAGTCAATATAATATAATTACATCATTTCTCCCTTTCTTTCTTTCTCTTCTTCTCACACCTTTGTATACCCCTCCTCTCCTTTCAAGTTCATGCCCTCGTTTTTCATTATTTTTCCATACACAGACACACACCCTTCTTGGGCAGCTGCAGAGGCAACAAGACTGAATTCTGACATAAATGAGTTATGATTAGATCCAGCAGGCTAAAGTCTAAGAAAAAATGTTTACAGAAAATGAGATTAATAAATGCAAGTACAAATTTAAAAAAATGCTTCAGGTGAAAGACGTTTGAAGATGGCTGAAGACTCCCATGTTAAATAAACTAACCCTAAATGTTAATGCTATAATGCTAGGAAAATTTTTCCTGATTGCTAGAAGATATATGGTCCTGAACTCTCTTAAGGAATTAATATTAATTCCTTAATGCTACTCATTCTTCCTGAACTGCTCTGTTCCCCTCCTGCTGCTTCTCTTCTCCTTCCTGCTCCCCTGCTTCTCTTTTCCCTCCTGCTCCCTCTGCCTACTTCACTTCCCTCTCGTCTTGATCATAATTCTCACTTCCTTCTCCTTCCTTTTCTTCTTTCTTCCTTTTCTTTCCCCCTTGTGTCCTAATATACAACTAATAAAAATGAGAGTTGAGATTTTTTTTTAAAACCTAGTGCTAATCTTTACTGTCACCAAACTCTCTTTGAAGTCAGTTTTCACAAAGCAAACATTTAGAGGTGATTTTCTGGGCAACAGAGGCTTGTCAATAACTGCTGTGGAATTCAGGATATGGGGGGTCTTAAAGGTGTAATTGCTAGGGAGAGTGTACCAAACTGCTCTTATTCTGACCTTATAAAAGTCATGCAGTTGACTGTCTCTTTGGTCCTCTCAAATTGCTAAAGCAAGAGGCAATGACAATTTGGTTTTGCCTGCTCCTGTGAGTTGTGAGTAACTTTGCTACACTCTTCTCATTTCCTGGCAGATTGCATAAAGTTGTGTTGAATTTGCAAACAAAGACAAAAGGAAAACAATGGTCTAAGTGGTTATGAGATTGCCTCATTAGACTCTGCTGTCAGAAGCCTTCAGCTTACAGTAATGAATACATCTGAACCCGCCAATTTTGTCACTGCCTGCAACTCCATTCATGTTGCTCTGAAGATAGAAAGCTGCCCCATCTTCAACCAAGACAAAACATATAATAATTAAGGAAGATGGAAGAACAAACAGAAATGTTCTAACAAACAGTATTTTCTAGTCCTAGGAAGTCTGGCTTGGCTTCTAGTTCTGTAGCTGTTGATCATCCTGGTCATTAATGAACAGCTTCCCAGAAGCTCTCAAGGTTGAGTTTACTTCTATGGAACTGGAATCTACTCCCAGTCCTTTTATCTAAAGGATTCACTAAACTCTGAGATCGCCAACATACAATGAAGAAAGGTTTATAGTGTCTAAGTTTCAGTTCATCAACTCTTGGCCCCATCACCTTGGGTTTGTAATGGGGCAGAACATTACATTAGAGTGTAGATGGTGAAGCAAGTGACTCACTTCACAGCAGTTGGGAAATAAACAGAAGCAGAGACCAGAATTCTGCAATGTCCTTCAATAGAAGAGACCCTGTGGCTTAAAGACTTCCTATAGCACCATCCTCTTCAAAATTCAGGACCTTCAAGTAGTACCAAGTTCAAGACTAAGCTCTTAACACATAAGCCTTTGGGAGGTGATTCAAATCCAAACTAAAACTCTTTCCGGAGATCAGACTTTGCCCCATTATGACACTATTGAAGTGGTAAAACACCATGACCAAAGAAAATTGTGGAAAAGAGTATCTTTTACACCCTCAAGTAAGACTTCATTATTGAAGCAACCCAGGGCAATGACTTAGGCAAGCCAGGAATCTGAAGCAGTAGTTGATGCAGAAATCACAGAGTAATGATTACTTCCTTAATCCTGATGGCTTACCCAGCCTGTTTTCAAATAGACATTAGGACCTCCATTCCAGGGATATCACCACTCACAATGAATTAGGCCTTATGTCATCCATCACTAATGAAGAGAAACACTTATATTTGGACAAATCTTTTTTTATTAGATATTTTCTTTATTAACATTTCAAATTTTATCTCCTTTCCTAGCTTCCCCTCCGCAAAAACTCCTATTCCCTCCCTCCTCCCCCTGCTCACCAACCCGCCCACTTCTACTTCCTAGCCCTGGCATTCCCCTATACTGGGGCATAGAACCTTCACAGGAACAAGGGCCTCTTCTCCATTGATGGCCAATTAAGCCATCCTCTGCTACATATGCAGTTAGAGCCATGAGTCCCACCATGTATTTTCTTTGGTTGGTGGTTTAGTCCCAGGGAGCTCTGGGGATACTGGTTAGTTCATACTGTTGTTCTTCCTATGGGGCTGCAAAAACCTTCATCTCCTTGGCTACTTTCTCTAGATCCTTCATTGGGGTCCCTGTACATCCAATGTCTAAGATTGTCATAAATTCATTGTTTTGAATAGCTGCATAGTATTCCATTGTGTAAATGTACCACATTTTCTGTATCCATTCCTCTGTTGAGGGACATCTGAATTCTTTCCAGCTTCTGGCCATTATAAGTAAGGATACTATGAACATAGTGTAGCATGTGTCCTTACTATATGTTAAAGCATCTTCTGGGTATATGCCCAGGAGAGGTATTGCTGTATCTTCTGGTAGTACTATGTCCAATTTTCTGAGGAACCGCCAAACTAATTTCCAGAGTGGTTGTAACAGCTTGCAATCCGATCAGCAATGGAGGAGTGTTCCTCTTTCTCTGCATCCTCACCAGCATCTGCTGTCACCTGAGTTTTTGATCTTAGCCAATCTGACTGGTGTGAGGTGGATTCTCAGGATTGTTTTGATTTGCATTTCCCTGGGGACTAAGGGTGTTGAACATTTTTTAGGTGCTTCTCAGCCATTTGGTATTCCTCAGCTGAGAATTCTTTGTTTAGCTCTGTACCCCATTTTTAATAGGGTTATTTGGTTTTCTGGAGTCTAATTTATTGAGTTCTTTGTATGTGCTGGATATAGGCTCTCTACTGGACTTAGGATGGGGAAAGATCTTTTCCCAATCTGTTGGTTGCCAATTTATCTTATTGACAGTGTCCTTTGCCTTACAAAAGCTTTGCAATTTTATGAGGTCCCTTTTTAAATTTGGGATCTTACAGCATAAGACATGGTGTTCTGTTCAGGAATAATTTCACCAGTTCCCATAACATTGAGGCTCTTCCCCATTCTCTCCTCTATATGTTTCAGTGTCTCTGGTTTTATGTGAAGGTACTTGATCCACTTAGACTTGAGTTCAGTACAAGGAGATGAGAATGGATCAATTCACATTTTTCTACATGCTAACTGCCAGTTGATCCAGCACCATTTGTTAAAAATGCTGTCATTTTCCCACTGGATGGTTTTAGTTCCTTTGTCAAAGGTCAAGTGACCATAAGTGTGTGGGTTCATTTCTGGGTCTTCAATTCTATTCCAGTAGAATATACCAGTCTGTCACAGTACCATCAGGTTTTTTTTGTTTTTTTTTGTTTGTTTGTTTGTTTTTTGTTTTTTTTTGTTTTTTTTTTTTTAAATCACAGTTGCTCTGTAGTATAGCTTGAGATCAGGGATAGTTATCCACCAGAGGTTCTTTTATTGTTGAGAATAGTTTTCACTATCCTATGTTTTTTTTTTTTGTTATTCCAGATGAATTTTCAAATTGCTCTTTCTAACTCTGTGGAAAACTGAGTAGGAATTTTGATGGTGATTGCATTGAATCTGTAGATTGGTTTCGACAAGATAGTCATTTTTACTATCTTAATCCTGCCAATCCATGAGCATGGGAGATCTTTACATCTTCTGAGATTTTCTTCGATTTCTTTCTTCAGAGACTTGAAGTTCTTATCATACAGATCTTTCACCTCCTTAGTTAGAGTCACACCAAGGTATTTTATACTATTTGTACTATTGTGAAGGGTGTTGTTTCCCTAATTTCTTTCTCAGCCTGTTAATCCTTTGTGTAGAAAAAGGCCAAAGATTTGTTTGAATTAATTTTATATCCAGCTAATTCACTGAAATTGTTTATCAGGTTTAGGAATTCTCTGGTGGAATTTTGGGGTGATTTATGTATACTATCATATCATCTGCAAATAGTGATATTTTGACTTCTTCCTTTCCAATTTGTATTGGTTTAATCTCCTTTCATTGTCTAATTGCTCTGGCTAGGAGCTTAAGTACTATCTGAATAGGTAGGGAGAAAGTGGGCATATTTCTCTAGTCCTTGATTTTAGTGAGGTTGTTTCAAGTTTGTCTCCATCTAGTTAGATGTTGGCTACTGGTTTGCAGAATGTTGCTTTGATTATGTTTAGGTATGGGTCTTGAATTCCTGATCTTTCAAAGACTTTTATCATGAACAGGGGTTGGATTTTGTCAAAAGCTTTTCCAGCATCTAATGAGATGATCCTGTGGTTTCTTTTCTTTGAGTTTGTTTATATAGTGGATTACATTGATGGATTTACATATATTGAACCATCCCTGAATCCCTGGGATGAAGCCTACGTGATCATGATGGATGATCATTTTGATGTGTTCTTGGATTCAGTTTGCAAGAATTTTATTTAGTATTTTCGCATCGATATTCATAAGGGAAATTGGTCTGAAAAAATTCTCTTTGTTGGGTCTGTGTGTGGTTTAGGTATCAGAATAATTGTGGATTCATAGAATGAACTGGCTAGAGTACCTTTTGTTTCTATTTTGTGGAACAGTTTGAGGAATATTGGAATTAGGTCATCTTTGAACTTCTGATAGAACTCTGCATTAAGTCCATCTGATCCTGGGCTTTTTTTTGTTTGGGAGACTATTAATGACCACTTATATTTCTTTAGGTGATATGGGACTGTTTAGATCATTAATCTTCCTGATTTAACTTTGGTACCTGGTATCTGTCTAGAAAATTGTCCATTTCATCCAGGATTTCCAGTTTTGTTTCCAGCATTTATACTAGGATCTGATGATTTTTTGGATTTCCTCAGGTTCTGTAGTTTTGTCTCCCTTTTCATTTCTGATTTTGTTAATTAGATTACTGTCCCTGTGCCCTCTAGTTAGTCTGGCTAAGGGTTTATCTCTTTTGTTGATTTTCTCAAAGAACCAGTTCCTGGTTTGGTTCTTTGTATAATTCTTTTTGTTTCTACTTGGTTAATTTCAGCCCTGAGTTTGATTATTTCCTGCTGTCTACTCCTCTTGGGTGAATTTGCTTCCTTTTGTTCTAGAGCTTTTAGGTGTGTTGTCAAGCTGCTTGTGTGTGCTCTCTCTATTTTCTTTTTTGGAGGCACTCAGAGCTCTGAGTTTTCCTCTTAGAAATGCTTTCATTGTGTCCCATAAGTTTGGGTATGTTGTGGCTTCATTTTAATTCAACTCTAAAAAGTTTTAATTTCTTTCCTTATTTCTTCCTTGACCAAGTTATCATTGAGTAGAGTGTTGTTTAGCTTCCATGTGTAAGTGGGCTTTCTATTAGTTATGCTGTTATTGGAGATCAGCCTTATTCTGTGGTGATCCGATAGGATGCATGGGATAATTTCAGTATTTTTGTATATGTTGAGGCCTGTTTTGTGACCGATTATCTGATCAGTTTTGGAGAATGCACCATGAGGTGCTGAGAAGAAGGTATATCCTTTTGTTTTAGGATAAAATATTCTATAGATATCTGTTAAATCCATTTGCTTCATAACTTCTGTTAGTTTCACTGTGTCTCTGTTTAGTTTCTGTTTCCATGATCTGTCTATTGACAGAAATAGGGTGTTGAAGTCTCCCACTCTTTTTATGTAAGGTGCAATGTGTTCTTTGAGCTTTACTAAAGTTTCTTTAATGAATGTGGATGCCCTTGCATTTGGGGCATAGATGTTCAGAATTGAGATTTCATATTGGTATATTTTACCTTTGATGAGGATGAAGTGTCCCACCTTGTCTTTTTTGATAACTTTAGGTTAGAAGTCAATTTTATTTGACATTAGAATGACTACTCCACTTGTTTCTTGAGAACATTTGCCTGGAAAATTGTTTTCTAGCCTTTTACTCTAAGGTAGTGTCTGTCTTTGTCACTGAGGCGGATTTCCATTATGCAGCACAATGTTTCATCCTGTTTACTTAACCAGTCTGTTAGTCTATGTCTTTTTATTGGGTAATTAAGTCCATTGATATTAAGAGATATTAAGGAAAAGTAATTGTTGCTTCCTGTTGTTTTTGCTGTTAGAGTTGGAATACTGTTCATGTGGCTATCTTCTTTTAAGTTTGTTGAAAGATTACTTTCTTGATTTTTCTAGGGTGTCATTTCCCTCCTTGTGTTGGAGTTTTCCCCTTATTATCCTTTGAAAGGCTGGATTCATGTAAAGATATTGTGTAAATTTGGTTTTGTCATGGAATACTTTGGTTTCTCCATCTATGGCAATTCAGAGTTTTGCTGGGTATAGTATATAGCCTGGACTGGCATTTGTATTCTCATAGGATCTGTATGACATGTGTCCAGGATCTTCTGGCTTTCATAGTCTCTTGTGAGAAATCTGGTGTAATTCTAATATGTCTGCCTTTATATGTTTCTTGGCCTTTTTTCTGTATTGCTTTTAATATTCTATCTTTGTTTAGTACATTTTGTTTTTTGATTATTATGTGTTGGGGGGAATTTCTTTTCTGGTCCAAACTATTTGGAGTTCTTTAGGCTTCTTGTATGCTCATGGGCATCTCTTTCTTTAGGTTAGGGAAGTCTTCTTCTATAATTTTATTGAAGATATTTACTGGCCCTTTAAGGTGAAAATCTTCATTCTTATCTATACTTGTTATCCTTAGGTTTGGTCTTCTCATTGTGTCCTAGATTTCCTGGATGTTTTGAGTTAGGATCTTTTTGCATTTTGCATTTTCTTTGATTGTTGTGTCCATGTTTTCTATGGTATCTTCTACACCTAAATTCTCTCTTTCATCTCTTGTTTCATCATTCTGTTGGTGATGCTTGCATATATGGCTCCTGATTTCCTTCCTGAGGATTTCTTTCTCCAGAATTTTGTCCCTTTGTGATATCTTTATTGTTTCTACTTCCAGTTTTAGATCCTGGGTGGTTTTGTTCAATTCCTTCACCTATTTGGTTGTGTTTTTCTGTAATTCTTTAAGTAATTTTTGTGTTTCTTCTTTAAGTGCTTCTATCTGTTTATCTGTGTTCCCCTGTAATTCTTCAAGGGATTTTTGTGTTTCCTCTTTAAGGGCTTCTACCTGTTTAACTGTGTTCTCTTATATTTCTTTAAGCAAGTTATTAATATCCTTCTTAAAATTCTCTGTCAACATCATGAGATATGATGTTAAATCCAAATATTGCTTTTCTGGTGTATTGGAGTATCCAGGCCTTGCTGTGGTGGGAGTACTGTGTTCTGATGATGCCAAGTTGTCTTGGTCTCTATTGGTAAGATTCTTGCATTGACTTTCACCATCTGATAATCTCTGGTGTTAGGTCTTCTTGCTGTCTCTGGCTGGAGCTTGTTCCTCCTTTGATTCTGTAAGCCTGTGTCAGCACTCCTGGAAGACCAGCTCTCTCCTGGCAAAAATCAGTGCACAGAGGGCTATGGAACAGCCCCATCTCCTGGCTGCAGATGTAGGCCCATAGAACCCTGTCTCATCTGCTTTGTTACTTCTGCAGCCTGTGTACTCCTGAGTGGACCCACCTTAGATAGTCACCAGAGAGAAAATGGCAATCTCACCTGAGTCCTGGGGTCAGACACTTCCTGGAGGCAAGCTCTTTTCTGGCAGAGAAGGTGCACAGAGGGCTGAGGATCAGCCCTACCTCCTGGGTGCAGATGTAGGTCCTTAGGAGCCTGTACCAGAAGCTCTGCTGCTTCTGAGACCTGTGCTCTCCTGAGTGGACCCCCTTAGAGAGTATAAACGTAGTATAACCAGGATCCTGGGATATCTTGGTATGGACTTGTTGAACACTTTAGGGAATGATATATTTGAGATATGAGAGAGGGAGGAAATATGTATGCACTAACAGCCAAAAACAAAACAAAAGAGAAAAACTGAAATGTATCTTTAGGCTACGTGACATGAAATGTCTCCTTCCATTTTGACCTACTACAACTACCACCTCATTTCCTTCAAACTGTCTTACAATGGCTGCTCAGTTCATAGCCACCCACCCTCTGTGGCAGTAGCTCTGCAGTGATGAGGGTGTTGATTACATGGCTATTGTCCCACCACCTTACCAATTCAAATATGTGACCAGGAATGAAAAAAATGAAATATGAAAGATAGTAATGCTGAATCACTGAATGGGAGCCTCCTGCATAGAAGATCCAGGCTCTTTGCCTGCTTTAGACTGGAAGCCTTTGGGATTCCTTTTTATTCCATATTGCTAGTGCCCTATTATATTTTAGAAGACACTTGAACACACATTCTCCTTTCCTTATTCCTAAAAAGAACTAGATGTTTATCACTTAATTCCAAGTTACATAACATAGGGATATTTGGAACAAAACAGATTATTTTTCCTCATTATCCTGCATATAATTATCATTTATTCTGCCCCAAGTTCCCATGAAGATGTGATGAACAAATAGAAACGAGGCACTATGTGGTGGAGAGATGAGAGAGGAAGTGAAGCTGAGTGTTCATGCACCATAGAGAGAGGTAGAATGGGAGACTCAAGAGCAGTGATGAATAGGCAGGTATAAGGGGCTTGGGTAACCACATGAGACCACAATGATGCCTGGGACCAGGTTGCTATCAAGAGCCATGTCTTGGTCCATGGTACTACCAGAGTCAGGGTCTGTGTTGATTGTATAACTTGAGTTACCACCAAAGGCCATGCAGATGTCAATGGTCTGGGTCATACCTGAAACCCTGTGGATATCTGAGGTCTAAGTTGCCACCAGGGTACATACTGATCTGAGTAGCCTGAGCTACCATCTATGGCGATGGTGACATCCATGCCCATACTGGCACCTGGGGGCAAGTCTGGGACCATGGTCTTATCTCAGCCAGAGTCTCTCTCTGTTGATGTCCAAGGCTCATGTGAATGTCCCTGGTCTGGGCTGTAGCCCAAGAACTGTCCTGAGTTGGTCCTGCCCCTTACTGGCCTAACCTCTTTCTGTCTACAACATTCTAGCGAGCTGACCCTGCCCCTTGTCTGCCATGTGGTGGCATGAAGAGATGCATACCAGCTACCTGTGGCAGGTGGTCAAGCTTGCCTGACCCAGAGAGTAGAAGAGGAGGAGAGCTGGCCCAGCCACTCCCCTGGGCAAAGTGGGGCTGGGCCCTGGCACCTGGCACCTGGCACCTGGGGCCTAGGGTCTGGGGTCTGGAGGTTGGGGATGGGGTGAGGGTGGTACAGTGGTGGGGAGGTGAGGGAGTAGAGTGAAGGTGGGGAGCTGGCCCTAGTGGACATAGGAAAGCTGGTGGGCTGATCTCTGTTTCTACCCAGGCCCAGATTTAGGGCTTTAAGTTGGCTCACCCCGATATCCACCCCATCTATGAACTGCTGAAATGTGAAAGGGTTTATTCTGTAGCCCCAATATGCAGACTCTCCATGGCACAGACCAGTAATAGAATGCCCAAGAGAAATTCTGGTAAAGATCCAATATTGATGGTGTGGTAGAAGACAGAGGCCTTGAATCAAACCTAATGACTTATTCTAATGAATATGTGCAAACAAAACTGTATGAACAAAGGGATATACTTTGTGACACTCTGAAGCTTCCAAAGGTTTATTTTATTTTATTTTATTTTATCTTATTTTATTTTTGTTTTGTTTTCCTCCAGGGTAGTTTACAAGGGTTGGGGGTGGATATGAAGGGACAGGGAGATGAGTGGGATTGGGGTACATGATGTGAAATTCACAAAGAAACAATATATTTTTTTAGTTAAACACACACACACACACACACACACACACACACACACACACACACACAATCCTTTGTTCTTACCACTAAATCATCAATGCTGTCAAGGTCTTAGTCACAGCAGGAGTTTAATCAACAGTGAAAGGACAGATAAGTATATAAATCAAAAGTGAAATATGTATAACATAAGTGTAGTTCATTTCCTTTCCTTTGCATGACTGTCCTCACTAGAGAGAGGAAAGATATGTAATTTTTATTTTGTTGGAAAGCAAATCATCACCACAAAACCTCTGGGAAGTAATTACTCCAAGAGTTATCAGCAGACCCTGAGGGAGGAGAGTCCCACAGGATTTACTCATGATTGCCAGGATGGGAGCAACGTGAGAATCAAGTTTATCCTGCAAGGCCCTAGCACTGAAGTATGGATGGGGGTTTTCAGATAAACTGAAATATGGTACTAAGAATGCTGGATGTGTCCAAAGTTCCATTTCATAGTCATTTGGCCTTCCAAATAACCAATAAAATATGTCCATCTTAGGACATCATTTTAAAAGGCTTTAAAAAACAAAAAACAACAACAAAAAAACTTGTTACATTGAAGAGAATTCAGGGAAAATTTGTATTTTCCTGTCTCAATTTGAAACCAGCTGTGATAGAATTATACATAAGGTCAAGGGAAATGAAAATATTTTCTGTGCTTCTGTTAAAAGCTGTGTAGGTGGATGTGACTAATTGCAAGGGAACAGTGGGTTTTTTGAAAGCTTTCCTCCCATTAGGCGGTCACCCTGGAGTAAGGTCACTATGACCTGACTCACTGTAGAGGTTCAGACACATCAAGCCACATAGTCTCTGTTAATGGGCAAATTCCAAAGGAGTGAAAAGAGACAAAACCCTCCTCATTCCCCTTATAAGTGACTGACATGGAAGAAAAGGAATGAAAGATAGTAATGACAATGTAAAATCGCAATACTAAGTTTCTCTCTGTAATAAGAAGTATGGAGAACAAAGTTTATTGTTAAGAGACTTCCATTGTTTTGTGTATATTTTGTGGTGGAAAACATACAGTGGAGAAAAAGTTGTGAGCCCTTTGATATAAAATGGATTTAGAATTGAGTCATGAGTATTCATACTTAGCTTTTTTACTAAAATTTCCCTTTGTCTCTGGTTACAGCTCCTATATGTACAGAAGCTACTCTGTCTACTACTCCCTCAGAGATTTTGAGAACTTAGCATGGGATAATATACCACAGAAGTCATGCATCATGTCAGACCCAGTATCCAAATAAAAATCATTGGAAAACACAAATAATGCAGTAGTCATTTCAAAAAGGTGGTAACAGAAGAGAAGGAAATAAGGAAGCTCTCTCTCTTAAACAAAGTTATTTATAAGAATGCCTTCAAATTAACAAGTCTTTGTTTTGTGACCTAAATCATGATTCAAACTGTATGTTATTTGTCATGTTTACTAAAAATTATGACCTAATAATAGATGCTTATTAGTACCCCTTTATGGAAAATGAATAATGAAGGGATGGAATCCCAGTGGTTTTAGCAAGGTGTACAAGCATGAATAGTCTGGTTGCAGAGGTTATGTCCATTGCTACTATGCTATACAGCTTCCTCTGATTCTATAATTAAAGAGAATGGAGTGGATAAATGGGGAGAAGAATCTTCAGAAAATGTAGGTCATTAGTTTTTACTCAGGAACAGAGATGATTCTTCTGATCTGTGAACTAAGAATCACTCCAATGAGTGGTAAACATACTGGTTTTGTCAAGAAGATGGTACTGAAGACATCAGCCTCTGCATTGTTAGATTCAATGAAGAGCTGCTATCAACAGTGAGAATTGCCTGTTCTCTTCCCATCTGGACTTCAGACTGTAGATCTCGAGGTTCTCAAGCATTTAGCTTCAGGTAAATCTCAATTCTCTTTGTCCTGATCCAACTTACTGATGACGTGATGCCATGTAATTTCTGATTTTTCCACTATTCCATCCACCAAACCTAATTTGCATTTCTTTCATACATACATACAAACTCACACACACACAAACACACAAACACATATGTGATTTTCCTTCTCTAGAAAACTTTAATATAGGGACTACTCAGTCTTCTTGTTCACATTTTTATTTCCATGGAAAAGCTTCTTTTCCTCCATGAACTTGCCAGATGCATACCTGCAGCGGCGATGTGTTGAACTTTGCTCATTGGAAGAGCTCAACAAATAGCTTCAAGATTAAAAGTTCAGGGGGATAGAAACAGACAGACTCACAGCAGTGATGCTTAAAGGTGGTGGTGAATTTCAAAGGCACTTCAAATCTTGGCCAAGTGACAAGAACAAGAAAGGCTGGTTGTAATCTGTGCATATTTAAAAGCCTGGAAAAGAAGACACAGTGGACGACATAAAACTAGCTCCTTTTTTCCCCCTCTTTACATTTTTATTTTTAGTTGCTTTTAGAAAGCTGGGATAAATCCATGAAGAGACCACAGTGGGGCTAGAATGGAAAATACCTTCAGATATTTAAGGCCAGACCCAGAGCTAAGATTTTGCAAGATTCCCACGGAGAAAAAGAATAATGATTAAAAGTCTGGGAAAATATCCCTTGGTTTTCTCTTAAGGATTTTGTCATGTTCAAGCTGGATAAAG
This sequence comes from Mus caroli, assembly GCF_978045245.1. Classification (NCBI taxonomy): domain Eukaryota; kingdom Metazoa; phylum Chordata; class Mammalia; order Rodentia; family Muridae; genus Mus; species Mus caroli. Next base: position 43,421,662 of record NW_028227259.1, read on the forward strand.
AAGGCTAAGCCCTGAGTCAATAGCAGGCTTATGTAAATAGTACATTGTTCAAAGTGCTGAGAAACAGGAGAGCTAAGACATCCTTCAAGTTTGTCTGCTTCCACTGAGGAAGCAGGCTTAAGTGACAACAAGTGAGATTGAGTATACTATGTAGTTAGAGTAAACCAGTATGAATTCATTACTTCAGGAATCAAGGAAATTTGAAGACAAATGCTTCTCATGGGTGTGTCTGGGAAGGCAGGAATTCAGAACATTCAGTAAACAGATTGAAGAGTCTACATAATGTTTGACAGCATATTATTTGTTCAGTGATAATAATGATCTTCAGGTTGAGGTTCAGTTTCCCCACAGAGAAGTAGAAATATGTAAGAAATCTCACTGTAAAACAGGTGAAGCAACACCTTCAGGTCCACAACCATGACTGTGATCTCCATACAGGCTGCTTGTCACCTGTTCTGTAGGAAAATAAGCACCACAGTTGGAATTCAAAGCGCAGAAGATAAGAAGCCCTTCGATGGCATCCATTTATGGATAGAATACTGCATGAATTGTTTAGAATCATTGGTCTCTATGATGTCTATTCATGCCTGAGGCCTTGGTTACCTCTTCTAGCAGAAGACAATACTTATAAGTGCTACATTTGTCCATGTTACTCAGTGTTCAATTGACTGGGTCACCAAACCAAGCATAAGCTCTTAGTCTCTCTCTCTCTCTCTCACTCTCTCTCTCTCTCAATGAAGACTTATGATTAGAGCATTTTTCTTTATTCTGTATCAGGGAATTAAAAAAAAAAAACACACACATACATATTGAGCAGAACCACAATCAACTTTCACCAAGTATTTTGAGAACCCAATTAACTTCTTGTGAAAGAAGTGAACAATGAAATTATTGTAGTTCTCTATTTTCATGTCTCTGAAATGTACTTATACATAACCAGAGAAAATAAAACATCTGTTTATAGAAAGGTGAGTGGTATGGAACCCTAAATGAATTTAATAGCAAACAATTAAATAAATTTCCTGGGTGGATACAAAGCCGAATATTGCATATTTTCCACCTTCAGAATAGTAACCTGGACTATTTTGAGTTTAATTTATTCTGACCTTAATTTCTCAATATCATCATGAATATTACTAATTTTGCCTTAAGAAGAGTATGAAATCCTCCTCCTATGTATGAATAGAAGCCCACGACTAAATAGCCATAAAATCTTGTATAATCATCCCAATTTTTCTCAATTTCTCAAACTAAAAATAAGACTGATATATTTGACTGCTGAGTATACAAATTAGTCCATGTGAAGTCAGTAGGCAATAGACAAGTATGCAAAGCTCCCAGTGATACACAGTATTCACACAGAACTGACCATGGGTGCCGTGGCTGCAAAGAGACACTTGGCTATTGCACTGGTTGGTTTTGTGTGTCAACTTGACACAGGCTGGAGTTATCACAGAGAAAGGAGCTTCAGTTGGGGAAGTGCCTCCATGAGATCCAGCTGTAAGGCATTTTCACAATTAGTGATCAAGGAGAAGAGCCCCTTGTGGGTGGGACCATCTCTGAGCTGGGTTCTATAAGAAAACAAGCTGAGCAAGCCAGTGGAAGCAAGACAGTAAGTAGCATCCCCTCCATGGCCTCTGCATCAGCTCCTGATTCCTGCCCTGCTTGAGTTCCAGTCCTGACATCCTTTGGTGATCAACAGCAATGTGGAAGTGTAAACTGAATAAATCCTTTCTTCCCCAACTGCTTCTTGGTCATGATGTTTATGCAGGAATAGAAACCCTGACTAAGACAGCTCTGATCTTCACTTTCTATCTTCATAGGGATGCTCTACTTCCAGAGATTGCCACTGTCTCTAAATATCCCTAATACCTATTTGTTACTACTTCTAGTAACTCTTTCTAGCTCTACCCCTTGTTTTAGAGGAAAATTTAATTAAAGAAAACATAATAAAAAGAGAATAAACTAGTGCATTAGGGAAAGAGTGAAATCTCAATACACATATCATTGTTTTAATGGGTCATTAGGTAAAAGGTCAAAATTCCAAAATAATTCTCATATTAAGTAATAACTACATATGATATTTGACTGGTCTTTTAAGTCCTGTTAGTTGAAAGTTTCTTTGTAAACATTATCAATTATTTGAACAAAACATTTTTTAATTAAGTAAATAGGTGCTTTAATCTTTGAGCACTCACAAATATGTGTCTTTACAGTGTGTTCCCATTTGTTTCCTTCAAACTCACTCCTGCCCTCCTCTATACTCCTACCACATATATTCCAGTACTCAACTTTCTACTTCTTTAAAGATCATTCTCTCCCCCTCTCAACATCATTTTCTATTTTCATAACCTACACAAACATATAAATAGCATGCAAACATACACAATAAAGCCATATACAGAAACCTTTATTTATTTATCCATACATGTATATCATATACACATATGTATACACATTTACACATCCCATACACATACACAGTCATATTTATGTACATATATCTGCTTATAAAAGAAAACATATATTATTTGTCTTTGAGTGTGGTTTATTTCATTAAAAATGATGTATCTGGGTTCCATCTATTTTCCTGTAAACACCATGATTTTTATTTCTCTTCATAAAATTCCATGGTATATATGTACATTTTCTATATTAATTCATTTGTTGATGGACATCTAAATTTGTACTATTTCCTTCCTAATGTGAACAATGCAGAATTTCGACTTTACAGATATGTGGGAGTTGAGAAAGGCTCTTTATTCATGACTGAGACTGTATACAATACCTCATCACTTTCAGCTTCTGGGTGACCAGTCGTCTCCATGTGGTTTCATCCAGTCTAGTAATGGTAAAATTATTAGAATTACTCATTCTCAATTTCTCATTGAAAATGCTGATATTTTAGATTGCAACACTCTCTGAAACATGTATTAAAATTTGAAAAGAAGTAAAACTTTTTAATATATAAGGAATCATAATTCACTCTGAAGGATTGAACTGGACTTGCATTTTATTGAAATGTACACATGTCAAGACATAGTTTCACATGTACCATTCATAGTTGAAGGAAGAAAACACAGCTTGATAAATTAAGAAGAATAATCATACAAATATCTTCAAACATCCATAATTAATAAAAATAATTGTCCATTGGACTGAACATAGGGTCCTCAATGAAGGAGCTAGAGAAAGGACATAAGGAGCTGAATGGGTTTGCAGCCCCACAGGAAGAAAAAACAATATGAACCAACCAGTACCCCCAGAGCTCCCTGGGACTAAAACACCAACCAAAGAGTACACATGGTAGGACTCACGGCTCCACCTGCATATGTTGCAGAGGATGGCCTTGTTGGACATCAATGGGAGGAGAGGCCCTTGGTCCTGTGAAGGTTCCAATCTATGCCCCAATGTAGGGGAATCTCAGGGCCAGGAAACAGGTTGATGAGCAGGGGAAGGAGGAGGGGAGGGGAAAGAGGAAAGGGGTTTACATTTGAAATGTAAATAACAAAACTATCCAATATAAAAAAACTGAAAAAATAAAAATAATTGAAGATAATCAATATATATTGAGAGAATCATATTGGAATGCTGAGTTTCAAATAATCTTAATCAAAACAGAATAGGTTTTTCTTCCAAAACATATAATTTGTGAATTTCAGTGCCTTAAGGAAACCAAAATGTTTTCCTTGTTCACAAACTTTTGCAGAACAGAGAAGAATTCACTGACCAAATCAAAACTCAGGCTTGGATATGGGATCACCAATATAGTCGATCAATTGCCTCCATATCGTGTAAGAGGACAATATGGAAAACCACAGCACAGGTCTTACATTCTTTTGGTCAATGCATGGATTTCATTCACCTAAGTAAAGTGAGCTGCCCAGGAGTAAAGTAAAATGAGTAGGAGAATCAGACATGATCATATGTGAGCCCAGGACCAAAATCAAATGATCATAATGTGTACAATTAAAGGCCAACAAACCAATGCTTTTTATCTAGAACTCGTACTGTTTATAGAATTATTTCATGAAGAATAGGGATGGTTCTCTTGACTATTTACTATTAATTTATTTGACTATTTAAGATAATTGATAATATTGATTCAAATTCTGTAGGAGGCATTAGAGCTAAACTGTCTCTGTTCTTAGCTTCCCCAACTTTTTAGGTACCCTCAAGGGTCTTTGTAAAGGGGAGGAAAGGTAAATTTGATTGGCATTCTTGTACAGTGAACGAATACAGAATATGTAGGTGTTAAGTAGACAATAGGAAGGGAAAAATGACAGAAGTCTCTAGTTCAACTCCATTTGCATTCTTGTGAGAAAACACCTCGGAAAATCATCTTAAGAAGAAGAGAAGTATACTTTGCTGCATAGGTTCTCAAGTTTCAGTGCATGAGTAAGCAGAAAATAGATGGTTCATGGTCGGTAGGAGAAAGGTGTGGGGGGGGGAGGGAGAGAGAGAGAGAGAGAGAGAGAGAGAGAGAGAGAGAGAGAGAGAGAGAGAGAGATTGATTTAATTTCAACCCTTAAGGACCCTGCTCTTGAAGGTCTAACAACCTCACAGGCTATCGAACAAGGTTTCTAAGTGGAGCCTTTGAAAGACACTTAGGACCCAAACCATGACAATGTTCTATGTGTTTGCAGTAGGCTGAATCTTGGGATGTATTCATTAAAATTTCATGCTTTTGGTCTCAAGTAAAACTTGAAAAAACATTGACAATTTGCAAAGCTGTATTTGCTGCTTTAAAGGTCAGAGATCTGGATTTGTTGCAAAGAGCAGAAGGGAACTACAGTTGGTAAACACCCAACACTGAGCTGGGGTCTGAAAGGGAACTGGAGTCATGCTGTGCTGAGAGGTTTTGATGTGCAACAAGATTCACTATGGGATGCAAATCAAATCCTTCTAGGCAACTCAGAGCTTGCCCTGAGGCCTGAAAAGAACTTTCTTCTATTTTCAGTATTTCCTGTTTTCCCTAGATTCACTCTTAGAATGCTGAGAAGTCAGACCGCACTTACAGAAGGAAGGACAAACAGATGCATCTAAGTTTGAGGAAGGAAACTGTGTCATAAAGTTTAAGTTGTTGTTTTGATTCTTTCTTACAGAAACATATCTGTGCTTCAAAAAACAGATTAGTATTCCAGTGCTCTACTAAATGCAAACATGTCTTTCACTACCAAGGGCACACACTTGCTGAAGAAAGGAGAGAGTAATCAAAGAAGCATGACTTCCTGAGATAATCTAATCTTGAACCAAGGAAGCATGAGGCATATTTATCTCCCCTGAATCTTTGTTTACTTAACCATGCAGGGAACTTGGTAATGACTTGTGAAAATTGTAAATACTAAATTTGAATACTACTATTTGAAGTAGATTGTTTTACTTTGGTTACAGTCTCCCCACCCCCCACATTGTTACCCTTCACTGTGCCCTCCAGAGGATAACACTTCCCATTCCCTTAATAATCTTAAAATTCCCTTTCATCTTCCCTTAAACACAATCTAAGTCACACATGCCATCCTGATGTTTTATTACTGAACTCATCTTACATGCAGTATTTCATCTCATGAACTTGACCCTTACCAGTCTGGGCATGAGGCAAATTTTCACCTGCCATTCACAACTACACAACATGCCAAGTTTTGAATGTAGCCAACACAATTGGACTCATGAAATATCCTAAAATTCAGCTCATGTGCTAGCACATACTGACTGCCTGATCTTAGAAAGTGTTTTCTATGTCTCAGGTTTGTGATGTGCAAAAGAGGAAGAGCTTCAATTCAACAACTGCACATGGTTGGAGCAAAAGTTGTGCACTAGAAGCTATAAATCAACAATTCAATGTATGTTGTCTCTCTCCCCTGTAAGTTTGTGCTTAGTAGTCTACGATTAATTCTTACTATTTTAGTGGTGTTGCTCTTGTTTGCTTAATACAACTTTATGTGCCCAGTATAAAAATCCCCAAGAACTAAAGAGTGATAACAGAAAAGGTATATTTTTATACAATAAATGCACATGTAATATACACACTTAATATAGTTATATAAAACTATACATATTTTATATGTATAAAAATAATAGTTAACATTCTTATGAAAATAATATTCATGTTATACATATGATATTATATGATCCATTGTATAGATTATATTAAGACATTAATCCTCTAGATCTACTAGCCATTTGGATATAGCTAACTTGGTATGTTAATAATATACCAATAAAATAACGGATAGTTTATTTATATCATGTGAGCATGTCACAGGGATTTTGACAATTTTATAGTTGAACTGGACATAGGTTGTATATGCAGAAGAAAATATGTCCTAATATTGGAATGAGCATAGGAGATGAATGTCACTGCCCTCACATTCTCGGAACTGACACACACAGGAGCACAAATTTACAGGTAAACCAATATTTACCTAAATGAATAGAGACTTTCTAGGGTGAATAGGACTAACACTCAGAGAGTTCTTATGCTAGATAGCAGATAATCTTGGTATTTTCTCCTGCTGGGGCCTTTGCAACTTTGGCTTCTATTAATGACAACCTAAGGTTGAGGTGATTCATGCAATAATGTTCCCCCCCTCCCAAGTGTTCATGCTTTCATCCTGACCCTCTGAATATATATCGCTACATGAGAAAATGTCTGATTAAAAATTTTGAGATGAGGATATCATCCTAGAATATCAAGATGAGTCCTTTGTAATCATGGGTATCCTAAAATGTGAAAACTGGGGATCTGTGACAATAGAAGCCCAAGTCAGAGTGAATGAATGTGGGCTATTGCTAGAAGATAGAATATTCAAGGTTCAGATTCTCTTACAGAAATTCTAGATGCTTCTCTTCCTGAGCATCCAGAAACAGTAGCCTGCTGGCACCTGAATTTAACCCTGCCAGGTCCATTTCAGACATCTGACCTCCAGAGCTGTGACTTCATCAATTTCTGCTTTAAGACACAGGACAATTTGTTATACCAACAGGAATCATTTTAACAGTTTTCTGCCATTATAAATGTGCCTTGACCAGGATCTCAGGGTAACAAGAAAAGTAGTCCTAATGTGCTTGAACATTACTCTCGTCTGTGCTGAAGTATTTCAAACCATGCCTGGTCTTTTGTGCTATATAAAAATACATCTCTTTTCCTATCAATATTTCAGGGACTGTGCGTTCAAACATCCCAGTTTTCTTCTTATTCACTATCTCTGACGATCCAATAAGTCTGGATAATAGGCTTCACGTGGTTGGCCTCTCCTCTCCCTTACCACAAGGGCCAGATACCATGCCTGTTATATCCATCAACTGCATAGCAATTTGTTCAAATTGAAACATTTACTCCAAGAAGAAGAGGGGGAGGCCCATGAGATTCAGGAAATAAACAACTCACAAACATCAAGAAGTTCCTAAAACTAATACTACATGCATAGCCTTTCCCCAATGTCAGAGAAGCAGCAAACAATGTGGAGGAGAATTAAGAGATCCAGAGGAAGCCCTTTCACATATGGAGCTGCTTGCAAGACGTGTAGAAAGTCCCAGGCTCACAGACTTCATGAGTCATAATTAGTATTTGAAATGCTCCTGCTCCTCCTCCTTGTCTTCCTCTTTCTTCTCCTCCTGCTCTTGCTCCTGCCATGAAATTCCATATGTCCAAAGCTGTACACAGGTGCTATCTCCCTGTGTCAGTTTGTATATCTCTTTACCATTTCCCAAACAGAAAAACAAATATATTTTTTCCTCCTCTGTGCCTCCTCTTAAACATTTTCAGGTCATTCAGAACATATAATGGAGGATGGTGGCCTTACCTGTGGACCTTTAAAAGCTATGTTAAAGCTCTAACCTCCAATCTTGTGAATGGAAACTTATCTTCATATGTCACTATACAGAAGTCAACACAAATGAACTTAAATTGGTTGGAAGTAGGTCATAATCAAATAATTGGTGTCTTTATAAAAATGAGAAAAGTAGAGAGGAGACTCAAACAAAATGAATACATTGGCAAAAGCAGGGAGGGCTTGGAGCAATGCTACCACAATCCAAAGTATGTCAAGTGAGGCTAGGGATCACCAGAAGCAAGGACAAAACCATGGTTTGCAGTCTCTCTCTGAACTTCCAGGAAGGGCCACCCCTATTCAATTTCAGACTTCTGGCCTTGTTTCCTATAACATAATTAACTACTGTAAAATCAACTCCTATGCATGGTCATATGTTGAATGTAAATGCATATAGATAATCAAAAGCCAGAATCTTGGTTTCTTATACTTAACTCTACCTCCTGTCACCTACACACATGCATCCATTCAAATGTGCAAATCCACTCCAGGTTTTGTTGATTTGGAATTGACAAAGATGAATCTATTTTTGCCACCCGAGCGAGCGGGAGGGGAAGTGCTTCCCTGCCTGGCAGAGGCCCCACTGGGCTAACCTGCACTTATTGCCTCATCTGGTTATAAAGTGAGAGTTAATGTGTTAGCACAGCGGTGTTCCTGTTAACTACTGATTTGTTTTCTCATTTGCGTAAATACAAACTGAACTATGTGAGAAGCCAAGGGAAGGAAGCCTCATCAGGGAGTTTTATAGGGCACATAAGCATTTCCGACACCTGGGACTCATTGTAAACACACGGTCCCCGTGTCTCAGCTACTCATTTTCTTTTGTAAATGAAAAGTCTAAAATCTTAGCCCATGTTATTCATCACAGTCTCTAAAGAAATAGGTATTATGCTTCACAAATAAAACCAAATGTCCCCACCTCAGAGGCCCAATATATACAGCTGCTTTAGTCCTGTGATGGAATAACAACATGCTGGGGTCACATAATCTTGGAAAGAGAAATACATCCAAATTCCTTCCAAGGTTCCAACAAACGAAATACCCATGACAATATTCAATATTTTAGCTTCTGACAGTGAGTTTCTGTCACCACAGGAGATGTTTTTTCCCATTTCTTTCTTTTTGTTTCTTTTTCTCATTGTATATATTTGTTGCATTTAATACTCTGTTACATAGGAACATTTTCATACATTTGTTTACACTGTGTATTAAACAGTTTTCTTCTCCAAGCCCCTAACTTCCCCTGTACTTTACTATGTTTAAATAATGGTAAAATGACCAAGTAGCAGAAATTCTTTCAAAATAAGAGTGACTAGCCCTCACTTTAAGCTTTTTAAATTCATTCTCTTTCCAAAGGTCCAAACACTCAAGACTTAGTAGCCAATCTGTGATATTCCTGAGTACTGTTGGAACCTGTGATATATGAGGAAGCCACTGACAGAAAGAAGTTTAGCCAATGGGTTATGTTCTTGAAAAAATATGGTGGGACTCTAGATCCTTGTGGTATGATTGCTGACTGTCTCTCAGAGGCTCATGTGGACACATACTTGCTCCCTAGTTGGTAGTGAACTCTGTGGAGGTTATGGAACTATTTGGGCATGGCACATTCCTGTAGAAAGTCCATCACCATCACTGAGGATTGAGGTTAAGAAAGTATATGGCTTGGTCGGCCATCAGTGGAAAGAGAGGCCCATTGGTCATGCAGACCTTATATGCCTCAGTACAGGGGAACGCCAGGGCCAAGAGGTGGGAGTGGGTGGGTGGGGGAGTGGGTGTGGGAGGGTGGGGGGACTTTTGGGATAGCATTGGAAATGTAAATGAAATAAATACCTAATAATAATAATAAAAAGAAGGTATAGCCTTGCATCATTTCCAGTTCACACTCTCCTCTGTGTGCCACTGACAAATGATCTCTCACCTCCCTGCTTCTGCTGCTTGCTGTCATGCTGCTGCACTTTGATGTATCCTTATCCCTCTGGAATTGTAAGCTGAAACAAACTCTTTCTTCTACAAGTCATTTTATGTCAGAGTATTTTATCACAGAAACAGAAAAGTAACTGATAAAGGCTAAGCCCTTTGTTCTTCACCATTCTTTCTTGGACACCATGAAGTTAAGATGGTTCTTTTGCCACATGTTTTTACAATGAAATGCTGGAATGGCACAAGTCCAACTTTACATTAGATAGTTACATTATTTATTCACTGAACCCTTTCAAGTGATGAGCTGAAAGATATAAATATTTCAGGTATTTTATCATGATTACTGATAGATGACAAACACAACCCAAAGTTACACCTATGGAAAGTGTAGAAGATAATATTTCTCCTGATTAAAACCAAGTTTCTAAAACAAAAGAGAATCTTGGGAGGTGGGACTCTGCCTGTGTTTGCAGGTATTAAACTCCAACTTCCTGTCTCATGCAATTGTTCATTCAGAGTGTCTCCATCCACAATGTAAAAGAGAAGATATGTTTAAGGTAATTGAGACAGAATTGCCAGAGACTTTTATAGGTGACACACATTCATTTCTGAAAGTTCTAGAAGCTGGAAAGCTCAAAGTCAAGTTATAGGTAGAAGCAATATGTAATGAGGATCTGCCTACCAGATCATCTATGGCAACTTCCCCATGAAATTATTGTTAAAGGGTGAGCTATTGTGAGGAATTTTTTTTTTTTTACAAGAACTGGATTGCACACAAGAGAGTACATGGCATAATCATCTCCCAATGGAAGTTTTTCCAACAGCATTTAAGGTTACAGGTTTTAGACTTATTCAAAAATTCTAACCATCACAAAGACTGAGAGTATGGTCTATTTATATTTATGTTTATTCCTGAGACAACATTTTTTTCAGCACAATTAATGTTAGTTTCTGAAATGTTTTCTAGGGCAGGGATCATGATATCAAAATGGAGACAAGTTTTGTTAATCAGATAAAGCATATGAAGCTTTTCTGAAATTGAACTCACTTAGAGAATTTAGTGTATACATGCTATGAGTTTTGACAGAAAGGTTTTTTAATTTCTTTTTTCTTTGAAGAACCAGGCAATGCTGAATATTAAGTACTAAAGAATTATTTTATATTATATTCTCTGTAGATTGTCTCTCCTTTGTGAATAGATGCTGTTTGTAGCACAAAATAGGAAATGAATAAGTTGAAAAACACTGTATTAATGAGTAATTAATTATCCATATGCTGTAAATAGGAATGAGAAAAAAAATCTTCTCATATACTACAAAGAAAAGCAATAGGAACCAGAGTTTAGAGATGGCTCAGTGGTTAAGAGAGATTGCTGTTCTCCTAATAAATATGAGCTCAATTTCTAGGATCCAAACCAGGTAGCACACAACTATTTGTGATTCCAACTCAAAGCATGTACCTGAACATTCATAGTACATACACACATACACACACATACACACACACACACACACACACACACACACACACACACACACACATTTTTAACCAAAAGATTAAAGAAATGAATATTATCCCTTAAATCTTACCCACAACTTCCACTAGAACTTGAGTAAAGGAGTATATAGATGATTAAGACTAGATTTGTATTGTCTGATTTTTTTCTACTGTCCTGACATCCATTTGTCTTTACTTCTTACACAGATGAACATTAGAGAAAAAAATGTCCTTTGATCTTTGGTGAATGCTGTTAGGAGTTTTGTGTGGTTGTATGGCTTTATTTTTGTTGGGTGTAAATCAGAAAAACCACTAGATCTGATGGTAAATTTATGCTAGAACAGTTTGATCTCTTGTATCAAAGCCAAATGTAATCTTGTATTTTGTTGGGGGATGCTTTTATACACTACATACTCAGATGTCAAATTTTAAGAAAAAATAACCTATAATTTCCATCTAATTTAATAAAAATCTTTTATAACTAGGAAAGACCCACTGAAGATCTTGGATACAGACAAGAAGAAGGAAATCAAGAAGACCAACAAAACAGGTACCATATATTGATGATCCTTCTCCATGGGAACAGTTCTGAGATTCCCTGAAACATTATAATGTCTCCAGCCAGGACTTCAGCAGAGTGTAGCCAAGAAATCTCGTTGGCTTCAGTATTCTAAGGACTTAGTATGCAGTCAATTCAAATAGCATGGATAAAAATTTATATTACAGTTTGGTTATATAATACAAAGTTATAAAAACAAAAACAAAATGAAATAAAAAAGAGGTGCCTTAAGTGCTCAGAGAGCAGAGAATCACATTTAGTTGACTGTGAGCACTGTACATTCCATACATATTTTGCTGCAGAAATGTATGTTACCTATGGAAGCTTATATGTTTCCAAATATCAACGAAGTTAAAGTGACCCTGACAAGATTCACCTTGAGGATGCTGGAAAGGATGCTAAGACACTGAAACACATTTCCCCCAGTATCCTGCTTGATCCTACCTTAGACTGTCTCAATGTTGTTTCCTCAAATATCTATATCTGAGATGATTTGAAAACAACTAGTTAGATTGTCCATCATCACAGACCTCATTTAAGTTCTCTACTTTCACATCAAAGATTTGACAAGAAATGTTAAGGCTAGCTTTCTTACTACTAGCCAAGATTCCAGTTCTCCTTGGGACCCCAAAAGAAAATGATGTCCCCAGATATCAGAAAAAATTAATAAAACAATGCTCCATTTTTGTCATCCTTTAAGGGGAGATGGTTACAAGTTGTTAATGGTTTTAGGTAGGAAGAAAGCAAAATAAGGGAGGTTAGATTCAGGGATTTCTTTTTCTTTTCTCTCTCCTTTTTCTCCTATGTAACAAACCTTGCACTTGTTCTCAGCCATGATGTAATAAATACAAAAGTGTCCTTGAAGGACCCTGTATTATACATTGCATTTGCAACACTCAAAACTGAGCTACATAGACACCATTTTTATTGTAAGTAGTACCCACTCCAGAGTTTCATTATAGCATCGAAAACTGATAAATAAATATACTGCATTTGTTGAAAATCCACAGCTACTAAATAAGTTTCATATTTGAATTGTCCTATGCTTCCTTGACTGATATGTGAGATAATTTTCAAGTGATTAGAATCAAATATATTATACATTAATGACTTCTTATCCATGTTGAACTATTAGTATACTCTCAGAAATATTCTGTCCATAAGTAGTTTTCAAATAAAGGCAAGTATATAACATTTAGTGTTCATTCTGTTATGCTTTTCTTCTTATCAAACGAGTTTCAAATGCACCAGGCATTTTGGGGGCTCTACATGAGAATAAAAAAGTTATTAGAGGTACATCTACTTTAAAATTAGAGTCTGAGCTAGAAAGATGAATCAGTGGTTAAAAGAAATTACTGCTCCTATAGAGGATCCGAATTCAATTCTCAGCACTCACATGGTGTCTCACAACATTCTGTAACTCCAGTTTTATGTAATCCAATGTGATCTTCTGGCGTGTGTTGGCTTAAGGCATGAATATTGTGCACAGCCATACATGCAAGACACTAAGGCAAATAAAAAATTTGAAACAATAAAGTTAGCTAGAAGCATTTTGATATTGTGAACTAATTTGCCAGTTAAGGAATATCCTTCAAGAGTAATAATATTCAGGCTTAATGGCTCATACTTTAAATTCTGGCATTTGGGAGATGGAGAAAGAAGGATCAGATCAAGGTCATCTTTAGCTACCTAGTGCAGACAGCCTGAACTGCATTCAAATCCAGCTCTAATAAACAGGGACATTCTTTTCATTGACATTCTTCTGCAACCTCTCTTCCTACGTTCATTGGAACTACAGATCCTGAACCATAAATCTTAGATTCTCTTCCCCTATCTTCCCTGCTCAGTGAGTCCTCTGGGGCACCCCCTACTTACCTCCATGAGAAGTCTGCTATCCCCAGCAGACCTCCATCCTCCCACTACCTCTCCACCCACCTTTATAAGACCTGCAGATCTTGAACCATACAAACTTACTGACCCAGACTCATAGCATTAGAGCTATGGAACCTGAACAGACCACCTCTAGTAGCCAGGCAGGAACCCCCAGTAGAGTGATAGGGAGACCAATCCACCTACAAAACCTTCAACTGAAAATGTATCTTATCTTCAAGAAAATCAGGAATGGGGGATGGAACAGAGACTAAAAGTATAGCCTAGAAATAACCGACCATACTAGAGACCCATTCCAGGTGCAAGTACCATTTCCTGGCAGTATTAATGATACTCAGATATGCTTGCAGGCAGAGGTCTAGAGATACTGTCCTCTGAGAAGCTTCACCCAGTAGCTGACTCAAAGGGATCCAAACATACATTGCCAAACAGTTAATGGAACTTGGGGACTCTTATGGAACAGTTGGGGGAAAGAGTGAGAGTCCTGAAGGGTATAGGAAATCTGCAAGAAGACCAAGAGTCAATTAACCTGGACCCCTGGGGCTCTCAGAGATGGAACCACCAACCAAAAAATATACAAGAGCTAGTCCTAGACTCCCACACATATGTAGCAGATGTATAGCTCAGTTTTCATGTGGGTACCACAACTGGTTAGAAGGATAGCCCAAAAGCTCCTGCCTGTCTGGGAGATATGTTCTTTCTAGCTGGGCTGCCTTGGATTGGCTTCAGTGGGAGAGGATGTCACTAACCCTGTAGATCTGATGTACTAGGGTGAGGGGATACTGAGTTGAGAGAGAGCTCCTCCCTCTCAGAGGAGAAGTAGGTGAGAGATAGGGAGGTATCATATGAGGAGGTGATCAGGAGGGAGCAGAGGTCAGGATGTAAAGAGAATACATTTTTTTAAAGTTGATAAGAAGGGTAGGGAGAGGAAGCCTGGAGTATAGTGGCTTGGAAGTTAGGAGAACTTTTTGCCTTTTCAGAGGACCCGTTTTTTCATTCCCATTGATCACAACTATGTGTAACTTCAGTTCCATATGATCCAGTGCCATCTTCTGACCTTTGTGGGTACCAAGCACACATGTGCTACACATACATGGGTGTAGAAAAAACACTTACAAAATAAAATTGATGATGGCTATATATACAGCATAGACAGCATGGAGTGGGAATTTTGTTATATTATGTTTTGCTTTTTCCTTCTTTCATGCACATGTGTGTGCATGTCTATGAAAGTTTAAGGTTAATGGCTATAATCATACTCCTTAGGTTTTCCACCTTAACCACTGATATGAGATCTTGTCAGGTCAAAAATTCACCTATAAGTAGTCTCACTAGGGAAACAACTCATTCTAGGGATTCTCTTTTCAGCCCACAGCTAGAATTATAAATGGGCCACCATTAACATCTGGAGTTTATATAAGTTCTTCAGATCAAAATCAGGTCCTCAATACTGTATAGAAAGTAACTGAGTCATCTTCCCAGTCCAAGATGATTTGGAAATTCAAACTTTCTCTGGATCCAAATCAAATAGTGTCATTGTTCTCTAGTGGACACTTAATATATTTGAGTCTTCAAGCTTTTCTGGCACAAGTTGGCAGGACCATCCTCTCATATGTGAAGCCCCAATAACCCCACTGTTTCTTAAGTCATGTAAACTCATTTATTTCTCCAAAGCCTCAAATTTATAATTTGTAATACATGGTTAGCATTTTTCATCACAAATGAGTATAGTATTAAGAATGAACCTTTCTTATCAACTGAATCCACTACCTGGTAGATATTAGTATCTCAGAATAAGCATTGTCATGGTCATCATGGAACCCAACATCATTAGCATTGTCACTTATGTACCTAAAGCTTTTGATTGATCAGTTGTCATGCAAAATAGCCCTACCTGTGAAAAAGAAGTGGATAGGATATAGTTTACAAATTCCTTTCTACTCCTATGATTTTGTGAGTCTGTTTAAAATGTGACTTCGTGGGAAACATTGCTATTGGAGTCCTAAGAGGATGGACTTGGAGTTAACCTGAATGTATGCATGCTGAAATATATTTGACATCCTTTATTATACATAATGAAAGTAAAAGGTAATGGGAAGTTTTGTGCCCATATAACCCAAAGGAGTTCGACTTGCTTATGGTCAAGATCAAGAATTGTGTGTATGCAACACATAAATGCATATATATATATATATATATATATATATATATATATATATAAAGAAACCCAAAAAAGATTAATAAAAAAACAGTGATAGTCAGAGAACATTCTTTAGACTTAGCTTTTACTGGTAAAGAAAAGTCCTCACATAACCATATGGTACCACCTAAATGATATCCTAAGCAGTTGACATGATGTCTTAAGTCAACCTAGTTCTGTTGTTCTTATTATTTGACATTTCTTAAACACTTGATTCAAAAGCAGATAATATGATGGACTGTCATAGCCTTAAAAAAAATCTCTAAGTCAATATCTTGAGATACACAGCCAGAGAGAAGATAACATGAAATAGAAGTCCTAAACAGCCTAGAAAGGGACCTTTCTTGACACAATTGACCAGTAGTGCAAGCAATAAGGGGTTCCTCATCTCATAACACGTGAAGGTGAAGGAACAATGACAAAGCTAGAAGTCTGTTACAGTTGCACTGACCCATTTGTTAAGTAAATTGCATTCCTACATATGTGATTGACTTTCTTTTCCGTTTTTATACTTTTTCTCTTTTTTTATTGGATTTTTTTATTTACATTTCAAATGTCATCCCCCTTCCCGGATTCCCCTCTGTATACCCCTTATTCCACCCCCACCTCCCACTGTTTCTATGAGGGTGCCACCTACCTACCTACCTACCTACCTACCCATTCTTGCTTCACCTCTCTAGGCACATCGAGTCTCCACAGGACCAAGGGCCTCCCCTCCAATAGATGTTAGGTAAGGCAATCCCCTGCTACATATGCAGCTAGAGCCATGCTTCCCTCCATGTGTACTCTTTGGTTGTTGGCTTAGTCCCTGGGAGCCCTCAGTAGGGGGAGGAGTCTGGTTGGCTGATATTATTGTTCTCCCTAAGGGGTTGCAAACCCCTTCAGCTCTTTCAGTACTTTCCCTAACTCCACCACTGGAGTCCCTGTGCTCAGTCTGATGGTTGCTGCAAGCAGCCACATCTATAGTGGTCAAGGTCTGGCAGAACCTCTCAGTGGACAGCCATACCTGGCTCCTGTCAGCAAGCACTTCTTGGCATCAACAATAGTGTCTGGGTTTGGTGTCTATAGATGGGATGGATCTCTAGGTGGAGTAGTCTCTGGATGGTCTTTCCTTCAGTCTCTGCTCCACTCTTTGGTCCTCATTTCCTTTTGGCAGGAGCAATTCTGTGTGAATATTTTTGACATGGGTGGGTGGTCCCATCCTTTAACCGGGGTCATGCCTAACCTCTAGATATGGTCTCTAGAGGTTCTCTCTCCCGTTTGCTGGATGTTTCAGTTAATGTCATCGCATTTGGGGCCTGGGAGTCTCTTACTTTCCTGGCATCTGGGACTTTCTAGGGGCTACTCCAAGTTTCCCATACCCCACTGACTCTATTTAATTTCTTGACCCTCTGTACTTCTCCTTCTCCTCCCACACTTGATTCGGTCCCCCTTTCCTCCTGTCCTCTCCCTCCTTAGTCCCTCCCTTCTTCTACCTCCCATGACTACTTTGTTCCCCCTTCTAAGTAGGACTGAAGCATCCACACTTTGGTCTTCCTTCTTCTTGAGTTTCCTATGGTCTGTAAGTTGTATCATGAAATTCTGTGCTTTTTGGCTAATATCCACTTATCAGTGAGTATATACCATGTGTGTTCTTTTGTGACTGGATTACCGCACTTGGCATGATATTTTCTAGTTGCATCCATTTGTCTGCAAATTTCATGAAGTCATTGTTTTTAATAGCTGAATAGTACTCCATTGTATAAATGTACTGTATTTTCTGTATCATTAAGGCTATACTACAGAGCAAGAGTGGTAAAAACTGCATGGAATTAGTACAGAGACATATGTGTGGATCAATGGAATAGAATTAAAGATCCAGAATTAAATCCACACACCTATGGTCACCTAAATATTGACAAAGAATCCAAACCATCCAGTGGAAAAGAGTATATTCAGCAGATGATGCTGGATCAAGTGCAGTTGGCATGTTAGAAGGATGCGAATTGATCCATTCTTGTCTCCTTGTACAAAGCTCAAGTCCAAGTGGATCAAGGACTGCCATATAACACTAGATACACTGAATCTAATAGAAGAGAAAGTAGGTAGATCCTTGAGCATATTGGCAAATGGAAAAGCATCCTGAACAGAACAACAATGGCTCAGGCTCTAAGATCAACTGTAGACAAATGGGATCTCATAAAATTGAAAAGCTCCTGTAAGGCAAAGGACACTGTCAACAGGACAAAATGACAGCCTACAGATTGAGAAAAGATCTTTACCAACCCTACATCTGATAGAGGGCTAATATCCAATATATACAAAGAACTCAAGAAATTAGACTCCAGAAAACGAAATAACCCTATTAAAAAAAGGGTACAGAGTTAAACAAAGAATTCTCAACTGAGGAATCATGAATGGCTGAGAAGCACCTAAAGAAATGCACAACATGCTTAGTCATCAGGGAAATGCAAATCAAAGTGACCTTAAGATTCCACCTCACACCAGTCTGATTGGCTAAGATAATAAAACACTCAAGTGATAGCAGATGCTGGCGAGGATGTGAATGACTTTCAAACAACTGTCAATTCTTCCTTTCTCATGTTCTTCTGTGATGAAGGAAAACTTGTAGAGACTGCTAGAACCCAAACAACAGTTCTATTAGGCAAACTAAATGGAAACCAATGTCTAAACTGGTTAGACAGTATAAACCAGATGTCTATAGTGAGGTATTATTGGCTGGTTCAGACAGAAAGGCTCTGTTACGCTCAGAGTTGAGTCCACATCTCTAGTGCATGTTATATTACAATAAATAAATAAATAAATAAACAAACAAACAAATAAAACAAAACACAAAAAACAAAACAAAACAAAACAAAACAAAACCCAGCCAAGCATAAAGTAAAAACATCATTAAATTAGTGATTCTTTTAGAGATACTTAGTGCTGAGTTAATTTTGGACAACTAGTTAATGATGTGAAACAAAACTAATGCTGAAAACAAAGTTTAGCTCTCAACTGGAGAATGCAAAAAAAAAAAAAAAAAGGTTATAAGCAGCCATAAATCTTCAACATACAGATATGAGCATGAAATTAACAGACACAGGTTACTAGGGAACATCCTTCCTGAAACCAAACACAATTCAAAAATGGTATAAGAAATGAACATGCCAACAAACTAAAGGCAATGGGAAGATTATTTTTGAAAAAACAAATTTTTAAGATTTGTAAAATCTTAAAGCTATTATATATTTTAAAATTTCAAAGAGACAAAAGTACGTTATGCAAACCAAAATTAATAGAAAAATAGAAGCCAAGCAAAAGTAACATAAAAAATTTTAAAAATATATTTAAATCTGTGACTTTAAAGGACAGTAGATACTACTCAATCGTAACTTTTTTCTCAAAGAAGTATTGAATTATAAGGCTTTCTAGCGGATATTTTGTTTCTCTCTCTTTCCTTTTACTTTCCTATTTTTCTTATATTGAAAATAGTTTTTTTTATACAATATAATCTGCTTCCTTCCCCCACCCCCAATATCTCCAAGATCCTTACCACATGCCCTTTTATCTGGATATACACTTTTTTGGTCTCCTCTTACAAGCGTCAATCTAAAAACATAACAATAAATTAAAACAAAATCAAACTAGAATAGGACAAAACAAACAAAGAAAAGGTGCCAAGGAAGAAACATATAGACACAGAGACACATATATTTGCATACAGACATGCAAATCCCACAAAAATACAGGACTGGAAGCTATAACATATATGCAAAAGGTCTTTAAGGTAAAAATATAAAAACAAACTAATAAATGCAAGCAAGCAAACAAATATGGATGTATTCATGCATGTATGTATGTATGTATGTATGTATGTATGTATGTATGTGTGTGTGTATGAATGTGTACCTTGATCAAACATTAAGACAAAGAACCTCTAAAGATTCCATTACGTTCATTTTGTGCTGGGTATGGAGTCAGCTTTGGGGTGGTTTGTATTCCCAGTAAGACTCTGTAAGAGAGAACTAATTTTTTTATTCATGAGTATTTATCAACTGGGACTAACCTCTAGGTTAGCGATGGTGTCTTTTGTCTTCTTTTCCTTTCAGCACTGGGATGTCATCTGGTTTAGACTTCTGCAGTCCCTGTACATACTGCCACAGTCTCTGAGTTCATATATGTGCTGATCATGCAATCTCTGAAAGGTGTGATTTCCTTTGTGGCTTTCATCCACTCTGGGTGTTACAATCTTTCAACCTCTTCTTTCTCAGGGTTCCCTGCACTCCAATGAGTGGGATTTCGTAGAGATATACCATTTAAGACTGAATATTTCAAGGTTTCTTATTCTCTGCACATTGTCTGGCTGTGGGTCTTTGTATTTATTCCCATCTCCTGAAGGAGAAAGCTTCTTGGATGATGGCTGAGCAAGGCACTGATCTGAGTACTGCAGAATGTCATTGGGTGTTATTTTATGACTATGTTCCTTTAGCAGAACAGTAGTATTTGGTTTTCCCCTAGGTTCCTAGCATATTTATCTCAAGTGTTTGGTCACCAAAGCAGTATTGGGTATAGGTTCCATGTCATGTAATGGGACTTAAGTCCATATGAGTTTGTTACTCCCACAATTTTGTGCTACTACTACAAGAACACACCTTGTATCATTGTAGATTTGTAGCTAAATTGTTGTCTACCTTTCTTCTACTACACTGGTAATGTGCAGAACACCTTGAACACTAGTGAACCATGTATGTACCATGAACACTAGTGAACCATGTATGTACCATGAACACTAGTCTCTAGGGGTGAAGGCTATAGGTAGGAACCAGTTTGACCTCTCTGTGTTTAATGAATTATGAAGATATTGTCTTTAGTAATTGGGCCTCACCATTAATTTGTGGAGAGCCACCCTTGTCAACAGCCTGAACTGTTTGTGGGTTTCTATGGTTCCATTTTGGCAAACAAGTCAGTTAGATGTCACCCATTTGCAATACTGAAAGCTTCATTTGTTAAGATGACATATCCAGTTGAGAATATATCTTCCCCCATTATCTGGCAATTTCTTTTAAATTGCCTTCATACATGTATACATTTTAGGAAGCTTCTGACCCCTAAAATGGCCTTAGTTTTAGCATTCCATCCTCTTATTTCCTCCCTCTCTACTTCAGCCCTTGTCCAACCAGTTTGATCCTCTCATTCCATGCCATGCTCTCATTTATCTGTAACTATTCTATCCCTTCCAAGGAGATCTATCCCTCACCCATAGTCTTTTACTTTATATCTGACAGCTTTGATCTGCATAAAAAAATAGTTCATGCCACTCTCTTTTTAATGATGCTCAATCTTTAAAAACAAATGGAAAGAACAGCAAGTTATAGGTAACCAATATCCACCGAGGGTGTTCTCCAGCCTGATTCCAAACATTAAAATAACCACAGTAAACACACACATATTATTATTGAGTAATTATAAATTTGAAAATTGAATTGAATATTTTTTCTATATATGTATGCAGTCATTCTTTCAATAATGCATTGGTCAATGTTGGGCTGCATATATGATGCTATATATGGTAGAGCCTAGGCATTTTAGCCTGTACAATCTTGTCCTATGTAAGCCTACAATCAGAATGTCAAAATTGCCTCACATTATATACTACTATATCTAATTAAAAGGCTATACATTTTATTACATTTGAGATTATTTGGACATAGCTACTTAACAATAGAAATTTTAAATATTTCTTTTATTCCAGAGTTATTATAAAAGCTTTACCGAGACATAAAGGTTTCAGTGAACCAAGATCTCTTAGCATATCTTAGAACATGATCATACACATACACACACACAAACACACAAACACACACAGTCACACACAGTCACTCACACACACAGAATTGGAGGGACCTGGATAAAATATAGCACAATGGAGCATACTAACAACAGATTATGCATTCAGAAACAACATCTGTAGTTACTGTTCACTTAGGTGTCTATAGCAATGTCACCATGGATTAAATACAGTCCTAAAGTAAAGATCAGGAAAACTGTAATGTCAAACATGTTGTTAGGGCAAAGCATCAATAGAAACATAAAAACTGATGCTTAAGTCAGAAGACTATCATAGGAAGCACTGTTTCATCATGTGTGGGAAGTAAGCATAACAGGAAGGCAGGTAATATGGGCTTCAGACAGAGATATAGTTATAAATTACAACTCTTGTTGGAAAGATGAACTCAGAGCACAAGCAACAATCTCACAGGATGCTACAATCTTGGACATGTAAAAGAAAAGTTACCACGCTGTACAGGGGAAGGGATTCTAAAACATCCTATAGGTCAGGCACTAGAAGATGTCTGGTGGGAAAACAATATGGGAACTGGGCAAGCATATTCTAACTGGGGCAACACAAATGGGTTAATGCCAGTGAAACGGCTTGCTTCTGACCTTAAATCTGGAAAATGATTAAATATTGACCCTTCAAGCCTGAGTTAAATCTACTCAATGATCTTCCTTATCAGAGGGAAGTTCTGATCCCAATGGAACCATGATATCCCATCTCTACAGGTTGGCGATAGGAATGCTACAGCTTTATGACTATGATTCCAACTCTGTCATCTGTGAGAGATAGAAATTTAAATCTTGATTTCCACTTCTCTAAACAGAGAACACTACATCCCATCTCCCAGAGCTATGATAATTCAAAAAAAAGTATTTTGCCCAGTAGATGATCCTGTTGAACCCAAAGATGATCCATTCACTGGGTTCATAAAATAATTAGTTAAGATCTAGGAAAAGGTCTTTTTTTTTTTTAAATAATGTTTCTATCTTCCATCTTCCAACCCTAAGATGCATCCAAACTTCCTTGGTTGTGGAGCCCCCTATCCTTATAGACATACTGAAAGACTTTCATTTTGTACATGAAAGAATTTCTCCTTTCAGGTGCTTTTAGTATATATTTCCTTCACACTTCTCCTTGTTTTCTATGCTTTCTATTTTCCCAAGATAACACACACACACACACACAAACACACACACACACACACAGAGAGAGAGAGAGAGAGAGAGAGAGAGAGAGAGAGAGAGAGAGAGAGAGAGAGAGAGATTACTAACACTTGGTATTTTTCACTATAGAAGATAGGTTGCAATATTCTCATATTAAAAGACAGATGTTAAATATTTTAGTTTTATGAATGTTATACTTTCTGTTACACAAAGTTCTATAGGATTTATGACCTTTAAAATATCACAAGTCACTTTTTTAAAATTATTATTATTTTAATTAGGTATTTTCTTCATTTACATTTCCATGCTGTCCCAAAAGCCCCCCATACCTTCGCCCACCACTCACCTACCCACTCACTCCCACTTCTTGGCCCTAGTGTTCCCCTGTACTGAGGCATATAAAGTTTGCACGACCAATGGGCCTCTCTTTCCACTGATGGCCGACTAGGCCATCTTCTGATACATATGCAGCTAGAGACATGAGCTCTGTGGTGGGGGTGGGGGTATTGGTTAGTTCATATTGTTGTTCCACCTATAGGGTTGCAGACCCCTGTAGCTCCTTGGGTACTTTCTCTAGCTCCTCCATTGGGGGCCCTGTGATCCATCCAATAGCTGACTGTGAGCATCAACTTCTGTGATTGCTAGGCCCCAGCATAGCCTCACAAGAGACAGCTGTATCGGGTTCCTTTCAGGAAAATCTTGCTGGTGTATGCAACGGTGTTTCAATCAGCATTTGGAGGCTCGTTATTGTATGGGTCCCTGGGTATGGCAGTCTCTAGATAGTCCATCCTTTTGTCTCAGCTCCAAACTTTGTTAATGTTACTCCTTCCACGAGTGTTTTGTTCCCAATTCTAAGAAGGGGCAAAGTGTCCCCACTTTGGTCTTCGTTCTTCTTGATTTTCATGTGTTTCTCAAATTGTATTTTATATCTTCGTTATTCTAAGTTTCTGGGCTACTATCCACTTATCAGTGGGTACATATCATGTGAGTTCTTTTGTGATAGGGTTACCTCACTCAGGATGATGCTCTCCAGGCCCATCCACTTGCCTAGGAATTTCATAAATTCATTCTTTTTAATAGCAGAGTAGTAAATATACCACATTTTCTGTATCCATTCCTCTGTTGAGGGGCATCTGGGTTCTTTCAAGCTTGTGGCTATTATAAGTAAGGCTGCTATGAACATAGTGGAGCATGTGTCCTTCTTACCAGTTGGAACATCTTCTGGATATATGTCCAGGAGAGGTATTGCGGGATCCTCCAGTAGTACTATGTCCAATTTTCTAAGGAACTGCCAGACTGATTTCCAGAGTGGTTGTACAAGCTTGCAACCCCACCAACAATGGAGGAGTGTTCCTCTTTCTCCACATCCTCGACAGCATCTGCTGTCACCTGAATTTTTGATCTTAGCCATTCTGACTGGTGTGAGGTGGAATCTCAGGGTTGTTTTGATTTGCATTTCCCTGATGATTAAGGATGATGTACATTTTTTCAGGTGCTTCTCAGCCATTTGGTATTCCTCAGGTGAGAATTCTTTGTTCAGTTCTGAGCCCCATTTTTTAATGGGGTTATTTGATTTTCTGGAGTCCACCTTCTTGAGTTCTTTATATATATATTGGATATTAGTCCTCTATCTGATTTAGGATAGGTAAAGATCCTTTCCCAATCTGTTGGTGGCCTTTTTGTCTTATTGACAGTGTCTTTTGCCTTACAGAAGCCTTGCAATTTTATGAGGTCCCATTTGTCGATTCTCGATCTTACAGCACACGCCATTGCTGTTCTATTCAGGAATTTTTGCCCTGTGCCCATATCTTTTTTTTTTTTCTGTGCCCATATCTTCAAGGCTTTTCCCCACTTCCTCCTCTATAAGTTTCAGTGTCTCTGGTTTTATGTGAAGTTCCTTGATCCGCTTAGATTTGACCTTAGTACAAGGATATAGGAATGGATCAATTCACATTCTTCTACATGATAACCACCAGTTGCGCCAGCACCATTTGTTGAAAATGCTCTTTTTTTCCACTGGAAAGATCAAGTGACCATAGGTATGTGGGTTCATTTCTGGGTCTTCAATTCTATTCCGTTGGTCTACTTGTCTGTTGCTATACCAGTACCATGCCGTTTTTATCACAATTGCTCTGTAGTACAGCTTTAGGTCAGGCATGGTGATTCCACCAGAGGTTCTTTTATCCTTGAGAAGAGTTTTTCTATCCTAAGTTTTTGTTATTCCAGATGAATTTGCAGTTTCTCTTTCTAATTCCTTGAACAATTGAGTTGGAATTTTGATGGGGTTGCGTTGAATCTGTAGATTGCTTTTGGAAAGTGTTTTAGTCAGGGTTTCTATTCCTGCACAAACATCATGACCAAGAAACAAGTTGGGGAGGAAAGGGTTTATTCGGCTTACACTTCCATACTGCTGTTCATAACCAAAGGAAGTCAGGACTGGAAGCAGGTCAGAAAGCAGGAGCTGATGCAGAGGCCATGGAGGGATGTTCTTTACTGGCTTGCCTCCCCTGGCTTGCTCAGCCTACTCTCTTATAGAACCCAAGACTACCAGCCAGGGATGGTCCCACCCACAGGGGCCTTTCCCCCTTGATCACTAATTGAGAAAATGCCTTACAGTTGGATCTCATGGAGGCATTTCCTCAACTGAAGCTCCTTTCTCTGTGATAACTCAGCTGTGTCAAGTTGACACAAAAATAGCCAGTACAGAAAGAAAGCCATTTTTACTATATTGATGCTGCCAATCCTTGAGCATGGGAGATCATTCCATCTTCTGAGATTTTCTTTAATTTCTTTCTTCGGAGTCTTGAAGTTCTTATCATACAGATCTTACACTTCCTTAGTTAGAGTCACACCAAGGTATTTTATATTATTTGTGACTATTGAGAAGAGTGTTGTTACCCTAATTTCTTTCTCAGCCTGTTTATCCTTTGTGTAGAGAAAGGCCATTGACTTGTTTGAGTTAATTTTATATCCAGCTACTTCATTGAAGCTGTTTATCAGGTTTAGGTGTTCTCTGGTGGAATTTTTAGGCTCAGTTATATATACTGTAATATCATCTGCAAAAAGTGATATTTTGACTTCTTCCTTTCCAATTTGTATCCCCTTGATCTCCTTTTGTTGTCTAATTACTCTGGCTAGGACTTCAAGTACAATGTTGAATAGGTAGGGCGAAAGTGGGCAGCCTTGCTCAGTTCTGATTTTAGTGGGATTGCTTCCAGCTTCTCACCATTTACTCTGATGTTGGCTACTGATTTGCTGTAGATTGCTTTTACCATGTTTAGGTATGGGCCTTGAATTCCTGATCTTTCCAAGACTTTTATCATGAATGGGTGTTGGATCTTGTTAAATGCTTTCTCCGCATCTAAGGAGATGATCATGTGGTTTTGTCTTTGAGTTTGTTTATATAATGGATTACGTTGATGGATTTCTGTGTGTTAAACCAACCCTGCATCTCTGGAATGAAAGCTACTTGGTCAGGATGGATGTTGTTTTGATGTGTTCTTGGATTCGTTTAGCAAGAATTTTATTGAGTGTTTTTGCATCAATATTCATAAGAAAATTGGTCTGAAGTTCTCTAACTTTGTTGGGTCTTTCTGTGGTTTAGGTATCAGAGTAATTGTGGCTTCACAGAATGAATTGGTTAGAGTACCTTCTTCTTTTATTTTGTGGAATAGTTTGTGAAGAACTCGAATTAGATCTTCTTTGAAGATCTGATAGAACCCTGTACTAAACCCATCTGGTCATGGGCTTTTTTTGGTTGGCAGACTATTAATGACAGCTTCTATTTCTTTAGGGGATATAGCACTGTTTAGATCATTAACCTGATACTGATTTGACTTTGTTACATGGTATCTGTCTAGAAATTAGTCCATTTCATCCATGTTTCCCACTTTTGTTGAGTATAGCCTTTTGTAGAAGAATATGATTGTGTTTTGGATTTCTTCAGGATCTGTTGTTATGTCTCCCTTTTCATTTCTGTTTTGTTAATTAGGATGCTGACCCTGTGCCCTCTAGTGAGTGTGGCTAAAGGTTTATCTATCTTGTTGGTTTTTTCAAAGAACCAGCTCCTCGTTTGGTTGATTCTTTGAATAGTTCTTCTTATTTCCACTTGGTTGATTTCGCCCCTGAGTTTGATGAGTTCCTGCTGTCTACTCCTCTTGGGTGAATTTGCTTTTTTTTTTTTTTGTTCTAGAGCTTTCAGGTATGATGTCAAGCTGCTAGTGTGTGCTCTCTCTAGTTTCTTTTTGGAGCTACTCAGAGCTATGTGTTTTCCTTTTAGAAATGCTTTCATTGTGTCCAATAGTTTAGGTATGTTCTGGCTTCATTATCATTAAACTTTAAAAAGTCTTTACTTTCTTTCTTTATTCCTTCCTTGGCCAAGGTATCATTGAGGAGAGTGTTGTTCAGTTTCCATGTGAATGTTGGCTTTCTATTATTTATGTTGTTGAAGATCAGCCTTATTCCATGGTGATCTGATAGGATGCATCGGACAATTTCAATATTTTTGTATCTGTTGAGGCCTGTTTTGTGATCAATGATATGGTCAGTTTTGGAGAATTTGCAATGAGGTGCTGAGAAGAAGGTATATCCTTTTGTTTTAGGATAAAATGTTCTTAATGTTCTTTTTTTTTTTTTTTTAACAAGTGATCTTAGTAACCAAGTCATCTCTCCAAGCCCTGTTGATATTTCTTTTTTTTTAATATTTTTTTTATTACGTATTTTCCTCAATTACATTTCCAATGCTATCCCAAAAGTCCCCCATACACCACCCCCCTGCCCACTTCCCTACCCACCAATTACAATACTTTGGGCCTGGCATTCCCCTGTACTGGGGCATATAAAGTTTGCAAGTCAAATTGGCCTCTCTTTCCAGTGATGGCCAACTAGGCCATCTTTTGATACATATGCAGCTAGAGACAAGAGCTCCGGTGTACTGGTTAGTTCATAATGTTGTTGTACCTATAGGGTTGCAGATCCCTTTAGCTCCTTGGGTACTTTCTCTAGCTCCTCCATTGGGAGCCCTGTGATCCATCCAATAGATGACTGTGAGCATCTACTTCTGAGTTTGATAGGCCCCGGTATAGTTTCACAAGAGACAGCTATATCTGGGTCCTTTCAGCAAAACCTTGCTAGTGTATGCAATGGTGTCAGCGTTTGAAAGATGATTATGGGATGGATCCTTGGATATGACACTCTTTAGATGGTCCATTCTTTCGTCACAGCTCCAAACTTTGTCTCTGTAACTCCTTCCCTGGGTGTTTTGTTCCCAATTCTAAGAAGGGGCACCGTGTCCACATTTTGGTCTTCATTTTTCTTGAGTTTCATGCGTTTAGCAAATTGTCTCTTATATCTTGGGTATCCTAAGTTTTGGGCTAATATCCACTTATTAGTGAATACATATTGTGTGAGTTCCTTTGTGATTGTGTTACCTCACTAAGGATGATGCCCTCCAGGTCCATCTATTTGCCTAGGAATTTCATGAATTCATTCTTTTTAATAGCTTAGTAGTACTCCATTGTGTAAATGTACCACATTTTCTGTATCCATTCCTCTGTTGAGGGGCATCTGGGTTATTTCCAGCTTCTGGCTATTATAAATAAGGCTGCTATGAACATAGTAGAGCATGTGTCCTTCTTACCGATTGGGGCATCTTCTGGATATATGCCCAGAAGCGGTATTGCTGGATCCTCTGGTAGTACTATGTCCAATTTTCTAAGGAACTGCCAGACTGATTTACAGAGTGGTTGTACAAGCTTGCAATCCCACCAACAATGGAGGAGTGTTCCTCTTTCTCCACATCCTTGCCAGCATCTGCTGTCACCTGAATTTTTGATCTTAGCCATTCTGACTGGTGTGAGGTGGAATCTCAAGGTTGTTTTGATTTGCATTTCCCTGATGATTAAGGATGTTGAACATTTTTTTCAGGTGCTTCACAACCATTCGGTATTCCTCAGGTAAGAATTCTTTGTTCAGTTCTGAGCCTCATTTTTAATGGGGTTATTTGATTTTCTGTAGTCCACCTTGTTGAGTTCTTTATATATATTGGATATTAGTCCCTTATCTGATTTAGGATAGGTAAAGATCCTTTCCCAATCTGTTGGTGGTCTTTTTGTCTTATTGAAGGTGTCTTTTGCCTTGCAGAAGCTTTGCAGTTTCATGAGGTCCCATTTGTCAATTCTTGATCTAACAGCACAAGCAAGTGCTGTTCTATCAGGAATTTCTCCCCAGTGCCCATATCTTCAAGGCTTTTCCCCACTTTCTCCTCTATAAGTTTCAGTGTCTCTGGTTTTATGTGAAGTTCCTTGATCCACTTAGATTTGACCTTAGTACAAGGAGATAGGAATGAATTGATTCGCATTCTTCTACATGATAAAAACCAGTTGTGCCAGCACCATTTGTTGAAAATGCTGTCTTTCTTCCACTGGATGGTTTTAGCTCCCTTGTCAACGATCAAGTGACCATAGGTGTGTGGGTTCATTTCTGGGTCTTCAATTCTATTCCATTGGTCTACTTATCTGTCAGTATACCAGTACCATGCAGTTTTTATCACAATTGCTCTGTAGTAAAGCTTTAGGTCAGGCATGGTGATTCCACCAGAGGTTCTTTTATCTTTGAGAAGAGTTTTTGGTATCCTAGGTTTATTGTTATTCTAGATGAATTTGCAGATTGCTCTTTCTAATTCGTTGAAGAATTGAGTTGGAATTTTGATGGGGTTGCATTGAATCTGTAGATTGCTTTTGGCAAGATAGCCATTTTTACAATGTTGATCCTGCCAATCCTTGAGCATTTGAGATCTTTCCGTCTTCTGAGATCTTCTTAAATTTCTTTCTTCAGAGACTTGAAGTTTTTATTATACAGATTTTTCACTTCCTTAGTTAGAGTCACGCCAAGATATTTTATATTATTTGTGACTATTGAGAATGGTGTTGTTTCCCTAATTTCTTTCTCAGCTGTTTATTCTTTGTGTAGAGAAAGGCCCTTGACTTGTTTGAGTTAATTTTATAGTTTAACGATAAAATGTTCTGTCGATATCTGTTAAATTCATTTGTTTCATAACTTCTGTTAGATTCACTGTGTTCCTGTTTAATTTCTGTTTCCACGATCTGTCCATTGATGAAAGTGGTGTGTTGAAGTCTCCCTATTATTGTGTTAGGTGCAATGTGTGCTTTGAGCTTTACTAAAGTTTCTTTAATGAATGTGGTTGCCCTTGCATTTGGACCATAGATATTCAGAATTGAGAGTTCCTCTTGGAAGATTTTGCCTTTGATGAGTATGAAGTGCCCCTCCTTGTCTTTTTTGATAACTTTAGCTTGGAAGTTGATTTTCTTAGATAATACAATGGCTACTCCAGCTTGTTTCTTCAGACCATTTGCTTGGAAAATTGTTTTCCCGCCTTTCATTCTGAGGTAGTGTCTGTCTTTTTCCCTGAGATGTGTTTCCTTTAAGCAAAAAAATGTTAGGTCCTGTTTGTGTAGCTAGTCTGTTAGTCTATGTCTTTTTAATTGGGGAATTGAGTCCATTGATATTCAGAGATATTAAGAAAAAGTAGTTGTTGCTTCCTATTATTTTTGTTGTTAGAGTTGGCATTCTGTTCTTGTGGCTGTCTTCTCTTTTAGGTTTGTTGAAGGATTACTTTCTTGCTTTTTCTAGGACTTGGTTTCCATCCTTGTGTTGGTTTTTTTTTCTGTTATTATCCTTTGAAGGGCTGGATTCGTGGAAAGATAATGTGTGAATTTGGTTTGGTCGTGGAATACTTTGGTTTCTCCATCTATGGTAATTTAAAGTTTGGCTGGGTATAGTAGCCTGGGTTGGCATTTGTGTTCTCTTAGTGTCTGGATGACATCTGTCCGGGATCTTCTGGCTTTCATAGTCTCTGGTGAAAAATCTGGTGTAATTCTGATAGGCCTGCCTTTATATGTTACTTGACCTTTTCCTTTACTGCTTTTAATATTCTATCTTTATTTAGTGTGTTTGTTGTTCTGATTATTATGTGTTGGGAGGAATTTCATTTCTGGTCTAGTCTATTTGGATTTCTGTAGGCTTCTTGTATGTTCATGGGCATCTCTTTCTTTAGGTTTGCGAAGTTTTCTTCTATAATTTTGTTGAAGATATTTGCTGGCCCTTTAAGTTGAATATCTTCATTCTCATCTATACCTATTATCCGTAGGTTTGGTCTTCTCATTGTGTCCTGGATTTCCTGGATGCTTTGAGTTAGGATCTTTTTGCATTTTACTTTTTCTTTGATTGTTGTGCCCATGTTCTCTATGGAATCTTCTGCACCTGAGATTCTCTCTTTCATCTCTTGTACTCTGTTGCTGATGCTCGCATCTATGGTCCCAGATTTCTTTCCTAGGATTTCTATCTCTAGAGTTGCCTCACTTTGGGTTTTCTTCATTGTGTCTACTTCCCTTTTTAGGTCTAGTATGGTTTTGTTCATTTTGATCACCTGTTTGGATGTGTATTCCTGTTTTTCTTTAAGGACTTGTAACTCTTTAGCAGTGTTCTCCTGTATTTCTTTAAGTGATTTATTAAAGTCCTTCTTGATGTCGTCTACCATCATCATGAGATATGCTTTTAAATCCGGGTCTAGATTTTGAGGTGTGTTGGGGTACCCTGGACTGGCTGAGGTGGGAGTGCTTGGTTCTAATGATGGTGAGTGGTCTTGGTTTCTGTTAGTAAGATTCTTTCGTTTGTCATTTGCCATCTGGTAATCTCTGGAGTTAGTTGTTATAGCTGTCTCTGTTTAGTGCTTGCTCCTCTTGTGATTTTGTTAGCCTCTATCAGCAGACCTGGGAGACTAACTCTCCCCTGAGTTTCAGTGTTTAGAGCACTGTCTGCAGGCAAGCTCTCCTCTTGCAGGGAAGAAGCACAGATATCTGGCATTCAGACATGCTTCCTGGCTGAAGATGAAGGCCCGAAACAGGGCCTGTCCCAGAAGCTGTTAGCTTCTGTAGTCCAAACTCTCACCTGCACAGACTAGTCTCGGAGGGATCTGGCAACCAAGATGGCTCTCCAGGGTGCTCCGGCAAAGCCCTCCAGGACACCTATCCTCTGGCAGGGAAGGTGCCTTGATGTCTGGAGCCGGAAATGGGGTCTGCCTCAGAAGCTGTGTGACTTCTGCCTGTCCCAGAAGTTCTTAGCTTCTGTAGTCCACACTTTCACCTGCTCAGTCTAGTCTTGGAGGGACACAAGTCATTTTCATCACATGGATATTTAAAGAGGAAAATTTGGTTCAGATTTTGTGGTCTTGGACATACTTTACTAACCAGAGGTCCCAGAAAGTTATGAGGGTTGAACAAAGAAAAGAAGTAATAACAAAGAGTATTAGTGAAAATGCAGTGACATACAATGACACCTGCCAGATGCAACCTATGGTCATGAAAAGAAAAAAATAGCTAGCAGTGTGCTACTAACTGCCAGGCTCTATTTTAAGTTCCCTCCTTATAAATACACATTTAAGCAATATAGACAGTGAAGGCCATCGATTCCTCCTTTTATAGATGGAGAGGTGGGGCACAGAAATACTGTGGAACTTTATCAAGGTCAAACAGCTGGGGAAAGGACACCTTGTGCCTGAAACTAGGGAAGTGTTGTGTAGTATTGTTGATTTTGTCCTTACGCATTGAACTCTAAGCTACTTTCTCCTTTCCTCTGTTGTTTAAACATCTTTTCCAGTAATGTGTGCAAGTCTTGAACCCATAACCCATCCTTTTTCATCAGTAACAGGTGTCTGAAGTAATAAGCTCTGGAGATAATCAGAAAGGAAGAGATTGGCCAGAAATTTAAAGTATTTAAACATTATAGAGAATGAGTGCTAAAGCCCCCATCTTATGCAGTATAAATAGTAAAAATTATAGCTTTTCAATAATGGCCAGAAATGTTGGCCAGGGCATTTTTTGGTTTTCTCTTATGATGGCAGTGTGTTCAATTCATAGAAATTTGGTTAATGGTGAGTACTCTCAACCAAAGAGTCAAAAGATACATATTTTATACCTTATTTCCAGTATTTCATCTTTCATTCTTTTATTTCTCTCTGGCTTTTATATGTTTTATCCAGAATATAAACCTCAAATAGAGATTCCATGGTCATCATAATAAACTGAAATCTTTCGAATTTATAAAGTACTTAAAATGCACAAATGCATGTATTGACATTTTATTTGGAGATAATGTTAAGATTACAGAAATTGAGTAAATTGTGGAAAATTACATCACACAGCTGGTAAAGCATTGAGGCCAGGTCTCAAATCTGTGCACAGGCAATGAGCTCACTGCAGTCTCCATGTGTGATATGCACATGTGTGTGACCTATGGAGTAAACTGTGATCTTACAGAGCTGGAAATTCCACCAGACCTGACAATGAGTTCAGATCCCCCAGCTAAACATCTGACTGGCACGTTACATCAGCTTCCCATACCTTAGATTTGCCAGCTGTGATGTGAGGTTATTTAAGTAGACATAAAACTATATGACAGACAGCATATGCATCAAGTTCATTTCAGTGAAAAGCATTGAAAGTTTACCTCTTTGCTTCACTTTAAAAGTGATAAATCACATTGTATACAGAAAGAGAATGAGGGTGTATGGGCTCAGCTTTGCCTGTTGCAAAGTTCTTGCTTTGCCCAGTAGGTGGCACTACCTGTGCAATCTCAGGATCTGCCAGGAAAAGCTGCTATGGGTCTGTTAGGACTGATATGGTCAAGTCTGTGACCTTGAGGCATATGTCTAGCTCTCTCTCTCTCTCTCTCTCTCTCTCTCTCTCTCTCTCTCTCTCTCTCTCTCACTGGCCTTCAAAGCACTGTCGAATGTATGATGAAGTACTGGCTGATTATAGCTAGTTTGTAAATTTACCTAGATTTTGCTACTTGGTTCGGGGATTTTCTGGGATGTTTATGAGTTAGTCAGCATTATAGAATACCTTTCTTTTCCTTTCTTTTATTGTTTGGTTTTATTGCTGTTGTTGCCTTTGTTGTTTTGTTTTGTGTTTTTTCAATTAATTATTTTATTTACATCCCAAATGTTGTCCCCCCTCGGTCCCTTTCCTAGCTTTCTTCACCCCATTTCCCCTCAGGTTTGCCTCTGAGAAGATGCCCCCGAGGGACATCCCCCTTCCATTGAGCATCAAATATCTTGGATTAGGCATATTCTCTCCCACTGAGACTAGACAAGGCCAAGGCTGTCCTCTGCTATATATGTGCCTGGGCCTCAGGCCAGCAGGTATGCTCTTTGGTTGGTGGTTTAGTTTCTAGGAGCTCCCTGGGGTCCTGGTTAGTTGAAAGCATTGGTCTTCCTATTGGGTTGCCATACCCTGGGTGTTCCTTCCCCTTCAGCTCCCTTTCAAATTTGAAATTACACCTGTGCTTGGACTGTTGAAGGCTACTGTGCATACTGCATGATGGACTGAAGTGATTGGGAGGCAGTCAGTGTGATCTGTATCCCACCAGTTGCAATGTTTTCCTCTGATATAACAAGTGAGCAGACTTTCACTTTACCACTATCTCTGACCAGCTTACTATTGATTTCTCAATAAGAGATGCCAAATCTCTTTCCCCAAGAAGCCCACAGAATCCTCAAATTTACTTGCAGCCATTCTTGTTCACCAAGAAGCAGTTATGTTGAGTTGAATCTTCATTTCTACCTCTATTTTTCCAGAGCAAGACTGTTAAAGATTTAATTATTAGTTCAACCTTAAAACTTAGCATTTGAGACAATGAAGAATATAATTCACTTACTCAGAGTTCTGAGGGGGATATCTGAATGTCCCATCACTTGCCAAAGGAAAGGAGTAAAAACATCTGTTGTAAAAAGCAAACAGATGTGTTAATTATGTGACCAAGGCAAATCATTTAAGCAAACATAGCTGGAGCTGCAAGGTAAATTATGCATTATTGGTAAACAAATCTTTCAGAAACTCATCAGCAATGCCTGGTGTCAGAAAAGCATGGAACACAGTAACTAGACTCCAGTTGTGTGAAGATGAGTGATGTCTGTGGGTCAGTTTCCAGATGGAAGGTCAGAATGGGGTCATCAGGCTGGCTTGTTTGTTCGCATCAATCTGGAGACAAATAATAAATAAACAAAGGCTGGGGTACTAGAAAGCCAGTGGCAAGGAGTGTGTGCAGGTGGTATCTGCTCAGAGAGCAGCAGGGAGGACATGGAGATGATGCCATTGGTGATGCTATCCCACGAAGTTTAAGATGATATTGATGTTTACAATAAGACTCTATTAAAGGCGGGATCAGTGTGGGATCATACAGCAACCACATATTTTTCACTTTCTGGCCATTTTAATAACACATATAAATTGTGTGAACTATCAGTTTCATCATGGCATTTTCAAGTAACATATGTACAATATAACTTGATCATAATAACCCTCAATAACATATCTCAGCTAAGTAATACATGGATTTACCCAAAACATTTTCAAATTAAGGGTGAAGAGATGTCTCAGTAGTTACAAGTATTTATCCTTGAAGAGGATCAAAATTCAATTTCCAGAACCCACATTGCTATGTACAATCACCTGTAATTGCAGATCCAGGGACTGCAACAACCTCTGCTGGATTCCACAGGCAGTGTTACTAACACATATATTCATGCACGTGTGCACCTACACACACACACACACATATACTATACAGGGTTGGGGTTATAATTACAATAGGACTAAACCTAAGAACAATGCTTAAGTTTCCCACTATACTTGAAGAACATAATTATAAACATTGTCTTGCAGTTTCTTCTAGTTTTACACACAGCTCCAAAACTTTATAGAGATGCCTGAGCTTCCACTGTCTAACTGGATCCTCATATATCTGCCTCTAGGAAGCTATTTGTAACTTGTAAATCATTAGAGCTACCTCTGCTGTGCTGATGAACCTTGTCTGACTGTGCTTTTTAACCCAGCTTCATTCTCTTGACACGGTTTTTAAGGATTTATTTTTATTTATGTGTATATATCACTTGTGAGTGTTTGCCACGCCACATGTGTGCTGGTGCCACAGAGGCCAGAGAGAGAATTGGATCTCCGGGAACTGGAATCACAGGCAGTTGTAAACCACTTACTATGGAAACTTTGAAACTGAATCCAGGCCCTCTGCAACAGCAGCAAGTGCTCTTAACTATTGAGCCATCACTCCAGCCTTAGACATGCATTTAATTAGTTAGGACAGACTTAAAATATTTGCAAATTATCTTCTTTTGGCTTCAAAACTGAAATTTAGTTCACTGACTGTATCCTTGTGGCATGAGGAGGTCCTGAAGTTAAAGAAGGGTAATACTATTTACACCATAGTCATTAGAGGGTTTGAGAGCAAGAGATGTTCTTTTCCCACCACAAAAGGCAAACTAACAAACCCACAATCCCTACAGGCTCACAATAAAATCATAATACCTTAACTAGCCCAGGGCCCCCTCCAACATCCCTGAATAAACTGACATAAAAGTCTATTTGTAACTTTGCCAGTCACGTTTATATTCCCACCCCCTGTCCTTCCTCCACTGTTTTCCATCTGATGTATATCATGGCTGCCTGTCTGCTCATAGAACACTCACCTTCATTTACCCTCGAGATTTCAGTCAGAGTTTTCCTGGCCTTAATTGTGCTAGATAAACCTGATCTTCACTTCTACCACATAAGGAGAACACATTAAGGTATCTTACAGGTAACAATGTAAAGATTCATTGTAATTTGATTATGCCCCTGCTGTGTTATAACACAGACACTATGCTGTCTTCTCTTCCACTTTCTCTGATGAAGTTGAGCAATCTCTCAGAGATTGGTGTTTATGTCCCTATGAACCATCTCACTTGCAGCCCACAGATTTGTGTATAAGTAATGTGCTTCTATAAATATGATTGGAGGGCTATTAGTTCTCTTTAATGCATATTTATTCTTTCATAATTTCACATACATATAGAGGTACATATCAATGTGTATATAAATATGATAATAATGATGAGCCTAGATGAGCCCAGACTAGCCTTGAACTCTGGTTGTATTCCAGAATGGCTCTGAACCATGATCCACCAACTTATCCTCTAGTTTGCTAAGGACAAATTTAGGAAGTTCTTCTTTAGTGAGTTTGGTCATCCATTCTTCCCCTTCCCTGACATTATGTACAACTTCCTTATCTCTTCACATTATGCTAGCACCCTGAGTCTCAAGATGACCCTCTCCTTACCCACACTCTACTTTGTCAACATCATACAACTATTGCACTGGTGAGCTGGGAAGTGGGGACATAATGCAAATTGACCTAGGATATTTTTTCCTGCAAATCGACTTTGTGTTCTGGGATAATTTTTTCATGTTTCTGGGATTAATATCATGCCCAAAGGCAACTTGGAGAGTGATGCTGTGAACCATTAAGGCTACTCTAATCTCTCCAGCAGCAGCAGAGCAAGTTCCTCACTGCCTGTCTCAATGTTCTGAGTTCCCAAAGGAAAGACCTTCAATTTTAATATGCCTTAAAGAGATCAATGGCTGGGCAACCCCAAACATCCACATTTCTAACACCTCCATTCTGATACTCCTGAGTTATTAATTACTAAAATCTATATTTCCATTTTTTCCATCTTTGACCCAATTGAGGCAGAAGACTGGGGTCACACTTCTCTGGCTCTCTTACATGATTGGTATGTTCTCTTTTCTGCAGCTTCCAAGCCTGGATCTTATTCCTTTCATAGCAGGGCAGTTCTCCTTTCTCCCCATATGGCAATTCTCCTTCTCTCCTGGCCCCTTTGTCCAGGAGTCTTAAAGTCCCTCCTCTGTCTCTCTGCCCAGCCATTAGCCAGAGACAACTTTATTTACCAATCAGAACTAACTGGAGGTAGGGACCCTCTGTCTTATATACTGATTCTCATGCAGTTCTGAGAACCCAAGTAACATAATGCAAGCATTAGCTGAAATCCACAACAGGGGAGGGAAAAAGTTTATTTAAGCTTACAGGTTACATAAAGTTCATTATCAAGGGACATCAGTCCAGGAACTGAAGCAGAAATTGAAAGAGAAACCATAGAGGAATAGTCTTACTGGCTCATTAGCCTGCTGGTTTGCTTAGCCTGTTTCCTTGTACAACCCATGACTATCTGTATAGAGATGGGACCACAAACTATATAGTTGGGCCCTCACATATCAATCATTAATCAAAATGATTTGTATAAAACCAGAACAATTTAGGCAATTCTCCTACTATGACATCCTCAGATAACTCTTGGCTTCCTAGCAGACATAGCAATGGACCATAGAATTCAGAAGAAAATTAAGTAAATGATAGTGGTGTTACCTAACCCAGAATACTTTGGGGACAGTAATGCTATATCTATGAGCTTGTATGAGCTCGGGGTCTGAATATCCCCCCTCCAGTAGTAATTAATAGGTAACGACTCTATCACATTATAATAGTATTTGAAGATGGGCCTTTGGCAAGTAGTTAGCTAGTGTACATAACATCCTTATGATGAGATTTATCCCCTTCTGAGAAGAGATGTAAAAGATGACACCCTCCTATATTTTTTCTTTCTCCTCTACTGTATGAATTTATAAAAAATTGAGATATAAGATAAAAAGCAGATGAATTTCTAGTTCTTGAGTTTTCCAGTTACCAGAATTAAATATTTTGCTGGGAAAGAGCATCAAGCTTGTTATCAAGTTTCATTCACTTTACAATCTCTCTCAGCAGTGAGATTCTGAATATGCAAGCTTCCTGGCAAATGTTACATGACTTAATCAAAAATACTATCAGGTAATATTAACAGCTTTGATGAATTAGCACATGCAGGTGCATGAGGAAAAACAGATACTTACACATTTCAGTGAAGTTATGGGTAGTAGGTGGTAGTTGGAATAATAATTATTGATAGAGATTGGCACTATTAGGAAGTGTGGCCTTGCTGGAAGAAGTGTGTCACTGGGCATGGGTTTTGAGGTTTCAGGTGCTCAGGTCAAGCTCAGTGTCACTCTATATTCCTGTTGCCTGCCTCAGCTCTCTCTCCAACACCATGTCTGCATACATGCTGCCATGCTTTGTGACATGATAATAATGGACTAAACCTTTGAGTTGTAAGCCATGTTCAATTAAATGTTTCCCTTTATAAGATTTTGCCATGGTCATGGTGTCTTTTTTTTTTTTTTTTTTTTTACAGAAATAAAACCCTAACTAAGATGCCCTATAAAAAAGGTAGAATAGAATAGTATTCATATTAATAGAACACTTATGCTGAAAATTTCCAGACCTGCTTTATATCCTTGCTCTATCATTATCTAATTCATCTGGCTTTGAAAAAAGACTCAATATTTTTGGCACTCAGTTCTTATCATATCTTAAACTCTTCTATAATACTTACTGTGATTTATATGAGATAGATCATACCAGTGATTGCTATGAGATGTTTGTATGTCTAACTCCTGAATTTAAATCTCTATGGATATGTCTATTTTCAGCCACTGGTTTTTCAAGTGTCCAGTTATGTTAAGAAAGGTGATGTGGATGATACTTTGTTAAATATGACCTGCAATTTCATAGGATGTGTCTTAGTCAGGGTTTCTATTCCTGCACAAACATCATGACCAAGAAGCAATTGGGGAGGAAAGGGTTAATTCAGCTTACACTTCCATACTGCTGTTCATCACCAAAGGAAGTCAGGACTGGAACTCAAACAGGTCAAAAAGCAGGAGCTGATACAGAGCCATGGAGGGATGTTACTTACTGGCTTGCTCAACCTGCTCTCTCATAGAACCCAAGACTACCAGCCTAGGGATGGTCCCACCCACAATGGGCCCTTCCCCCTTAATTACTAATTGAGAAAATGCCTTACAGCTGGATCTCATGGAGGCACTTTCCCAAATGAACCTCCTTTCTCTGTGATATCTCCAGCTTGTGTCAAGTTGACACACAAAACCAGCCAGTACAGGATGCAAAAGCTATGTAGAGACACCTACATGTCAAACAGAGAATAAAAGAGAAATTATCCCTAAGCTCTGCTTGGTTCACAATTGAGAGAAATTCTTCTCTTCGTCATTCAGTCCATGATGCTATGCTATGCAGACCTTCTCAGGTAATAGAATAATCATAAGTACACCCAGTTCAGACATAGGCTTCTAAGATATAATAGTTCTACATGTATACCACAGTATAATTACAAATAAAAATTTTAATTTGAATATATGAATTACTGGCTAGAGATAACTCCTTGCATACAAAGCTCTAGATAATATCTTTCTGAAATTAATTTCTTAAATTAGTCTTTCTATCTTTTTTGCATTGAATATTTGTTTCAAATACTTTCAGGGTAATGGACATATTTTACCTTTTCTTGTTTTTCTTTCTCAATGTTTGGTGAAATCTTTAAAACCAAAAGCTAAACTCAGATTGAAGGAGAATACATAGCCAAGCTCCTTTCCTCAAAAGATGGCAGTGTGGTTGTCAACAGGAGTGATGGATAGAGCACCCAGGTTGGTGTAGAGACTGAAAAAGCTGTCCTGGGAGATCCAATGGCGCCAACAGTAAAACCCTGCCTTAGAAAACACATTTTAGAAGACATGAGACATAGCCCTTGCTGCTATTCAACTACTACCACACTCTTGGCTAACAGTGACTTCTTCACACCTACCTCTCCACCCGATCCTTAAAGCTCAGGCAAAACTACAGACTTATTTTTCATCATTCTAGACTGGTATCCAGTTCCAACTGGATGAAATTCTTGTCATGTAGTGCAAAAAAGTGTTCTTTCCAGCACCCAGGAGCGATAAAATACACCCATGGATTCCAGCGACAAACACGTAAAGCCAAAACAGATGGCAGAACGGAGATCTAGAACCAGACCTCCTCATCCCAAGTTTTCTTTGAGGCAGATTGGTGTAATTCCAAATGGATAACTGGGGCTCATAATATGTATATCTGGATTGTATAAGTTTTAAGCTGATAAAAATAGGTATTATTAATGTACTTTTCTGAGATGCAACAGAAAAGGCTCCTTTTTTCTTTTAACAATTGCCATTTTCATGGTCAAAAAAACATTATTTGCATTAAATAACTCTAGATGTGAGGAATGTACTTTTTATTTTATTTATATTTTCATTGAATTTATTGTTGAACAGATAATTGTCGGTATTGGAATCTTAAAATCTTAGCTATGAATCTTTGCTTTCTCATCGTCAGCATTTATAGATGTGATCCATGGAATTTAAATATCAGTGTCCTCTGTTGTAAAATTAAACCAAGACACTGTGATATTTTGAATAACTAACTTACTGTTTCTGTCTCTGTCTCTCTGTGTGCATGTGTGTGTGTGCTATAACTTATTGCTTTAAAAATGATGCTTTTTATTGAGATTGTATATCTATGTTCCATTTTTGCAGGGGAAGATATCTGTCCACACTATATTTCATGATTGCCTTTATCTTCTCTAGCAAGACTCAGAAATATCACAGTGATCACAAACATTTGTTGGAGTGGATATTGGAAAATATGAGCAGCTACTTTATGGATTTAAAATTGTCCCCAAGAGACATTCCAGCATTTTGTTGTGTCATTTGGCTTCATCACAACCCAACTGCATTTCACTGCCTACCATGTTGAAAAGTGAAATGGAACAAGAACAAAATAAACTCTGGTCCAAAGTATATACTGGAGTCACTCAGTTATTCATTCTAAGTAGCCCAAGGCTTCATCTCTTCTGTGCCAAAACAACCAGTCTCTTCAGACATGGCATCTCAAACACTGTTCATTGCCATTAGGTATATACAATTAACCTGAGTCCATAAATCATGGCTTTGCTGTTTCATCTTTATCTGTTCCTGCATTTTTAATGTTGATGGCAAGCTCTGTTGAGTTATTAAAACGAAAAGCTTGACCAGAATTGTATTTCTATTATCTGTATTTTTGCCTAGGTAGTTCTTGAGAACCAATAATTTTACTTGTGTACATGTTAAGGATTTACTATGGACCTATAGTCTAATCATTTCCAAAAAGGATTTAGCTCTGATACAGTAAATTATGAACCAAGTTTTATAAGTTTCACTATAATTAAAATAATGGTCACATTCAAAGGAAGGGGGGATGAGCTGCAAATTAATGCAAGGTTTTAAATGTTTGGGGGATTAAAAATTTAAATTGCACAGCTCAATTTTGCTAATATTGAAATGCATAATTTGAAACACTGGCAGACTCAATAAAGAGGATTCAAATGCAATAGAAAGTTTTAAACTTTCCTCCAACTGATTGTGAATATAAATCATTCAGGAAGCTCATTTTAAATACAGTCTTGGTTCCTTTCCCAAGGATTCTGACTCAACAAGTTTGATATAGAAATATTGTTGGAGAAAGATTCCAGATGTTGCTGATTATCTTAACTGCAAATTAAGTTACAATGTGCTCCCTACTCCATCCATTTCTGCCCTCCTGCTGTTACTACCATATTCATCCTTCTGACCTTAGATGATGTTGCCTCAGAATCTTGTAATAACCCCTATCCTTACCATATTTGAAGGTCCTAACATTGAATATAAAATAACTGTGTGCTCGGTGATAATGTTAACAATAAAGACATATATAAGAATGAAGTTTATTTTGCTAAGATTCAGGCAAGAGAAGAAAAAGGGGAGACAAATAGTGAATGAGATTTATTAATCCATGCAAGCCTTACAGAACCAGGGGGCTCAGATGAAGTCCAGCATTTTCATTAGCTGGACTTTGCTGGACCTTATAACCCTTTTAACAGTTACGAATCACTATCATGCCCCTGAACTTGCAGTGGATTGTGCATATACAAACTGTGATATCTTCAGGTTGATTGCAGTAGAGTCAAAGAAACAGGTAGCCATAAGTGTAAGTACAATAAATTATACTCTGAGAATGTATGTAATATTGTAATGGCAGAAAGGGGCTAGACTTTCTTTATTTTTATCTCTTGTCATGTTTTATGGGGAAAATTATTTGTTCAGGATGCTAATTTCTCCATATCTGGTCTTCTTGTATCAAGTCTAACTAAGTTAAGTGCTGAAAAGGAAAAATATGAGTGACTATTGGAAATGGACCAAATTCTCTGTTTCTGATAATCTTGGTGAATTCAAGAATCCATCAGAGAACGTGGTTGTGATAGTTTGTATATGCTTGACCCAGGGAGTGGCACTATTATGAGATGTGGCCTTGTTGGAGTAAATGTACCACTGTGACTTGTGTTAGCTACATGGAAGTCAGTCTTCTCATGTCTGCCTTTGGATGGGGATATAGAACTCTCAGTTCCTCCAGCCCCACATATGCCTGGATGCTGCCAGGCTTCCACCTTGATGATGATGGACTGAACCTCTGATCCTGCAAATAAATGTTGTCCTTATAAGAGTTGTCTTGGATATGGTGTCTGTTCACAGCAGTAAAATCCTAACTAAGACAATGGCGATTAGTCACCCTAACTCATAGATAGATGGGTTATTATGCTTGACCATAGGGTTAGCATCAGAAGACAAGATCCATGATTTAGAAGTCTGCTATCCATTTATCACTTTGCCTGCATCACTGATGTGACCTATATTTAGAATTTGTTCCACAATAAAGGGAAAATACTGATTTATAGTGTTTGAAGTTTTCATTGATGTAAACTCATCCATCGTGGCTAATTTCAAGTTACCAAAAACCATACTAATCAGCAATGGCCTGCTCAGGAATGGTACCTTTTGCAATGGACTGGGCCCTCCCATATCAATCAGTAATCAGGAAGGTACTCCATAGACTTGCTTACAAGTTAATTTAATGAAGGTGTTTCCTGAATTGATGATCCCTCTTTCTAGATGACTCTAGCTA
The DNA here is from genome assembly GCF_978045245.1 of Mus caroli. Classification (NCBI taxonomy): domain Eukaryota; kingdom Metazoa; phylum Chordata; class Mammalia; order Rodentia; family Muridae; genus Mus; species Mus caroli. The sequence goes on from NW_028227259.1 coordinate 43,465,349, forward strand.
GTATCAGGTTGACAAAATACTAAACCAGCACATATTGACATATTTCATTTCTCTCTCTCTCTCTCTCTCTCTCTCTCTCTCTCTCTCTCTCTCTCTCTCTCTCTGTGTGTGTGTGTGTGTGTGTGTGTGTGTGTGTCTGTCTCTCTGTCTTGTCTCTCTCTGTCTCTCTGTCTCTGTCTCTCTGTCTCTGTCTCTCTGTCTCTGTCTCTCTGTCTGTCTCTCTGTCTCTCTGTCTCTCTCTCTCTCTCTCTCTCTCTCTCTCCTTTACTATACTGCTGAACTATTTAGGACAGAGATGTTGTTTGATAATATCTAGGGAAATCAAGTTTAGCCCTGAGTTGACATTGTTCTAGTATTCAGAACCCAAAATTTCCTCACAAGAGAATGAGAATAAAGAGGATGCCAAGATCATAATAGCTTCCTGTGCTTGAGAACCTATAAAAAGCTTATTATCACTTCTGAACAGTTCATATGTATCTGGAGAGTTGGAGAGTTTAACAGACAACTGGGCATGTAGATGTTCATTTCATTCCTTAGCTTGTGAGTGTTTGGAAGCCATCAGATGTTCTTTGTATAAAAGACTTGGATAATTTCCATCATTTGACTTGTGGTTAACAATCTCTATGATGATGACCCACTTTAGCTGAGGTAGAAGGTAGATGGAAGAGGAAAGTACAGACATTTGCACACTCCCATCTCAATAAAATCCTGTGAAAGTAGCCAGGTGACTGGAAGGATGGCTGCCCTCTTTACCTCTATCCTATATTGCAGTGAATCCTAGTATAGGATTTCCTACCTCAGAAGACTGTAGTAGTACACAGAGAAATGATACATCTTCAAGAGACCTTCCATGAAGGGCAGATAGACTGGGGAATTCCTTTATCTAGGTTAGGATGTTCATGCATGAAGGAAGTTGTATTTTTCACATTAAGAATTTGACTAAAATTGAAAAACATTCACCCTCACCTCATTAATTCTTTCAGTTTCAGGTGGTTACTGTGTGAAACCTTCTTGGTTATCTAAGAAGAGTTCACTGTTGCATTATATGGAACATTACTTTAAACTGCAGGGACAGAGCCGGGCGTGGTGGCGCACGCCTTTAATCCTAGCACTCGGGAGGCAGAGGCAGGCAGATTTCTGAGTTCGAGGCCAGCCTGGTCTACACAGTGAGTTCCAGGACAGCCAAGGCTACACAGAGAAACCCTGTCTCGAAAAACCAAAAAAAAAATTAAAAAAATAAAAAAAAATAAACTGCAGGGACAGGTGTTCAGGCACCAAGACCTCTATTCTAGAGTAAGATGGTTCTACTCATGTAGGTTGATGTCAAGTACTCCTATGACATCATCCAGTATGCCAAACTGGGCAACCACTATGTATATACCTTTGCTCCCAACATTTAATAAAGCTTTTGTAGTTTTTTTTTAATGTTGTCTCTGAAGTAGTTTATTTTGCTATAGAATATTTACAAAACTTTGTGACCAATCAAGTTTTTTCACCATCACACTTCTTAGCTTTGATCTCAAGGAGAGTTTGGGGGAAGGGTGTCAAGAAATTCCAACTATGTGATGTGAAATTCTCAAGGAATAAAAATATTACTAAAATGTTAAAAAGATGGGTTGTAGCTGTCAGTGATTTCTGTCTCTTGAGAACAGTGGTTAAGGTTCATATCACTTTTGCTCATCTTAGAATTTTAATGATAGCACATGTGATTTTTTGATGATGATCTCTGCTTTCAAATATTGACCTCAGAAAGGACTCTGAATTTGAGTCTAAAACTTTAAAGAGAGAAATTAATTAATTATTCTATACAAAAATCCCTTTGAATTCTGCTTATATTCTCAAATATGTGCCTTTCCCAAGTTGTTAAGATAATTGTATATACAGGAGGATTCTTTAATGCTTAGAAGTTTTACATTTTCCTAGTGAATTCAGAATGCTTGGTATTTTAAGTAGTCATTAACTGTAATGCTTAGAGTATAAAACAACAACCTAAGTAAACAGAAAATATGTCATGGAAACAACTTGTGAATTCTTCAGAGGAAGTAGGGAAGTACAGGTCTTTTCGTGGCTTTAAGTAAAATGGTTTATGTGGGAGGAATTGGTTTTAGTATGAGTATGAGGTAGATCATGAAGTAGAATTGTTTTCAAAGCTAATTATTTTATTCAGATTGTTCCAAATATTTTAAACAGATATTTCATGTTTGACTAATTATTAAACTGTATACTAACTTCTTAGAATATAAAAAGCTTCATGAAATATAGGGAACATAGCAATCCCACATGACTACTTTGCCTTGCCAAGAGGAAATAAGAGTCACATATTAGAATGATTAGATTGTTCTGGCTGTTATAAAGTACAGTCTTCTGACTTGTCTTTAATAAATTCATTACAGTTTTATCATTTATTGCTTTCCAGAGTGTTTTACCTGCAAGAATAAGAAATGTATACCATGTTTGTACAGCACCTGAGGAGGCCAAAAGAGGTCAATAGATCCCTTTGGCACTGGAGTTGCAGATGAATGAATGTGATCTATCTCAGAGGTAATTAGGAACCAAACCTTGATCCTCTATAGGAGCAGAAAGTACACTTAACTACTGAGCCACCTTAGTGACTTCTGAAAATTCATTACTTTAAATGTGCAACTTATTGTTATTACTCCTACTATTTGATTCCCTCAGCTTATTGATGCCCTTTAATTTCTACATGTCCATTTTCACAATCTAGATGAAATAATTACTGCAATTGTAATCTAATCTGGTGTTCCCTTGAGAATAAATATCATTTAAATTTTAATTTTAGTCATGATGTGAATTTACAAGCTATTTGAGTAGTTTTATAGTTTTAATATTATATATTGTAAATATAAACCTCATATAATGTTATGATCATTTCTATTTAAAATCTATTAATAAACATTTCAAAAATTCCAATAATCTCCTAATTGGATTCTCTATTTTGTGTTATTTTTAAACAATTTCTTTATTGAAAAAGATCTTTTTCTTCAACATATTCTGGCTTATATTGAAGACAATAAAACGAGACTGTGCACTTATTTGTGTATAATAGTTTATACTATTTACTTTTTCTTAATTTGTTGGGTCTGCATTTATTTCCCAAAGACAGCTATACAAGAGTATTTTGTTTACACCTATAAAGTCAAACAAACTCCCAGGAATCAGATTCTTCTATCAAAATAACTGTACTTGTATGCACAATGCAAAATCACAATTGCCAGAAGACATTTCTAACTGAAGAGAGTGGGAAATAGCCTTGAACGCACTGGTACAGAAGACAACTTCCTGAACACACACACAAAAAAAGACTCAGGCTCTAAGATCAACAACTGATAAATGGGAAACTGAAAAGCTTACGTAGGGCAGAGGATACCATCAATAGGACGATACAGCAGGCTACAGATTAGAAAAAGATCTTCACCAACTCTACATCTGACAGGGCTAATATCCAAAACACTTAAAGAGCTCAAGAAGTTAGACATGAACAAACCAAATAACCCAATTTTTAAAAATGAGGTACAGAGCTAAGCAGGTTGGCCTTTCCTCTCTGACTTTGCTTTTTTCATATATGAAGTGAGACTAATAACCATCTTATCCACCTCAAAAGACACTGCTTTAGCAAGTCTAACATTTCACAAGGTGACATTTAATAGTGACATGAATAGCTCTGGTCAATATGCAGTTCTTACTCTGCTAAAATTTCTCCCCAAAATAGACATAAGCAAGGAGAATAAGAAGCAGAAATGTGTGAAGTGGAAATGCAGCTTTGATCAATAATAACATATTGACTAGTTGGCATGTACTTTCCTACTGTAGTGTGGAAATTAGAAATGAAGACCCAATTCTGCCCATGGAAAGCTTTAAAATCTTTGTAGTGTAGGCATCAATTTTTTATCAAGCATTTGCTCCCCCATGGTGGAAACTATGCTAAATTCTTTATCTCCTGCATACCCCAGAACCATCATATGGAGTTTATAGTATCTCTAAACACAAGGTAGAGGGAAAAAATTCTGTGCCTGGTTTTAAAACTCTTGACATGTGTAGAAGTCTTTTGGTGAATTTGCCTTACATACAATTTCCTGATTCATGTTCCTAAGGACTCTGACTAGGCAACTCTTCAATTTACCTTAATCATTTTCCATGTAATGAAATTCTTCTTCTTCCAAGAATCAGGTAATATATGAGCCATTTGATGAACTCTGGGATTCTAGGTGTATAGGAATCCTGGAAGCACAGATGTTCAAATATATTAGACTAGATATACCATCCTAAAAATGGGCTAAGAACAGAGGATCCCTTGGCTTTATTTGTGGTTATTCTTGCTCAGTAATCTCAATCGAACTAAAAAATCTGCATTCTCTTTTTCTTGGGTAATTCCAAAATTTGGGCAGGTGTGTGCTTTAAGGTAATTAACTACAATTACCTAGTAGCAACAAAAGGATAAATAAAGCGCAATTCCCTAGATCCTCAAACCAGAGCTCATCAGACCATTATGGTCCTAGAAGAGTTACCCCTGGGGTTTTCACCAGGTTATTAGCCAGCCCTGTCTGACAATGTTCTCTTCCTACACACAGGCATTTCTGATTTCCTTGGCTTAGCCTCACAACTCCCAGTGTCGAGCTCAACACAAAGCCCTTGCAGCATGGGAATTGTAAACCACAACAACTCCAAGTCAAGTCTAGTGATGAGTAAAAAGAAATCCATGGAAACCGTTGTCACAGTCACAGGAACTGCTCAGCCAGCTGCAGGAAGCAAACAAATCCACGGTAACATTAGCTCAGGCAGAAGGTTCCAGATCATTGAGAGCAAGCTCATTTCTCATTTGTTTTTGCATTAAGGCTCATCCAAGCCTACCTGGGCTGTGCTCACTAGTTATAATAGCGCCAGGGCAGAGCTGGGTAGAGGTGATAGATTTATGACACACTGCCTTGATGACATATTTACCAGGCCTTGCCTGCAAGAGCCAAAGTCCAGGAGCTGGAAGATGAGAGCACTTACTGGAAACTGAGACCACTGGGAAAAAACAGGTAAAAGGAAAGTGATGAGAGAAGCCCCTCGTGGAATGTGTGCTTTAGAGAGCAATTAGTTCTATGGATAGAGGTTGCAGAGATGGGAAACTGCTGTACTGAGAGGCAGGGGGAAGAGGTAAGAAGGGAATCAACTCTGGCTCCTAAACACTGACTGGATAGATGTTGAGGAAGTGACAACTTATTGAGCTCCATATTTCACATTTAAGAAATACAATTAAATTTATTCAACCTTATGGGGTTGGTAAACATGAAACAACAGAGAAATGCAAGGATGCAACATCATGCAGCCCAGTATTAGAAATGTTCATCGGTTTTGTAAGTCTAGGTGAGCCTGTGCTTAATTCTGACTGTGTCCTATTTAAAGTATAGGAGTCCCACAATATAAAGCATGCCAAGGACCGTTCTGCTTGAATGGTTTCGGCATTGATAGAGAAGCAAGAGAGCAGGGAAATAAAACTGTTATGCAAATCATACATCAAGATAGATTTTTCTCATTGATTGTTCAAGAAACCCCTATGTTAGAAATTACTATATTAGAAGCTACTATCTGTATGGTTAGATACTAAATGTATTGTAACTAAGAACTGAAATTTTAAGTTATGTATACCAGTCTCATAGCTTCTTTGAGCCGAGCTGGAGACAGATTAGGTGTTTAACAAATATATTTTCCAATGTTTCCAAACTAGAACTCCATTTTCCTGTAATGATCCACATTTGTACAGTAGCTTTTCTTTGTTCTGAGCATTTAGTCATGCATGTCTCTTCGCTAAGCATTTTCTCTACTAACCACTGCTGTGTGAAAATCTTCTTGGGAATATAAATGTCCGACAAATTTTATGTTTTTGGCAGTTAGATAGTAGGTGTTAAGATATGTGTGTTGTCCTTTTTATTGTCAAATTTACATACTAACTAAAAGTCACTTGGCAGCAGGGATTCTCATTTGAAGGATTTCTCAGAGCAGATTAATGTGCCCCTTCCTGTGGAGAATTGTCTTGATTGTTGATTGATGTGTGTGGATCCGTGCACAGAAACTTCTGCCATACATGCCTGGGTATGGTAAGAATATTCAACTCTCCAGAGGGATGAGCACACACAACTTTCCATAATGTGGATCGCTGAGTGTGTTCATGTTTGAGGGGAAGAGGTCTACCTAAGCTGTTCTGGTCTAAGAAGCACACATAGTCTCATTGTAGACATTGTAACTCACTGTCATCACAGATTCAGATAGCCTGATAGGGGAGTCAGCTCCAGGGATCTTTCTCCATCTCCTTGGGTTTGAATTAGAATTATATATGCCACTCTACATGACTTTTTACGTGATTTCTGAGCATTGAATTTAGCTTCTCATGATTGAATGGGAAAGAGTTCATTGTGTTACCTATCTCCCCACCCGAGCTGTCTAAGGCTTATTCTAGTTTGCATTCTATTGTTGTGATAAGCATGATGACCAAACAACATGAAAAGGGAATGGTCTATTTCAGCTTGCACTTCCACCTAAAGGTCTAATACTGAGGGAAATTGTGGCAGAAACTCATCTCAAACATGAACTGTGGGAGGCAAGTGCTTGTTGGCTTGTAATCACCCATCTTTCATACTTCCTAAGACTATTTGCCTATAGGTAAAAATATTCACAATGAACTGGACCACCCTCATCAATTAACAATCAAGGTAATTCCTCACAGTCATGCTATAGGCTAAGCAAACCTGGGTGATTCTTCAGCTGACCCTCTGTTTCCCAGAGACCCTTGGTTGTATCAAACTGATAGTGAAACCGGGACAGGGTTTTTATGTCCAGGCAATAAAAGATAACATAGGCTTCAAGAATCTTCTGAACTCCAGGGAATCAAATGCTTAAGAGGAAAGTGTATCCTAACTTCAGTATGTTACAATGATGGGCTTGCCCGTTTCTATGTGTATTTGTATGGTGACCATAGGTTCTGTCTAGCACTCCTGAAAAGCCACATAAAGGCCTTTTCCTGTTAAGGAAAATTCTGGCCCCAAAAAAGTTAACATTTTTACATGATTGGGGTATCTTGTGACCTCAGGATAATCCAGGTTTCTCTACTGGTGGAGGTTCATAAGCTGGCCATGCTGCCTTCCTGGTTGGCAACAACAGCATAAACATGGAGAAAGTTCTGGTGAGACTATAAAAGCATAAAAGTTTGTTATGCTGCTGTAACTTTAATTTGACCTGCAAGCTCCATTTTATTACAGAGCTGTACACGAAACGGGAGATACAGCAGTGACAGTGGCTCGTGTGGAGAAGCCAAATTAAAATTCATTTCTAGAAATGTATCCATTCCCTGTCTCAAATGTGTGCAAATATTAATCAGAAGACCACCACATTAGGAGTGAGTGTGATTAGCATAATGTGGCCTGGTGGATTAATTCTTTCTGAGCAACCAAAGGTAAAACTGTTTTCCTTTCTCCTTAATCCTCTATAATAGATGCACAGTTGCAAATAGAAGTTAGGTTTTTTTTTTTTTTTTTTACATCATAATGAATTTTTCCAGTGAGCTCTCTCCTTAACCATAAATGTAAGATAGTATACCTAATTACTCCCCGTGCTAGCATGGAACTTTCATTTCCAGAACCAGATAAAGCAAACATCACTTATACGGTTTTGTTTTGTTTCTTCTCAGAAAACCTATGGTCACATTATGATCATCTGTTGCTCTGAGGCGTGTGACCCAAACAAATAGTTATTTCTTTACTTTGCCTTCATGGGTTTAGGAAAGTGGGAAAAATATCACTCTACTTTTGAAAGTGCTATGTTTTGGAAATCAGTCTGTCAATGGAAGTAAAAACTTTTGACACATTTAATCCTTTCAGCAGAGAAATTTTATGTCTAGAATTTATCTTAAAGAAAGTTAATTGTTTTATATGTAGAAACCACACTGTGTACATTTGGTACTAAATAATCTGAAATTATAAGAATAATTAGAAAAAAAATGTGGAGTGTCGGTAACAACAACCCATGGTATTATTGTTTAATGAAATGATGCATAGACTTTCAAATTCCATTTGCAAATATAAAATGTTGTGGTGACATGGAAGTGTTCATGGCATAGAAATAACAATGGTAACACCAATATATCTTGACCATCAATAAGCAGCCTAAATATATATACATATACATACATATACATACATATACATACATATACATACATATACATACATATACATACATATACATACATATACATACATATACATACATATACATACATATACATACATATACATACATATACATACATATACATACATATACATACATATACATACATATACATACATATACATACACACACACACACACACACACATACACATATACATATACATGTGTGTGTGTGTATGTTTATTTTAATTGAAATCATATTCTTTGATCCTGATCACAGTTTCCTTTCCCTGCATTCCTCCAGCTAACCGCTACCTCCTCTTCCCCAGATCTATGCCCCTTCATTTTCCTCTCCAGAAAAGAGTTGTCCTCCAGGAGTTGACAAACATGACAAAACAAGATACAGTAAGACAGGACCAAAGCCCACATATTTAGGCTGGACAAGGCAGTACCATAGGAGGAAAAGATACCCAAGATCAGGCAAAAGAATCAGAGATACACACACTCTCACTGTTTGGAGTGCCACAAAATCACCAAGCCAATAGCAATAGCAGATATGCAGGAGACCCGATACAAATGAACTAAGAAAGAAATCAAGGAAGCCACACTCTTCATAATAGCAGCAAGCATAGAATAAATGTGCAATATTGAGTACTTAGCAGATCCCACTGAGGTAGACTCTATTGTTATTAGTATCTCCATATATCAGCTGAGGAAGCAAAGCCTGTCTGTGGTCACTGTGGCTTTATTTGTGGTCACAGATTCAGATGCATTGCTTTATCCCGAGACCACCTTCAAGTCATCATATGATCAAAAAGCTCCTAACTCAGAAAAGTGTTTTCTACACAGTTAGGTATATGATTGAAATATTGGTTGTGATCAATTAGTTGTAAACACCACTACTCTCGGACCAAACTTTATATTCCTCAGTACAGGGGAACGCCAGGGCCAAGAAGTGGGAGTGGGTAGGTAGGGGAGTGTGGGGGAGGGCATGGGGGACTTTTGGGATAGCATTGGAAATGTAAATGAGGAAAATACCTAAAAAAAAAAGAAAGAAAAGAAAAGAAATATTGGCTACATGGGAAGCAAAAGCTGGAGTATTTAGAATTGAAAGCTGGCCTGAGCAACATAGACTCCGTCTTAAAATTAAAATAAAGAGATGCTTTGGGATGTAGCTCAGTGGTGAAGTGTTTGCCTACCATGCAGGAATCCCTGGATGCCTCAAAATAATGAACTCAGAAACATCAAATGGGAAAAAAATCTCAGGGGAGATCATGCATGACCTTCCAATTGTCTTCCTTCAGTGAAGGGGCACAGGCAAAGCTTGGTTCTCCCAGTCATAATCTATATTGACATGTGTGCAATATTGTTATCCAGGGAAGTTCACCTAAGACCTGGTGCTCAGGGTTTTTAATGGAGCTCATTGCCATCTATTTAGGCTGTCCTAATCATCCAGTTGCAGCCATTGTAGTTTACAGGATGCTAGAGCTTGTCCCAAAGCCTCTACTATAAGTAACATTGTCAGTAAAGCCTGTGAGCATGGCCCAACACACAGACATTCAATGATACTTTTATCAGACAGCTTTGTCCAAGGGCTTAGTGCTTAGTTCCAGGCCTTGATATTGATCCAATTATTTATATTATATGAGCAGAATATGAATACATGAGATTTGCTGATTTAATGTCTTACTCAAATAATTACACAAGTAGACAAAAACCCCAGAGCCTATATACGCAGCTGGTTTGGATCCTTCAAAGCAGAGAGCCATTGTCTTTTTCTGAATAACGTTGGTGACCAAGACCTGAGCCAGATATATGGCTGCGAGATGGTAAATAGTTGTTTCTGTTTAAGCAAAATAGACGATGAGCAAGTCCATGCTGCAGGTGACAGTGAACATACAAACACAGGAGGAACTGTAAGGAGAGAAACACTAAGATGCAATAGCTGAAACAGGTATTAAATTATGACAGGAGTTAAAATAGTACCTGGAAAATGTGGGGGAGTCAGAATCATGCTAAACTTTAGGTATTAGACTTTAGGTCAACAAATTTAGGCCTGACAACTGCATGTGTATCTCCAATTCTTCCAAAATAGTTGAAGTGAAATGAAAAGAAAGTCAAAAGATGATTCTGCCATGTCCATTCAGGAGCTTGTAGTAGGGCCCATTGCTGTACAAGGTCCAACCACTTAACATTCCAGCTTGAAAAAGGGAGGGCTCATGAGCCCTCAATTGCAACCCAAGGCTATTGACAACTAATGCCTTCTGGTGACTTTCCTTGAGGAAATTCCAGGATAGATTAACTTTGCTCCAGTTGATGATTTGACAACTATGAATATATAGGCATCCAAAACTGAGCTGGATAGGTGTGAAGAAGAAAGAAGATGAAGGTAAAGATGGAGATGAAGAAGTTAAGGAAGAGGTGAGGGGAGGAGGAAGAAGAAGAAATAGGAGAAAAAATAAGGAGTGGGAGGAGGAAGAACAAGAAGAAAGAGGAAGGGGAGGATGAAAAAGATGAGAAGGAGGAGATAGAAGGAGAAGAAGGAAAAGGAGAAGGGGAGGGGAGGCAAACACAGTGGGGCTGGAGAGATGGCTCATCAATTAAGAGCACTGGCTACTCTTCCAGACAACCATGGTTCAATTCCCAGAAGCCACATACCTTTCAATAATCTGTAGTTCCTGGGTACAAAATGGTCTCTTCTAGTCTCTATGGATACCCAGCAAGTAAGTGGTACACAAACATACATATAAAGAAAAAGTTAAAAGAGGACAGGAATTATTTTTTTTTAAATTAGTAATAAGTTAGGGGGAGGAATGACGTTGATTGTAATCAAAATACATTATGTACATTATGAAATTCTCAAATAATTAATGAAACATCACATAGTATAATTCTAAAAGACATGAACAGATAATTAAGAAGCCTTTATGTTTCAGAAAAAACATAGGTAGGCTTCAAGACACATGAGTTCTGTAGAGCATTTAAATTCTTAGTGTAAGATGTTTATATTTGCACTTTATGGAAGTACTGCTAGAAGCTGAGAGCAGCTTAGACTAAGCCTTTTCTTTGTCTGTACATATGTTTGTATATGTGCACTTATAGTATACATGTGTATAGTACATTTTCATAAGAGTGCAGGTATACAACTCCAGCAGTGTGAATGTTGAAGACACAGAAGGTTGCTTAGTATTTTTGGATCACTCTCCACCTTATTGTCTTTAGAAGAAAATCTCTTACTGAACATGAAGTCTGCTTTTGTAGCTCCTTGATATCCAACAAGTTCTTAGAATTCATCTGGGTCTTCCAAGTAATAGTAAGGTTACATATATGTGTAACTATGACAAGCTTTTTATAAATGCATACTGGTAATTCAAATACATGACCTCTTGCTTGCAGAGCAAACACTCTTATCCAGTGATCTAACTATCCAGAATGCTGCTTTATTAATATATATATATATATATATATATATATATATATATATATATATATATTGAACAAAATACTGGACTTCATTATGGTATTTTCATTCTTGTTCATTGTACATTGTCATATTCATACTATTGCCTACACTTCCCCTGTAGTCTCTCCTTCCCTTCTTGCATTGGTGTGTGTGTATGTATGACTTTCAGTATCATGATTATTCTCACAGGGAGAGATAAATGTTCCCTACTTGTCCTCAAAATCATGACAGTTTTTCTTGGCTTCATGAATGATGGGACTACACACATGCATGAATTGTCTATGATAGTGTGATTTGAAATCATGTATTACTCTATTATTATTATTATTATTTGGATATGAACTTCTATAGATGCTTGATCCCTTTGGAATTTTGATGATGATTGTATTGAATTTGGGTAAGAGCCATTCTCACAATGTGCACTCTCCTGACTTATGAACATCGGAGGTCATCCTAAATTTCAATGTCGCCTTCAGTTTCTTTTTCTCATGTTCACTGTTTTCATTAAAAGTAGATGGTTCATCTCCTTAATTAGGGTTGATTCTGTATTTTAAGCAATTTTAAAAGAGATTTCCTACCTATTTTTCCTCACATATTAATAATTGGTATATAGAAAAGTTCCAGATTTTGTATATTAATTTTGTATCTTAATACTTCAATTTAAATACTTTTAGATATAAAAGTGCTGGGGTGGAATCTTTTAGGCCTTTCAAATATTTGATTAGATCACCTGCAAATCAAGATAATGTGATTTCTTCATTCCATATTTGTGACTCAATATCTTTTTTGTCTCACTGGTCTAAGACTTCAAATACATTGAGTGTAAGTGGAGAAAATGGACAGTCTTTCACTCCTCATTTAAGGGAAAATACTTTCCCTTTTTCTTTACTGAGTAAACTGTGGTCTATAGGTTTTTGGTGCCCAAATTTTATTACAATGTTGTATGATCTTATATTTGTAGCTTCTTCAGGGCTTTCTACCATGAACTGATATTAAACTTCATTAAAGAGGTTTGTCTGTATATGTTGAGATGAACATATACTTTTTATCCTTGATTTTACTTATGCATTTTATTGTGTTTATTGATTTGCAAGTTAAGTCATCCTTGCATTTGACACTGAACTGGCAAATGCAAATCATCGCAGGGAGCTGAACATTGAGAGAAGCTTATAGGAAATTGCAGGCTTCTGTGTCAGAGATGTACTTTGATCATCTGTAATACATATAAGCACTGAGATGGAGGATAATGTTAATGGGAGAGTAGGACACAGGGAAATGATAACTTTCTGTAGTGCTAAAATTTAATGCTCAATGGCTTACTATGTAGGCCAAGCTGGCCTCAAACTTGAAGCTTCTTGTGTTAGCTTCCCAAATGCTAGAATTAAAAGTATGTGGCGTTACTGCCAACTTTATGGGTGGTTTTTGAACACAAAGTGGAAGTAGCTCAATAATCAAAAGAATTTTGAAAATTAAAAAATAACCCATACCCTATCAACACACATGAGAGCATAATGTCATAAAGAATAATCCTCTGTGATGCTGGGGTACTGAGCTCTAGTACTGGTTCTTGAAGAGGTCAACTGTCCCTGAAAAGAATTGAATTTGGTGCCTGGAAGATGGTTGCTATTAAAAGCAGAGTAAAACAAAATGAAAAAGAGGCAAAACAAATCAGCTTGTCCTATGTGCCTATCCCTTTGCAGTATGTAGCTGCAGCATATGAAAGAGTTAGTTGGACAGGCAGAGATCCATTCCACAGAGCACAACATTTGGGAAAATCATGATGCATTTGAAAGTGGGGCCATGTTTCTTATGAGCTGAAAAGAAGTTATAAACAGATTTTTATTAGTGTCTATTTGCTTTGTGTGTGTGTTTGGCAAGTAATAAATAAAAAAGAAAAAGGAAAGAACTAGCTCATTGGCAAGCAATAGAGAAGAAAATGTCCAGGTCCAGGGACTCAGAGCTGTAGTGAATTGTAGAAGCTAAAAGCCAGCCATTCCTATGCCTAGTAATACAAAATATGCCATTTTATTAAATTTTAGACCATTATTATTTATTTTATGGTATGTGTGTTTTTCCAGCATGTATGCTTGTGCACCACATGTGTATATGCTTCTTGTAGAGGTTAGAAGAGGGCATCAGACAGACCCTCTATAACTAGTGAATTCACTTTGTGAATCTGGGAAAAGAACCCTAGTCATTCAGAAAAGCTGCCAGTTTCACTGATACTCTATTAAAAAGGCTTTGTGTAAAAGGCCCTCTAAGGCTTCTCAGTTGCACTAAAATCTCATCTCAGTGAAGATGAGAATACAGTTGAGGCCTTTTCACACATTCCTTCAGAAAGCTTTAAATATCTAATATTTTTGGTTCAAGAAAGAAAGATAACTTATAATGAAGATACAAAGAAACATATCTGAGTGGAGAACCATTGGGAACAAAACACCCATGGAAGGAGTTACAGAGACAAAGTTTGGAGCTGTGATGAAAGGATGGACCATCTAGAGACTGCCATATCCGGGGATCCATCCCATAATCAGCTTCCAAACGCTGACACCATTGCATACACTAGCAAGATTTTGCTGAAAGGACCCTGATATAGCTGTCTCTTGTGAGACTATGCCGGGGCCTAGCAAACACAGATGTGGATGCTCACAGTCAGCTAGAGGATGGATCACAGGGCTCCCAATGGAGGAGCTAGAGAAAGTATCCAAGGAGCTAAAGAGATCTGCAATCCAATAGGTGGAACAACATTATGAACTAACCAGTACCCTGGAGCTCTTGACTCTAGCTGCATATGTATCAAAAGATGGCCTAGTCGGCCATCACTGGAAAGAGAGGCCCACTGGACACACAAACTTTATATGCCCCAGTACAGGGGAACGCCAGGGCCAAAAAAATGGGAATGGGTGGGTAGGGAAGTAGGGGGGAGGGTATGGGGGACTTTTGGGATAGCGTTGGAAATGTAAATGAGGAAAATACCTATTAAAAATATTTAAAAAAAAACCTGCAGGTAACACAAGAAGTTACATGGAGGGAAGATAAAGTAGGAGGATAAAATATTTAAGGAAATCGTTTTATTAAATTTACCAATAAATTACAATAAAATTATAATAGAATGTGGGGAAAAGATTAAAAATAAGGCTGCCACTCCTCATTGCCCCATCAATGATGCTTAAGTTTTCCATAAGGAAATGTTCCGTTATCTTTATTTTTCTTTGTGGAGAAGAATGGCTTTAGATAATAAGGCATATTTTCAGCTATAAGACCAGGAGGCTTAGAGGTCATCAAATAGGAAACTGCCTTCCTGACAGCAGAAAGGAGACTTAGGGAGGAACCAGTACCCTGTCTTACTGTATAAAACTTAAAAAAAAAATCTGTCCAACAAAATTTGACTTGATTTAGCATAGACAAGGAGCAAATATGTGCTTTCACCCTGTTTCCTATCAAATACACACATTTTTCACCAGACTGATAGATGCAGGGTCTCCTTGAAAACATATATTTTTATTCAGGAACACTGAGCCATAATGAACAGGATCTGATCTTATGGAGAGATGTTGTACCCCAACCCATCTGATCCTCTAATGTTTTTAGACCTTGTAGTTAAGTTATACCTCTTGGGAAGAGGGAAAACATGGCTATTTGTGTTCTAAAATTTCCAATGTGGTCTTTTTTCTTTCCTGCCAACCCTAAAAGAGAACTGTAAGTTTCAAATACCCCTTTACAACAGACCAGAGACAGCTCTGAAAGACAAGGTACCCAGATGCCTGCCTAGACCAGGACTAACTGACTATTGCCACCTTGAATTAAGATAAGGGTAGGAAACAACCTTTCAGTATATATGTGCTGTAGAAATTGTAGGACTTATTCTGGTTAACACAAAAGGGACAAGATAAGATAAAGAGGTCAATATCTCATTAATGCTAAAAGATTAATAAGGCAATTGTGCATATGTCTAATAGTAGAAAAGAAGTCTAAGATAATCTCTAATTCATTATTACTATTTCTGTTGAAAAGTGCATGCCAAATTCATTTGAATCTAGGCTACATAAGGACTTGTTTGACCTATGACCTCATCAAAATGAATTTAATCATAGAAGCTTGGAAACTTCTGCCTTCGCAGAAGTTTCCTAGAGGAGTAGTTTCCCCCAAAGCTCTATGAGATTGTATCTGAGCTCTCACTACCCTGAGATGATCATGCAGAGAGGCCATGTGCCATGCTGTGATAGACAGTGTTGTTGAGCCTTCTAGCCATCCCCTGTGAGGTATCAACCACATGAGTGAAGCCTTCATGGCCCCGCCAGGCCAGTGCGTCTGCCAGCTGGATACCCCAGAGTGTCTACTGTCAAGAATATGCTGGGTAGAGGCAGAAGCATTCTGGCAAGTTGGCCCTCTGGGGAAAAGTTAAAAACAGATTTTCTTGTTTACTCATTTCAGTGATGCAAATGTCTCTACCTCATCTAGTTTCAAGCATCTGAAGGTTTGTTGTAGTGCATACATACTTTCTGAACATTTAAAACTGGATCCTCCTGAGCAGAGGCAGGCCAGCTCCAGCATGCATAGAAAGGTCCGCAACTGGGCTTTGCTCAAATTCCAGAACCACGGAAATCATTAAATATAACCATCATTTCTGCTTTCAGCCACTATGTTTTGAGTGAATTTTTATGCAGTGACAGATGATCAGATCTGAAAAACAGCTTGTATCAATATTATTCCATTGTTTTCAAAGGAGAGATAAGAATCCAGAGAACAATGCTATATAAAATACTTACTTGCCCTAAGGAAAGCTACAAACTTTTGGAGGAGAAAACTCTTCAAAGTAATGCAAATCCAAGCTCTCTGTTTCTTCCATTTGCCTTGCTCCCTGGAGATTAACTTGTAATTTCAGATAGAGCCATGGCAGGAGAACAGAACAGAGATTGAAGTAGGGAGATTGATCATCTCCCTTTTGATTAGAAACAAATAAGAAAGATCAAAACTTTGCTCTGGGTTTACAGATTAGTGGACACTATAGGTCCAAAAGAAAAGACAGAATATCCCAGTAGTAACCAACATAATCTGAATACAAGTTTGTGAAGCTGTTGGCAGAGTTAAAAAAGCCCACTCTACAGGAGAAGCACCGAGGACTAGCATCAGCAAGAGTGGAACGAGCAGGCATGAGAGCCTAGAAGTGAGTATAATTATACACATTGTGGCCTCAAGTGAAAACATGCTGCTATTCTAAGATTAAGAAGAAGGAATACTGTTGCTGATGCAAGAAGTCTCTGGGAAGGTTCTCAAGAAAACCTTTGTAGTGTTTCCAGCTCTCTACATGCCAGGCAAGCACTAAGGTTCCATCTTCCTATCCACCCTGTTATGGATGGGTGAACCTCTCGTTATTTCCAGATAAAGGAGTCTAACTGTGAGTGTGGAACTCCAGATAGCACTCTACTGATTGCTTGCACTGGAAGAAGAGATTTCAGCACTTTTTCCCTCTTTATGGGGAAAGAACACCTTCTAGATCCCTGCTGTTTCACCAATCATGGCTCTGAACTGCCCAGCAGTAGGCATGGAATATGGGTTAAAGGAAACCTTGTGGCTTTAAGCTACTGGGATTCCTGTGAACCATAAAGCAACCTGGCCTGTCATGACTGTTTTTTGTTTTGCTTTGTTTTACTGATACAGTTTTAAGCTGGGACTTAAAAGAACAGGAACCAACTCTGAGGCAGAGGTTACTGAGCTAAAATCATTGCATCTAGACTGAGAACTGCACTGAAAGTGGGCTTGGTAAATGATCAAAACCTGATAGAACTACAGGTTTGGAATACTTCTGTCCCTGGTGTTTATTTACTGCATACTAACATGTAACTTGTTTGGTTTAGTTAGATCATGTATGCTGTGAAATAACTTCAGTGAATAAAGACTAAGGGTTTTATGATTATTACAATCTTGGCCCTGAACTGAATACCTCTGGGGTCAAACCCCATATTTTTTGCTTACTAGTTTGTGATGATTAGAACATCTAAGTGATTCAGCATCTTCGCCTACAACCTGAGAATGTTACAGTAGGATTGGGTGTCGTAGTGATGGCATATCTGTGTTCTGCAGCTGAGTACTGTGCTCATTTGATTTTAGTGTTTAGTCAATAACCATTAGCTCCTATTATCCTTAATTTTATCATAACCATCAAAACACCCCACCGTTCTGAAACTATAACTTAATTAGTCCAGCAACTATTATGTGCATGTTGATTTTTAAAGACCTTAGAAACTTACTTATGCATTCATTAAAGATAATCAAAGGTCTTATATTTTAAAATGTGCTTAGTTTGTATCTTTCTACTTATTAATGTTCATCTTTAGATTTTTCACATGTAATATGTGTGTCGTGTGTGTGTGTGTGTATGTGTGTGTGTGTGCGTGTGCGCGGTGTGTGTGGGGGGTGCAGTGATAGCACACATGTAGAAGTCAGAAGACAACTTAGAGGAGCTTGGTTTCTCCTTCCACCCTGCAGGCCCTAAGGATTGAACTCGGGTCTGCAGGTGCAGTGGAACATGACTCTTCCTGGACAAGTCGTCTCACTCAAATGTTTACCTTTTTTACATTCATGTAAATAACCTCTTGCAATGCCCCAGTACAGCAGAATGCCAAGACCAGGAAGTGGGAGTGGGTGGGTTGGGGAGCAGGGCGGGGGGACGGTCTAGGGGACTTTCAGGATAGCATTTGAAGTGTAAATGAAGAAAATATCTAATAAAAAAGAAAATATCTAATAAATATAAAAGGAAAATAAATATAGATGAGGCTTGCCAGAAGCACAGCAGAAGTGGTTGGCCTCAGCTATTATTGTATAATAAGCATTTTTGTATTTCTAAATGTTGAAACCAGAGTCTCAATAATGATAATCTTTGAATTGGGGAAGTAAAAAGATTGTTTCTAAGTGTTCAGAGTTCCTTTCCCCACCTAGGTAGAAGGAAGTCTGTAAGTTAGTCTGTCTGAGCCTCTTTGACTCATCTACCTACCTGATGACTATAGGAAATAACTCAACATACAGAGTCTAGCTAGTTCTGCATATCTAGGCATGACATTCCAGATCAGTTCCACAGTCACACATGGGTTTGTGAGAATAAATGGAAGGAGCCCTACTGTGTGTCCCCACTGTACTTTATATTTATTAACTCTTTGATGTGATTTACTGTATTAAGTATCAACAAAGAAATCAAGGACAATTAAATGTCTTTAAAGAGATTCAAAGCCAATGTTCTTGAACAGGTATATTTAGAAATCAGTTCCTTCAGTAAGACAGTTGTTACCACTGAAGGGGACAAGAGACAAAATGTATATCACACTAGCAGATCCCAGATTGACTCTGTCCAACTTTGATTTCATGCATCTTAAAAAGTAACACTTAGCACCCACTCTGAGCATGCTCTGAAAAGGTAAAGATTTCAAAACAAAAACAGAAATGAAAAAATTACCTGTGTTCTCTAAAAGCTTGTTTCTACAGAGAAGAGTTTATTATAACAAGCACCAGTATAGAAGGTTTCCACATAATAAGAAATAAAGTGATGCTGTGGCATTCATCCCAGGAAAGGGACTGGGTCTCGTTGAGGCAGTTTTAATATGACGAGTGAGAGTCAGAACAGAACTGGAACCTTCTGAATCAGGTAGCATTCCATCCAGGAGAGAACATGTGCATCTTCTCCAAGGAAAAGAAGGGAGGGTTAAATAGAGATTAAAATTATTTCAAAAGCACCAACTCAAAATAAAGAACATGAGGCAGGAACATGCCACCCCCATGTCTCTAGAGAATCTTACTCACTGTACAGAGATAGTTGCAGATGGATTAGCAGGCATCTTTTGACATGCACCCTCTGGAATATGTTACAACTTTTATCCTGAGAGACGAGACCCAGAATTATCTATTGGAGGAAAGAGATTTTTCTTGTCTCCCTGCAGAAAAACAGTATTTTTGGAGTAAGGAAAGATTACCAAGGGGCCAATTAAAAAGAGTTATCCACCACAGGGCATGAATCCAAAAGCTGAGTAGTCAGAATCTAGGAAGATGCTTTACCTGGCAGTGTCTTCATCAATACAAACAGGCTGTCAACCTCTGGGAAGTTTGAACAGGTTCTTTAAGGAAGGAACAGCAACAGAGAACTCTTGTTTCTGCAGTCATTTGCATATAAAAGATGATTTAATATCACCTCTGAAACCTCACTAAGTTCCTTCCCACCTTGAGAATCAATGAGGTTGAAATTAGGTCAGATTATCAGGATTATGTCACTCATGTAATAGTTTATTTATTTAGTTTTTAATATATAAGGGCTTGGGATGGAGCAAAAAAAAAAAAATGAATATGAGCTTCTTTTCCCCTGGTGCCTGATGTTGCTCCAGAGAAAGGCTGTGCATGCATTAATGGTGACACAACATACCCATTTCTGTGCTAGATTTGCTAGAGATGAGAGATACATGGTAGTAGCCCTGTGGCAGGTGCCACCTCAGGCAGTAGAGGGAAACAGCAAGAAGTTCTAACATGACACAAGGAGGAGAATAACAACAAGACGCATAAAGTTTTGGGACTGCAGAGGAGAGAGCCAAAGAAGCAATTCATCCAGAAGACAAGGATGGAAGCTCTCATGAATGCTACCCTGAAAGAAGAAGGTGGGAAGAAACAGGGTGGTTAAGAATAAATTAGGAAAACACAGAGTAGTGAAGGAAGAAACACTTTCAAACATTCAAGGACAAAATTAACAGAATTGAGAAGGCAGGAATCACCCTGATGAAATACTCTCTGGACAGAAAAAGTTCTTAGAATATAGACTACCCAACCAGGACACATAAAACAACAGGGTACAATAGGTCAATGAAAGGGGGCGGGGCTCAATGGGTAAAAGCGCGTGCAGCACAAACTTGGAGACCTAATTTCAGATCCCTGCAATGCAGGACAAGAGTCATATGTGGTAGTGAGCATCTGTAATCTAAACGTAAATGTGATGCATAGACAAGAGAAAAACCCAGATGCTAGCAGGCCAGCAAGCTTGGAATACCAGGCAAAGTGACAGAAGCAAGACAGACTGACTCAAAATCAAGTTGGAAGAGATAATCAAACATCTCAGCAAGTAATGATGTTCATAAGCAAGCAAACCTCAGGACTTGAGCTTGATCCCAAGAACTCTCTTGGTAGAAGGAGAAGACTCTGGAAAGGTATCTTCTCTGAGCATTGTAAGTGCTTGAGGAACATGTGCATACACGTGCCTATGTTTGTGCACACACACACACAATCACACACACACACACATACACACACACACACAAGTTTAAATATCTTGATGTGATTTTTTTAAAGTGAGGCTTTCCTTCAGCTCTTCACAATGCAAAGGAATGTCTAGCCATCACCAGCTTACAGAGAAAGAAAGCATTGAGAACCCTAGGGGACACAAGGGCCAGGCCTCTCAAGATTCAAGTCGTTAACAGAAAGTGAAGCAGAGGCTGGGGAATGCTGGTTGTCTGGCTCAAAGAGGACACTGTAAGGGGAGAGTTTTGGGGGACTAAGAGAAAGCATCTCTGAAATTACCCTGGAAATAGATACCATGATACGGGTCACATCTGAGGTTCCTCGGGCTCCTGGGGCAGAGGGCAGCTCTTCTCCCTGCCACCTGAGTATCAGCCATCACAGAGAAAGCCCTTTTTGAATTGCATTTAAATATCATCTACAAAACACTTTGAAATTGACTTTTTCTAGTCTGTGGCAATAAAACAATTCCTTGGACTAAAGGAATAAAATCTTCTCCATTGTTTCATAACAGTGAATAAGAATTATAAAATGTCCATACTAGAAATTTTTATAAGGGTTAGAAGGAAACTCAAGAGAGCACAGCACAAGACTCCCAAGGTCAGAACATTTAGGTCTCATGACCTTTAGAGAGCATGCTGTTGGAGAATCACACTGAGAAAATGTATACATACAAGTTTGAGAACTGACTGGTCTGAGAGGAGATGAAGCTGACTCAATGGTGCCACCTGGTGGTCCTGTGTCATAAAGTGATCAGATTGGAGAGTTTGTTTTTCTTTTCTTTAACCCAAGCAAGATTGTATCTCCCCTAACAGAAGCCATAGCACATGTCTATTGAGAAAATAAATCTTTATTTTTTTATGAATGACATGTCAAACTCCATCACTTGTTTTACCCATTGCAACTCCACAATGACCTAATAAAAAGCACTCTCCTTTTCTACTTTGGGAGTTAAAGGGAATGGGGATTCTGCAGAAACACTTACAGCAGAGATTATAGAGCTGAGGGTTAGCCATAGCTTCCGACTTTAAAGTCTATTCCTTTGCCCTGTGCCCCACTGCCTCAATATCTCAAGGCTGCTGGTTTTATGAGGAAATAAATTGTAAACTGTCATTCTAAAAGGAAGGCCATGTATATTTTAAGTAAGATTCTCACTTTCCCATTTATGGATACGTTCATATCACTATTTTTACAAAGTCATGGTAACAAGAGACACACTCCATGATGATTTATTTGGGGTGTGACTGACTAGTAAAGATGATCACATCAAACTAAAATACCCTAAAAGCATCAGAAATAGTTATTATCATCATTGAAAACTCACACTATCACCTTAAAATGGGATAATTAAGTAATTGAGCAATGACCCTGGATGTACTGTGATGCAGCCTCAGTTTGCTGGTGTGATCAGCTAAATAATAAAGAAATGTGCAGGTGCTTTTTGTGCCCAAGCTATTTAATCTTTTAAAATTGTTTCTTTGTGGAGTTGTACAAAAGCTCACAGTTGCAGTAGAGACACCCTGAGATCTCAATGATGTAATCATTTGTGACACAATTTGATGTGTGTTCAAAAGTTTTGTTTGTTCTTTTTTGCCCTGCCTTGTTGCAACACCAAGGAGAAGTAGAGGGCACAGGCTAAGCTTCAGACTCACCTGTTCTATCAGTCCATGAGCCAGAGCTGGTCATGTGGCCACTTCTAACTATAAATAATGCAGGAGGGTAAGTGAGAACAAGGAAAGAATACAAGAACCTAGCATTGCATTTCTGTGGGTTTTCCCAGAGATTGACAAAGACATCCCACTTACTGGAAGCCATTTGAGACATGCATTCTCTATATACCTCAGAGAGGGGCTGGAGAGACAGTTAAGCAAGAAACTTAAACAAGTATTGCTGATACAAAAGACCTGGGCTTCATTCCCAGTATGCCCGTGGCACCTTATAACAGCCTATAACCTTGTTTCAGGAAGTCCAATACCTGTCTTCTGCTCTCCTTAAGCTCCTGCATGCACTTGGGCACTTACATCCAATCAGTGAAATGAATTAGATAGATAGATAGATAGATAGATAGATAGATAGATAGATAGATAGATAGATAGATGATAGATGAATATTGTGAAGTTTTCTCTGACTGCTTTAGCAAAGCAATGTGGAATATGAACAAGTAATAATGAATGAATGATATCTGTCTTCTTTACTATTCTATTACTGTGAAGAGGCCCCATAACCAAAGTACCTCTTACAAAGAGAAAATACTTTATTGGGAACTTGCTTGTAGTTTTAGGGAGGATTCCATGACATTCATGATAAGAAGAAGACAGGTATGGAGTTGGAGCAGTAGCCGAGAGCTTATATGTTGAGACAACACCCATGAGGCTGGTCTATACACACTGCTCTAGTCTAGTGACATACACTGTCCTGTGACTATGGAAATATGGCAGGGTGACTTTCATTTCTCATCCTGTCATTTTATTCTTTCTTTCTTTCTTTCTTTCTTTCTTTCTTTCTTTCTTTCTTTCTTTCTTTCTTTCTTTCTTTCTTTCTTTCCTTCTTTCTCTCTTTCTCTCTCTCTTTCTTTCTCTCTCTCTCTCTCTTTCTTTCTTTCTTTCTTTCTTTCTTTCTTTCTTTCTTTCTTTCTTTCTTTCTTTCTTTCCAAGGGCAGTTGTAAGCCATCTGATATTGATGCTAGGTACACAACTCAGGTACTCTGGAAAGGCAGCAAGTGCTCTCCATCACTGAGCCTTACATTCCAAAACACCTTAGCACTATAAACCATCTAATTATTTAATTACATATACATTGCTTCCAGAGCCAAATCACTGGGCTTGCTTGCACTTTCTCACAGTCCATGAGAACATAACGTCCTTTCTCCCTTAAACCTCAAGAAAAACCTGTGTTATTTAGTGAACAATAGGATGGAAAGGGACAGGACTCCAGCTGTAAGGGACCTGAGAAAACTAAGTGATGACTGTGGAAAAGTAATATGGATCTCAGCACACACACACACACACACACACACACACACACACACACACACACACAATCTGCAAAGGACTGAGAGAGGTACCTCATGAACAGACCCTTAAATTGTAGCAAGTTCTACCATGTCTTGATTATGTATTCCCCTGGACACAACTGCCTGGTAGAACAGGTATTTTGGTATTTAGGAAGTTTTGTAGAATTTCTAAGAATTAGAACATAGTGAGAGGCTTGCATGAACCAGAAAAAAGAAATGACACCATCACGTGATGTGTATGTTCCTTCAAGATTGATAATTGTATTGGAAAACTCACCGGAGAGCTTTAAGGGCAGCTGGATCGGCCTGAATTGGAAGCTGGGGTGGAGCTCATTAGTAGCCTGATCACCTACCATTATTAAGGGCCTGAGTGCCTTCTCTTGCATTTTATTGGGGAATAACAAATCTGATTTGATAGACATTGACAGTGGGCATCAGGGAACTTGACTAGTTGAACAACTGACACTTCCCCACTTCCTTGCCATGATGGCCAAACTGCTTCTTAACTATATGGAAAAGCTGCATCTGAACTATATGTTTAAATTGTGCACTGGGATCTGAGAAAGCATTTGTCATTATTTTAATCTCTACCTTCAAAAATGGATTAACTACTAAAGTAAAAGCACTGTGGTGGACTGGCTAAGAAGACATTTTCATTTACTTGATGGATCATTACAACGCTATGAAATCGTGAATATACTTAAGGAATTATAATATATGAGAATGTTATTGTAACTGAAAAATATCAGGACATAGTTACACAGTTGATATATGTTAACTATAAATATGTAGAATACGCAATGAAAAAGGAACCAAGACTAAAATTCGACATTCCCATTAAAATGGTGAGATTGGGAAAGCTGTCTGCTTTTCTTTCCTTTTCACAATTCCTGTAAAACTATGGCCTCAGCAGTTAGAATAATAGCATTATTAGCACTCTAATTTGTCACCAAGGCCTTGCACTGGTCACTCCTCTCATTGCTGCAGCCTTATGCCCGGCAAGAAGCAATTTAAGGGAACAAGATTATGTTGGCTCCCAGTTTGAGATATGGCCAGTGATGGTAAGAAAGCATGGTGACAGAAGCAACTCCCTTCTACAAGGAAGGGACATTCTCAGACCTGTATACTCTAGAAACAGAACTGGCTTTGTCCACTTTCCTTTCTTGCCATGCTCAGTCCCTAGCCTATGGTGTCACACATTTTTAAGATGGATCCTCTCTCCTCACTTAAACCCCTCTAGAAATGTACTTACAGAATCAGCCAGGTAGGTGTCTCCTTGTTGATTCCAAATGTGGTTGATTGACTATGAAGATGAACCATTACAAGTGCAGCAACATACAAAAGTATAGGAAATCATACATAAACTACATGTACTTAAATTATATACTATATATGCTATGCATATTTAGTATTCTACATACAATGTTTTATGTTAATTTATTAAAAAGTTTATAATTGCCCAAATGTGAAGTCCCAAACTTACTTTGCCACGGCTGCTCTAAAGGATCAATCACATTGGACTATACCGTGGAAATGGCCAACTCACATGCTATCACTGTCAAGTGTGATTTAAAGAAATTAGTCATTATAGATCTTATCTAAGCCACCATTAAAAGCACACATGAGTGTATGTATAATAAAGATATATTACCATGTGGATATTTTAACTGAATTCAATTTATAACATACAAGTCTCTGTCTCCTTGTGTGTTGTCTCTGTCTCACATACATTCTATTCTCTCTCTCTGTCTCTCTCTCTGTCTCTCTCTCTCTGTCTCTCTCTCACTCACACACACACACACACACACACACACACACACACACACACACCTGTAATCTTCAATAAAATTTAACTTTAGGGAAAGTAGTTTCACTATGCCATGGTGATATTTCTATAGCTTCTTAGCTATTTTCTGTTTAAAAGTCAAATGCTATGAAGCAATCTCAAAAATTCAGCTGAGCAGTTGACTTGGCTCCTGGCAATGCCCTTGTTCCCTCCCCCCCCCCCCCCCAGCACTTTCCAGCTGTCTCCAGAGGAGATGGAGCACTGAACCTTGGGTAATGCTCTGCTGAGCTTTGGGATGATCTCATTAGTTACAAGCCATGTGCAGTAAAGTGCTAACCAGGCAGGCTGGGGAGCAATGGCTGGAAGGTGATAAAACAGTCATTAAGTCAGCTCACCTGCATGGCCTCATACATTTGCAGATCCCTGGGATGAATGCATATACACTAGGCTGAAATAGTGGGAGAGTTGGTACTGCAGTGGGGAAAAATCCCAGAATCCCTTCTACACACACCCCTTAATTTTTGGGGTGTTCCTGGGATAAGGTGGAGGGGAGGTGTGTTGTATGTCACATACAGCCAGCTGCCCTGAGGAGAATGAATATTCTCAAGCTGACAGAGACAGAAAGCAGGAAAGGATGGGAGTCAGAGCAGCCCAGGACTGTCTTATGTCTACTGTTAAAAGAAAATAAAGAAAGGCAAAGGGAAAAAGGAAGTACAGTGGTGGGAAAAGTATACATCTCCAAGTGTCCAAGTTTTCAGTGGCATTCAACAATTCTCTCTTCAATATCTTGACCCAAGAAAGCACTCTTTTTAACATGCTCAATATACTTATAGATGAGAAGAGGAAGATTAAAGATCACAACTCGAGTCTCTAGGGGGAGATAAGAAATGCTGTTGTTTGCTAACTAAACCTACTTTAGGCTCAACAGATGTTATAGATTGTCATCTCATAATTTGATTATAATTGCAGAAAAGTGATCAGTGTTGGATCATTCTTGCATCTAAGACACACCAAGCAACAACACTTTGGCAGAAATGGTTCTATGCACTTAAGGGCAATTTAGACACTTGTTACTGAACTTTGTTCCGTGAACCAGAAGAAGCATCTACATTCCTCACCACACTGAATACAACATTGCCTTTCCACAAAAAAAAAAAAAAAAAAAAAAAAAATTGTAAGTTGTAGAAGCCAACAGACTCAGTCTCCTGCTGTTTGACTTCTGCCTCTGAGCAGAGTCCCTGAGCGCTCAGTTCCTGGCACAAAGGTGACCATCAAAGCTTGAATCTGCAAGCTTCCTTTTGATTCTCAGTTTTTCTTCTTCTGAAGACATTGGAGAAAGCTCTATACCCTGAGGTTTCCTGGAGGCATGTATGAAATGGTATTTATATACCAAATCTAAGACTAGCAGGCTCACATTAAATAGCTCATGGTTTCAATGTCTTTCCAAAACGTATATGTTGAAAATTCTTCATGAAAGTAATGCTGAGATGGGGGAGCCATAAAGTTCTGTGCTCAGGACTGTACGAATGCCATTATCAGAGCGACTGGTCAGTTATGGTAGAAGGTAATCCCAATACAATGGTAAGTTCAGCCCTCTTCCCTACTCTTCATTGTGCATTCAGTCTTTGGAGGATACAGAACTCTGAGGTCAGATGCAAACAACAGGAATAAATGTGTTCTTTTATCCTTTATTTATTTATTTATTCATTCACGTTTTGGCCTGATTATACCTCTTTATCTTCTTATCTTCCCAGTCCCCCTCACACAACCTTCTCCCACCCTGACCCCTTTCTCCTCTGATAAGGGGGAGGTTACCCCTGGATACCAAGTCACTACAGAACTTGGCAATCCTCTCCTACAGAGGCCAGACAAGGCAGAAAGTTAGAAGAGTCAGATCAAGAGGCAAGCAACAGAGTCAGAGATAGCTCCTACTCCAATTATTAGGGTACCCATGAAAAGACCAAGCTTAACATCTGCTACATATGTGTGGGGATCTTAGAACCAGATCATGTATGCTCTTAGGTTTGTGGTCAGTCTCTGAAAGCCTCCAAAGGTTCCAGGTTAGTTGACTTTGTTTGTCTTCTTGTGGAATCCCTATCTCCTTAGTATTCCTCAATTCTTCCCCCAACTCTTTTACAAGATTCTCTGAACTCCATTTAATGTTTGGCTGTGGTTCTCTGCATCTGTTTCAGTCAGCAGCTATGAGTAACCTTTCAGAAAACAGTTATGCTAGGCCCCTAACCACAAGCATAACAGTATCATTAACAGTGCCATGGATTGGTTCGTGCCCATGGGATGGTCTCAGGTTGGTCATCCCAGTCTCTGCTCCATGTTTGTCCCTGCAGTTGTATGCAGGACAAATTCTAGGTTGAAGGTTATGTGGGTGAGTTGGTGTCATTATCCCTCCAGTGGGAATCCTGCCTGGCTACTGGAGGTGGCCACTTAAGGATCTATATCCCCCACTGCTGGAAGCTAGAGTCACCCTCATAGACTTCCTGAAAAATTCCCCAGTGCAGGTCTTCGGCAAGTTCTAGAGATCTCTCCCCAAGTCCTCTATCACCTCCAATTACTGTTCACTTTCCAAGCTGTCTGTTGATGGCTCTCCCTACATCTGATCCTCTCCTCATTACACTACACATCACCCCTTCTAACAAGTTGATTCCCTTTATTTGCCTCCAATGACTATTTTATTTCCTTTTTCTGAGTGAGATTCAAACATCCTCACTTTGGCCGTCATTATTTAGCTTATTTGGGTCTGTGAAATTTAGGGTGGGTGTCCTGTACTTTATGGCAAATATCCACTTATAAGTGAGGACATGCCATTCATGCCCTTTTGGGTCTGGGTTACTTTACTCAGTATGATATTTTCTAGTTCCATTCGTTGGCCTGCATCTTTCATTCTGTCAAGGATGCGGAGCAAGAGTAACACTTCTCCACTTCTTGTGTGAGTGCCAACTTGTACAACCACTCTGGAAATCAATCTCAAAAAATTGGGAGTAGTTCTACTTCAAGACCCAGCTATACTAGTCCTGGGTATATACTCAAAAGAAGTTCCACCATACTACAAGGACACTTGTCAACTATGGTCATAGAAGCTTTATTATTCATAATAGTCAGAATCTGGAAACAAACCAAATGTCCCTCAACTGAAGAGTGGATAAAGAGAAACTACTTAGCTATTAAAAACAAGGGTATGCCATTTTCTTTCATAACTTCCCAGTATACAGTGTGTTGCAAAGTCCAAAATCATTCTGCCCTGCCTGTGCACTGAAGTTGGAGAAAATCTCTGACTTATAAAAAAGATTCAATCTGGGGCACATCCTCAGCATCCTGAAAGGCGTGATTCTGGACAATGGTACTTACAGCAGGACACAAACCATCTACATAGTAACAGTTTGCTTCTGTTCTCTTCCTATTTGTGCAGATCCAGTCAATAGCCCATTTGTTCACTATTTACTCACTGCCTGCATGTGACAGCCATTGTGTTGGGCATTATAGTTTTGTGAACCACATGTAGACAAGCATGATCACATAAATGCACACTAGGTGTATACACATAAACACCTATTTTAAAAAGGGGCAAATAGTCACATGTTTATAAATGAATTGCATGTAAAGTATTTTTTATTTGAAGCAGTTTAGTTACCACCAAGGAGATCTAAATTTGAAAGTCTAGAATCAGCTGTTTGAGTACTTGAATATAGAAACATTAAAATCTACCAGCAGAGGGCAGAACATCCCAACAAAATGCAGCATGCAGCCCCCAAGTCCTGCAGTTCTCCCCTGATGTTATTGCCTTGGTTTTGATACATGAGATCTTGGGAAATTCTTGAAAGACCTCCAGATCTGTTTGGTCCTCAGAGTCTCCTACCTCCATCTCTAAGGAAAAAAATATATGCATTTGGGAGCTCATCTTCAACATAGTCACATATGAGTCCTATATACTTTTTGCTTGCTGCAATGTGCCTAAGGTGACTTACTCAACATCTTAAGCATCCAGTTTTATCTGTTTAAAGTAAGGGTAACATTGATGTTCATGTTGCATTAATTAAAAATAATCAGTTGGTAGGTTTAACAGGCAATGAGTCTGCTTGTAGATCAGTCCAATTGTCTCTATGCCCCAAATTGAGTCATTGCTGTTGTAACTCATTTGCTGTTCTTTTCCTTCTATCAATGAGCCTGTACACAAACTGACTATCTATCGAAGTAGCTGGCTAATTAATTCTTAGAAGGACAAGAAAGAATGTGGCATTTACAGAAATCCTTTGAAATGCTAGGCTCTGTCCTAATAATCCATGTATAGGTATTATCACACTAAGTTTTGAGTTAGGTACTGTACTTAGAGAAAAAAAAAAAACTAAACTAAATATTTTAAAAGAACATTTATTTGGCCAAAGAAAGAAAGCCAATCAGCAACACAAAATAGGAATCAGTGACAGATTTAAGAAAGATCCTTTTCCTGTCCCATCTCTAAGATGATAGCCAAGGCAGAAACAGCTTTTTAACAGAACAAACTACTCCAAATACTTATCTGTTGCCTTCAAAACTTTCCACTGACAGATTAATGAGATGTAACAATTATCTCTTTGGTAATTACTGAATTGCTGCTGTTTGCTTTGTTACATGTTGAGTTTTCAAAAATGATACACATGTGCCCTTTATTCTCAGATGCTAAATATACTGGGATAAAATTATGCACAATTAGCATGCAGATGTGTGAACAAAACAAAATCCACCCATCTATGAGTGGAGAATAGCATCTATGTGTGAGATGCTGCTCATTCATGTGAAATAGTCTGCGGACTGCCACAGGAAGACTGGACTCATGTCCTCATGCTCTGACACATTTTGATCCACTGTGGTAAGTCAACCACTGCATCATACTGTCTTCAGCATTGCCTGACCCTGCAGGTATTGATATAGACCTCCTCTAAAAACCTCAACCTCTGGAAGAGATTCCCTATGGCCTGACTCATACTATCATGGAGCTACCCTGGTCTCTAATGCTCCATTCTCCCATCTTTTCTTTTCTTTTCTTTTCTTTTCTTTTCTTTTCTTTTCTTTTCTTTTCTTTTCTTTTCTTTTCTTTTCTTTTCTTTTCTTTTCTTTTCTTTTTTCTTTTCTTTTTTCTTTTCTTTTCTCTTCTTTTCTTTTCTTTTCTTTCTTTTCTTTTCTTTTCTTTTTTCTTTTCTTTTTTCTTTTCTTTTCTCTTCTTTTCTTTTCTTTCTTTTTTTAAAAATTCTTTTCTTTTTTTCTTTTTAAATAATTTTTATTACATATTTTCCTCAATTACATTTCCAATGCTATCCCAAAAGTCCCCCATACCCTCCCCACTACTCCCCTACCCACCCATTCCCACTTTTTGGCCCTGGCGTTCCCCTATACTGGGACATATAAAGTTTGCATATCTAATGGGCCTCTCTTTCCAGTGATGGCCAACTAGGCCATCTTTTGATACATATGCAGCTAGAGTCAACCCTGTAGGTGCAACAACATTATGAAGTAACCAGTACCCATCTCTCTTTTCTTAACTTTTAGACTTAAACCCCCCACTGTCCTTCTGCCTCATCTGCATTTCCTCCCATTCTTAGCTTTCAAGCCAAGCCCTTGGTAGTGTCCTTCCTCAATGGACCTGGCCCACTATAGAGGCAAGGTGGCCTAAAGTCCTTGGTACTATCAGATAAGCTGCTTCAGATCATATGTGAAGTTAGACTGAAGAAAGTTAGTACTGATATAAACCCTACTTCTGATCCACAGCAGTAGCTGCTCTGTATATGGCAGGTTCCTTCATTCCTCACTCCCAGCTCTGTGAACACTCTTAGGGATACAGTGCTGCTCAGTATATGCCTCCTGTGGAGGGAAATGTCAATCACAATATTTGGCACAGCAGCCTTTGAGCCAGCATGAATTCTGTATGTTCTCTTTATCTAATTTGTCTTTCTTACCTTCAAGACCCTTGTTATGGCCACAAGTGGGTCCATGGATTAAGGCCTTTCTTCTGTTTAGTCTTCTGTTTACTCTGTGATTGGATCAGATCTGCCACACATTTCAGAACTGCCACAATGAACTTCTGAGTACACAATCAACCTGGGTGTCTATTTCCAAGGGAAGTAGCCCAGCACCAAGTTCCAGCTGGGAGAAGCAATCGGAGGCAGTGTCTGCATGTGATGAGCAACCTTCAGTTGACAAAGAGCTAGACCTACTGTAACAGGCAGAGCCTTGATGAGGTAGGACATGTAAATCCTGTTCTCACAGGGTGGGTGCTGGCCAATCCATTCTCTCAATCAGAAATCTGAAACAGGAAAGAGACCATTAGCGAGTTGGCAGCAGGTACCAAAATGTAAAATTGTAAAGTAAGTCATGAGGGCCACAGGTGCAGTGGAGTTGTAAGAGGGCTGCATTTACTAGTAAGAAGAAACCATGGACAAACAAAAGACCTGCTTAGGCAGAAATTTTAAGATGGCTAAGTGGTTAATAAGGTGGACCAGAAATCATGTGCCAAGGTTTAGATTCCAGACTCATTCTCACTAGCTTTGTGACCTTGGCAAGCCATAAACCTCTCTACACCAATTTCCTCCTCTATAAAAAGAAGAAAGAGCTAGCTTTACCTCAATATATTCTGATTGGCCCAGGCCAGTCAACAAATTCCATGTACCAGCACACCATGATCAGAGAGTGAACAGCTGAATCTGTTGCTAGCTGGGGAAAAGGCATTTTGACTTTTTGGGAGAGGAATTGTTGTCCTTCCTTCAACTTTGGGACCCAAAGTGGCACACCATCATTCAATACCATGAAGTCCACCAGTATAGGTAGCAGATAGCCATACAAAATTGAGTCCTGTGTGAAACATACCAAAAGCTGGCTCTACACCAGAGCATTTCTGTTATATGAATTGGCATAAGAATGTGTGTGTGTGTGTGTGTGTGTGTGTGTGTGTGTGTGTGTGTGTGTGTGAATGTATATGTGTATGTCTATGTGTATGAGTCTCTCTCTCTCTCTCTCTCTGCGTGTGTGTGTGTGTTAATGTCTGTGTGGGTTTTGGTTTTTCTGTTTCTGAAAATCTTTTTCAACATATGAAGCCAATTTATAGAGTCCCTGTGGAGTCCAAAGGCCTTCTTTGATGAGCACATGACCAGTTCCAGACTTTTAGAACTGGTGTCTGTCCTTCTACATACCTTAACATTATTTCCAAAATTTCAACAATACTTAAAACATGATGGAGGAAATAATCCTACCTGTCATGTTTAAGAGATTTATTTATCTCAATACTCTTGTCTACTCAATCAAAAAATTTCCTATGATAATACCTGCAGGGAGGTCAAAACAAACAAACAAAACTTAAAAATGTCCATACTCAAACCCAGCACAGGATGTTTGAACTGATTTAAAATGGGTCTTTGAAATTGAAATATATTTTTTTTAATTTTATGGATAAATAAGTGGTTTACCTGTGTACTACTTGCATACCTGGTGCCCACAGAGATCAGAAGATGTCTGATGGACTAAAACTGGAGTTACAAATGGTTGTGAACCATGATGTGGTTGCTAGGAGTTAAACTTGTACCTTCTGGAAGAGCAGCTAGTACTCTTAACCCCTAAGTCCTCTCTCCAGCTCAGAGACTCTGCTTTTCTCTTTTATTTTCTCCTCTCCTCCTCCCCCTCCTCCCTCCTCCCTCCTCCCTCCTCCCTCCTCCCTCCTCCCTCCTCCCTCCTCCCTCCTCCTCCTCCTCCTCCTCCTCCTCCTCCTCCTCCTCCTCCTCCTCCTCCTCCTCTTCTTCTTCTTCTTCTTCTTCTTCTTCTTCTTCTTCTTCTTCTTCTTCTTCTTCTTCTTCTTCTTCTTCTTCTTCTTCTTCCAGTCTCAGTAGGTCAGTTCTACACCAGCGTTGGTCTGGAAAGAGATTCTGAGGAATGGGTGTCTGTGAGCAGCAAGACAAATGGCTATAATTGTGTGTCCAAATTTATGGCTCATGTTCTGCCCAAGACAGGTTTACAGCCTGCTTTCTAGAGTGCCTTGAAAGATGGCTACTATATGACCTCAGTTGAAGACCACTGTACTAGACTAATATGCTCATTTACAGAAATTAATATGGAAAACAAGCATCGGCTTCCCCAATGTAACAACTAAACAGTCTAGAAAGCTGGACAGACAGCACTGAGGACTATGGGTACACAACACTGAAGACTGTAGACAGATGGAATAGAAAATTATGAACAGACAGCAATGAAGACTATAGACTTATAGCATAGAAGACTGTGGCTTATGAGCAAGTTGCAGACCTGGAAGCCAACCAAAGAGTTTTCTGTTCCCTTACCTCCAGATGTCTGGGATCACAAGGAAACAGAACAAGCAGCGTGTCCACTCTGATGGAGATTGCTGTCCTCACCAAATACGTTTGATAAATACTGGTGACTGATTGTGCTCTGCTTGCTACTCTCAATCTAAGGAAACTGCTCAAGCAAAATTACTTCCTCTCATCAGACATTAAAATATGTGATATTTTAAATGACACATTACAGCAAAAGCAAGAAATGCATTAATGACTCTAAGTGTTGTAAAAAATAAAACATGCAGAGAGAAGGCTGCAAGGCACAAAGACGCCCCTGAGACCCTCTCTCAATAAACACAGCTGAACTGGGCCCCTGAGCACACCAGTGTCTGTTCCCCCAGACTTGGATTTGGCCTCAAGGTAGGTTGTGAAAGGTCAGGGTAAGTCAGTTCAATTTCTCCAGTGGCCAACGTTAGTCATGAAGAGCTTTGAGGTCACAGGTGCAGCACAGATAGAAGACAAAACAAATAAACTAAGGAGTCAGATTCTTTGTATTTTAGCCTTGATGCTGTGAACTCACAGCAAGCCAGAACAGGACCAGGCAAGGAGGAGCCAGCTTTCTTTCCTTCACAGCTTTTCTCAGTTATGATTAATCTGTAATTATTATAGAAATATCTCAGTTATGATTATTCTTTAAGTTTTCTCCTATCCTCACCAAAGACTTAAAAATCTATTAGATAAAAAACTATGGCTATCTGCAGCCTTGAATAAAACTTGAAAGGAACTCTCAATGCTTATTGAATCAAAATACACCCATGGATTCATACATGGATATTGCTTTTATGTAATTAATAGGAAGATTTTTTCCACTTTATCAGTTAATTTTAATTTTTAGGGAAGCTACACTTTCAGAGAAATATTAAGTAGAGAGTGTAGTCTCTGTGTCTGTTTGCCCCACACAAGACCAGCCTTATTCTTCAGACATCCTCCACCACCATGGCAGATTTAGTTCAATCAATCAATGTTCACTGAGAACTCTTTATCAGCCAAATAGACCACACTCTTCAAGGAAAAAACACATATGATGTTATATCCTCTATGAGTGTCAAAAACTATATATTAGAGTGGCATGTGGCAATCATTACACTCTCACACTCAATAGCCTTGTGGCCTTAACAATTCCTTTGTGCTCTGCCTTTTAATTTCTTCTTCTACTCAAATTCAATGTGCTCATTCATATTTTACTGCCTGTATAGATTTGTACCTCTTCTATTTGGACTTGTATACTTTGTAACCAGGATTATTCAGCAAAACAATTTTCTGCTGTCTTATCATGAATTGCTCATTATGTTTCTTTACTTTAAGTGTTGAATATTATTCCATATAGACTACACACAAGACACTCATCCAAAGAATGATATCTTGACTATACACAGTTTTAGCAGTTGTGATTAAAGCTATTATGATGAATGTCTTTGTGGATGTTTTGTGTGGACATTCAGGTTTCACGTTATTTAAATAGATACAAAATAGGGAGATTGCTGATTGGGAATAGTGAGAGCATATTTTACCTGCAAAGTACTGCTGAACTGTCTTCCAAAATGGCTGTCTCATTTTTCCCTCCTACCGGAATGAGTCATATAACTTGCAATTCACATTCCTCCCTGCCAATGCAGACAATTCCTGTTGCTGTGAATCAAATGCTTTCACACACTGCTGGAGTTTAAATTGGCTTAGAGTTTGAAATGCACATGTCATTTGGCTGAGTGTTCTACCTTATACAAATGTTTCTTTTGCAGGCAACATTTATATATCTGGACAAGGATCATACATGGGCATTAAGGTAACTGTAATATACAATATCAAACTATTGAACCAGGTATATCAATGACTCTAGAAGGAATGCCAACACCTATTTATTGTAGGCAACTAGATACCTTCAAAGAAACAAGGGCATTCCATATAATTATTTATTAAGGATGATTAAAAACAGTGCTATGTGAAGACAGCAAATTGCAAAAGAAAAAAAAAGATCAATTATGCCACCATATATATCTGCCAAGGAATAAAAAAAACATGAATTGTGGGTAACAATATTTTGTTGTTGTGTGATCATTTTAAATGTGTCTTGAACACAGATACTTGAATTGCTCATACCTACTTGTTATTCCAAATCATCAGATTATACACTCCCATTTTACTATATATTTTTGTTTATTATATGTGTGTGTGTGTGTATTATTTTTCTCATTTTACTTAGAGAGTGATTAGCCTTGCTAAAAGAGTCATCTAAACCAGAAGCATTATTAATAACATACTGAGGACATCTAAAACTTTAATTACAGTCTTAAATTACTTTGTTAACTATATTATTTGGACCCAAGAGCATGTCCATTATGTTGGATAGTTTTATCTCAACTTGTTACAAACTAAAGTTATCTGAGAGGAGAGAACCTCAAAAGAAAATAACTCCATAATATCAGGCTGCTGGAAAATCTGTAAGGATTTTTTTTAATTAGTACTTAATGTAAGAGTACTCAGCTCATTGTGTGTAGAGCCATCCCTGGGCTGATGGTCTTGGGTTCTATAAAAACACAGGCTAAGCAAGCCATGATGAGCAAGCCAGTAAGCAGCATTCCTCCATGTCCTCTGCATCAGCTCCTGCCCTCAGGTTTCTGCCCCACTTAAGTTCCTGCCATCAATTCCTTCAGTGATAAATTACAATGTGGAAGTATAAGTCAAATAAATACTTTTATCCCCAATTTGTTTTTGGTCATTGAGTTTTTTAATTAAGATACCATGCATTGCATAGCAAAATTAATAAATAACTATGAACATAACACAATTTAAAACAAAAATTTACATAAAATATGAAACCCACAGTATGGGAAATGGGTTACATTCAATTTCCAACTAATACTTGCAGTAATAAATTTATTTTTATTAAAAAAGAATCCCCCTTATTGTATTTAACTTTCTTTAAGCATGAATATTCTTTTTAAAAGTATTTCTGCAAGGTAATGAAAAGATGACTCAGTGCATAAAATACTTTCAGCACAAGTTTGTAGACTGGAACTAGATTGCAGGTCCTGAGAAAGCAGATGGATGGCTATAATGACCCGCCTATAAACTCACTGCACAAGAGGGGAGATGGGACATCTACTCAGTGAAAGGTGGTTAACTAGGTAACTAGCTGAGCCAAATTGGCAAACTCTGGATTCATCAACAGACCCATGCTTAGTAAAAAATAATGGAGGCCTAGCAAAGAATACACCTGGGTTAACCTCTGACTTCCATACTCCATAGTACACCTATGCACATGTGAACATGATTATACATACAATGCACATGACACAGGTATTCACATATAATAGCATTTCTGCAAAATAAAGTTAAATATTTTTGCTCTGTGCGTGTTGAGATGCACACATCATAATTGGTAATCCAAAACTTTTTATTCATAAAACCATCACATACATATGTCGAGAATGCACTGTGATTATATTTTTGAATGTAAATAACTGTGACTGTAATGGAACAAGCCCATGGTACATGGAATATCCGCCCTCTTGGAAGTAAACCTACAAAACTGAATTAGAAAATAAAAGATATAAACCAAGTAATGCCAAAGTGTCCTGAAGAAAAATAACGTCGCAAAAGGTGAGAGAAAGCATTGAGATTCTGTGGAATGGGTTATTCAAATCATCAAGAGATTATATGGTGGAGTAATATTCAAAGAGAAATGTGACTAAATGTAAATATTGAGAAGATTCAAACAGGCAATCGTAATTGCAAGACACTTACTTATTCAGAAGTACATGAGAGGTGGGCATTCCCTAAGATCTTCTGCATTGAATACTTTGTCTCCAGTTGATGGTACTATTTTGAGAGATGGCAAAAGGAATGTCAGGGCCAGGAATGGGAGTGGGTGGGTTGGGGAGCAGGGGGAGGGGATAGGAGATTTTCGGAGGGGAATCTAGGAAAGGGGATAACATTTGAAATGTAAATAAAGAAAATATCTAATAAAAAGTTTAAAAAAATCTTCAGGACTTGCTGCTTTGCTGGAAGAAGTAGGTTCCTGAGACTGCCTTGGAACATTAATGCCTGGTCATTGGTGGCTCTCTCTCTCTCTCTCTCTCTCTCTCTCTCTCTCTCTCTCTCTCTCTCTCTGTCTCTGTCTCTCTCTATCTCTCCCTCCCTCCCCTCCTCCTCTCTTTCTCCTATATGCCATATAGTGAAGCACCTACATACCTACCTGACCCCACATTCCCACTTACATGATGTTCTACCGAAGTGCCCATACCAAATAACCATGTACTTATCTTCTCTGAATTCTCTCAGGTATTTTAGTTATAGCTGCAATAATCTCATAATAACAGCAAGAAAGAGAATGGAGGTAGTGAGAAAGAATGAGTAAGGGGTGCACGGTGGGAGTGAAGAAATGCATACATGGAGAGGAGGCAGGAGGAGAGAAATCAGACTTAAAAATTTGAGCAAGATATTTATGATATGACATGCATATCGAAACAACCTCTTCCTCTGTTGAGAGCAGAAGTGTACCATGCTAGTGTGCAGTAAGAAGAAATGACAATCTACAAGGAGACTGAAAACGTAAGAGTTGAAATAGACTTTAGAGGTATTCTGGGGATATGGATGTGCACTTGTGGGGGGAAGTTGGGAGACTGAACCCAGAACACCATCCATTTTAAATATGTGCTCTAACATAACACCAGTACATATTAGATAGATGACAGAGAGATGGGATATATATATATATATATATATATATATATATATATATATATATATATAAATAAACTTGTGGTCATACTAAATTACTAAAAAGAGCCATATATATATACAAAGCCAACAGAGTAAATAAATA
This sequence comes from Mus caroli, assembly GCF_978045245.1. NCBI lineage: Eukaryota > Metazoa > Chordata > Mammalia > Rodentia > Muridae > Mus > Mus caroli. The sequence goes on from NW_028227259.1 coordinate 43,504,202, forward strand.
CAATGTAATAAATAATTAAAACAACACTGATCAATCCAATTGCGCGGGACCTGAGACTGCATTAGTTAGGGAAGCAGAAACCGGCCTGAGTAGGGCCACAGGCCCCATCCGGCCGGATCAGCATCAGCGCCGGGTAGCAGGAGCGCAGGGTTGCCTGACACCCGCCAGCTACCCACGACCCCCCGCCGCAGGATTTTGGGACTGCTGGTGAGTGGAACACAGCTTCTGCTCCAGTCCAATCACGCGGGACCTGAGACTGCTCTGGTTGGGGAGAGAGAAATCCGGCCTACATAGGGCCACAACCCTCTTCCAGTCAGAAAAGCACCTGGGCAGCTGGAGCACAGGGTCTGCTGACACTCACCAGCTACCCACAACACCCGCCACAGGATCTTAAGACTTCTGGAGAGTGGAACACAGCTTCTGCTCCAATCCAATTGCACGCGGGACCAGAGACTGCATTAGTTAGGGAAGCAGAAAACCGGCCTGAGTAGGACCACAGGCCTCTTCTGGCTGGACCAGCACCAGGGTACCGTCAGCTACCCACGACCCCCGCCGCAGGATTTAGAGACTGCTGGTGAGTGGAACACAGCTTCTGCTCAAATCTTTAAACAGTGACAACGATAACAACTAACCCCAGAGATTACCAGATGGCGAAAGGTAAATGTAATAATCTTACTAACAGAAACCAAGACCACTCACCATCATCAGAACCCAGCACCCCCACTTCGCCCAGTCCAGGGCACCCCAACACACCGGAAAAGCTAGACACGGATTTAAAAGCATATCTCCTGATGATGATAGAGGACTTCAAGAAGGACTTTAATAACACACTTAAAGAAATACAGGAGAACACTGCTAAACAGGCAGAAGACAATAAAGAGGAAGCACAAAAATCCCTTAAAGAATGGCAGGAGAACAATGCTAAAGAGTTACAAATCCTTAAAGAAAAACAGGATAACATAATCAAACAGGTAGAAGTCCTTACAGAAAAACAGGAAAACACATCCAAACAGATGATGGAAATGAACAAAACCATACTAGACCTAAAAAGGGAAGAAGACACAATAAAGAAAACCCAAAATGAGGCAACACTGGAGATAGAAACCCTAGGAAAGAAATCTGGAATCATAGATACTAGCATCAGCAACAGAATACAAGAGATGGAAGAGAGAATCTCAGGTGCAGAAGATTCCATAGAGAACATCGGCACAACAATCAAGGAAAATGTAAAATGCAAAAAGATCCTAACTCAAAACATCCAAGAAATACAGGACACAATGAGAAGACCAAACCTACGGATAATAGGAGTGGATGAGAATGAAGATTTTCAACTCAAAGGACCAGCAACCATCTTCAACAAAATTATAGAAGAAAACTTCCCAAATCTAAAGAAAGAGATGCCCATGAACATACAAGAAGCCTACAGAATTCCAAATAGACGGGACCAGAAAAGAAATACCTCCCGACACATAATAATCAGAACAACAAATGCTCTAAATAAAGATAGAATACTAAAAGCAGTAAGAGAAAAAGGCCAAGTAACATATAAAGGCAAGCCTATCAGAATTACACCAGATTTTTCACCAGAGACTATGAAAGCCAGAAGATCCTGGACGGATGTTATACAGACACTAAAAGAACACAAATTCCAGCCCAGGCTACTATACCCAGCCAAACTCTCAATTAACATAGATGGAGAAATCAAAGTATTCCACGACAAAACCAAATTCACACATTATCTCTCCACGAATCCAGCCCTTCAAAGGATAATAACAGAAAAAAACCAATACAAGGACAGGAACCACGCCCTAGAAACAACAAGAAAGTAATCCCTCAACAAACCTAAAAGAAGACAGCCACAAGAACAAAATGCCGGGGCTGGTGAGATGGCTCAGTGGGTAAGAGCACCCGACTGCTCTTCCGAAGGTCCAGAGTTCAAATCCCAGCAACCACATGGTGGCTCACAACCATCCGTAACGAGATCTGGCGCCCTCTTCTGGAGTGTCTGAAGTCAGCTACAGTGTACTTACATATAATAAATAAATAAATCTTAAAAAAAAAAAAAAAAAAGAACAAAATGCCAACTTTAACAACAAAAATAACAGGAAACAACAATTACTTTTCCTTAATATCTCTTAATATCAATGGACTCAACTCCCCGATAAAAAGACATAGACTAACAAACTGGCTACACAAACAAGACCCAACATTTTGCTGCTTACAGGAAACTCATCTCAGAGAAAAGGATAGACACTATTTCAGAATGAAAGGCTGGAAAACAATTTTCCAAGCAAATGGTATGAAGAAACACCTGGAGTAGCCATTCTAATATCTGATAAGATTGACTTCCAACCCAAAGTCATTAAAAAAGACAGGGAGGGACACTTCATACTCATCAAAGGTAAAATCGTCCAAGAGGAAATATCAATCCTGAATATCTATGCTCCAAATACAAAGGCAGCCACATTCATTAAAGAAACTTTAGTAAATCTCAAAGCACACATTGCACCTCATACAATAATAGTGGGAGATTTCAACACAACACTTTCACCAATGGACAGATCATGGAAACAGAAACTAAACAGGGACACAGTGAAACTAACAGAAGTTATGGATCAAATGGATCTGGCAGATATCTACAGAACATTTTACCCTAAAACAAAAGGATATACCTTCTTCTCAGCACCTCATGGTACATTCTCCAAAATTGAACACATAATTGGTCACAAAGCAGGCCTCAACAGATACAAAAATATTGAAATTGTCCCATGCATCCTATCAGATCACCATGGACTAAGGCTGATCTTCAATAACAAAATAAATAATAGAAAGCCAACCTTCACGTGGAAACTGAACAACACTCTTCTCAATGATACCTTGGTCAAGGAAGGAATAAAGAAAGAAATTAAGGACTTTTTAGAGTTCAATGAAAATGAAGCCACAACATACCCAAACTTATGGGACGCAATGAAAGCATTTCTAAGAGGAAAACTCATAGCTCTGAGTGCCTCCAAAAGGAAACTAGAGAGAGCACACATTAGCAGCTTGACAACACACCTAAAAGCACTAGAACAAAAGGAAGCAAATTCACCCAAGAGGAGTAGACGGCAGGAAATAATCAAACTCAGGGGTGAAATCAACCAAGTGGAAACAAGAAAAACTATTCAAAGAATCAACCAATCAAGGAGCTGGTTCTTTGAGAAAATCAACAAGATAGATAAACCCTTAGCCAGACTCATTAGAGGGCACAGGGAAAGCATCCTAATTAACAAAATCAGAAATGAAAAAGGAGACATAACAACAGATCCTGAAGACATCCAAAACACCATCAGATCCTTCTACCAAAGGCTATACTCAACAAAACTGGAGAACCTGGATGAAATGGAGAAGTTCCTAGACAGATACCAGGTACCAAAGTTGAATCAAGATCAGGTTAATGATCTAAACAGCCCTATATCCCCCAAAGAAATAGAAGCAGTCATTAATAGTCTCCCAACTAAAAAAAGCCCAGGACCAGATGGGTTTAGTGCAGAGTTCTATCAGACCTTCAAAGAAGATCTAATCCCAGTTCTTCACAAACTATTCCACAAAATAGAAACAGAAGGTACTCTACCCAACTCATTCTATGAAGCCACAATTACTCTGATACCTAAACCACAAAAAGACCCAACAAAGATAGAAAACTTCAGACCAATATCCCTTATGAATATTGATGCAAAAATCCTCAATAAAGTTCTTGCTAACCGAATCCAAGAACACATCAAAACAATCATCCATCCTGACCAAGTAGGTTTCATCCCAGGGATGCAGGGATGGTTCAATATACGGAAATCCATCAACGTAATCCAGTATATAAACAAACTCAAAGACAAAAACCACATGGTCATCTCCTTAGATGCGGAAAAAGCATTTGACAAGATCCAACACCCATTCATGATAAAAGTCTTGGAAAGATCAGGAATTCAAAGCCCATACCTAAACATGATAAAAGCAATCTACAGCAAACCAGTAGCCAACATCAAAGTAAATTGTCAGAAGCTTGAAGCAATCCCTCTAAAATCAGGGACTATACAAGGCTGTCCACATTCTCCATACCTATTCAACATTGTACTTGAAGTCCTAGCCAGAGCAATTCGACAACAAAAGGAGATCAAAGGGATACAAATTGGAAAAGATGAAGTCAAAATATCACTTTTTGCAGATGATATGATAGTATATATAAGTGACCCTAAAAATTCCACCAGAGAACTCCTAAGCCTGATAAACAGCTTCGGTGAAGTAGCTGGATATAAAATTAACTCAAACAAATCAATGGCCTTTCTCTACACAAAGAATAAACAGGCTGAGAAAGAAATTAGGGAAACAACACCCTTCTCAATAGTCACAAATAATATAAAATATCTTGGCGTGACTCTAACTAAGGAAGTGAAAGATCTGTATAATAAAAACTTCAAGTCTCTGAAGAAAGAAATTATAGAAGATCTCAGAAGATGGAAAGATCTCCCATGCTCATGGATTGGCAGGATCAACATTGTAAAAATGGCTATCTTGCCAAAAGCAATCTACAGATTCAATGCAATCCCCATCAAAATTCCAAATCAATTCTTCAACGAATTAGAAAGTGCAATCTGCAAATTCATCTGGAATAACAAAAAACCTAGGATAGCAAAAACTCTTCTCAAGGATAAAAGAACCTCTGGTGGAATCACCATGCCGGACCTAAAGCTCTACTACAGAGCAATTGTGATAAAAACTGCATGGTACTGGTATAGTGACAGACAAATAGACCAATGGAATAGAATTGAAGACCCAGAAATGAACCCACACACCTATGGTCACTTGATCTTCGACAAGGGAGCTAAAAACATCCAGTGGAAGAAAGACAGCATTTTCAACAAATGGTGCTGGCACAACTGGTTGTTAACATGTAGAAGAATGCGAATCGATCCATTCCTATCTCCTTGTACTAAGGTCAAGTCTAAGTGGATCAAGGAACTTCACATAAAACCAGAGACACTGAAACTTATAGAGGAGAAAGTGGGGAAAAGCCTTGAAGATATGGGCACAGGGGAAAAATTCCTGAATAGAACAGTAATGGCTTGTGCTGTAAGATCGAGAATTGACAAGTGGGACCTCATGAAACTACAAAGCTTCTGCAAGGCTAAAGACACCATCAATAAGACAAAAAAAAACCACCAAGAGATTGGGAAAGGATCTTCACCTATCCTAAATCAGATAAGGGACTAATATCCAATATATATAAAGAACTCAAGAAGGTGGACTCCAGAAAGTCAAATAACCCCATTAAAAAATGGGGCTCAGAACTGAACAAAGAATTCTCACCTGAGGAATACCGAATGGCAGAGAAACACCTGAAAAAATGTTCAACATCCTTAATCATCAGGGAAATGCAAATCAAAACAACCCTGAGATTCCACCTCACACCAGTCAGAATGGCTAAGATCAAAAATTCAGGTGACAGCAGATGCTGGCGAGGATGTGGAGAATGAGGAACACTCCTCCATTGTTGGTGGGATTGCAAGCTTGTACAACCACTCTGGAAATCAGTCTGGCGGTTCCTCAGAAAATTGGACATAGTACTACCGGAGGATCCAGCAATACCTCTCCTGGGCATATATCCAGAAGATGTCCCAACCGGTAAAAAGGACACATGCTCCACTATGTTCATAGCAGCCCTATTTATAATAGCCAGAAGCTGGAAAGAACCCAGATGTCCCTCAACAGAGGAATGGATACAGAAATTATGGTACATTTACACAATGGAGTACTACTCAGCTATTAAAAAGAATGAATTTATGAAATTCCTAGCCAAATGGATGGACCTGGAGGGCATCATCTTGAGTGAAGTAACACAATCACAAAAGAACTCATACAATATGTATTCATTGATAAGTGGATATTAGCCCAAAACTTAGGATACCCAAGATATAAGATACAATTTGATAAACGCATGAAACTCAAGAAGAATGAAGACCAAAGTGTGGACACTGTGCACCTTCATAGAATTGGGAACAAAACACCCAGGGAAGGAGTTACAGAGACAAAGTTCGTAGCTGTGATGAAAGGATGGACCATTTAGAGACTGCTGTATCCAGGGATCCGTCCCATAATCAGCTTCTAAACGCTGACACCATTGCATACACTAGCAAGATTTTGCTGAAAGGACCCAAATATAGCTGTCTCTTGTGAGACGATGCCGGGGCCTAGCAAACACAGGAGTGGATGTTCACAGTCAGCTATTGGATGTATCACAGGGCTCCCAATGGAGAAGCTAGAGAAAGTACCCAAGGAGCTAAAGGGATCTGCAACCCTATTGTTGGAACAACATGATGTACTAACCAGAACCCTGGAGCTCTTGTCTCTAGCTGCATATGTATCGAAAGATGGCCTAGTCGGCCATCATTGGAAAGAGAGGCCCATTGGACTTGCAAACTTTATATGCCCCAATATAGGGGAATGCCAGGGCCAAAAGAATGGGAATGGGTGGGTAGGGAAGTGGGGGGCGCTATGGGGGACTTGTGGGATAGCATTGGAAATGTAATTGAGGAAAATATGTAATAAAAATATTAAAAAAAAAAGAAAATAAAAAAAAACAAAACAACACTGATCTATCTGGCTAATGATTAATCATTAAGTCTAGAATTTAGAAGGTAAAAATAGATGGAAATTGATTTTAGAGTTCTAATTTTGCAATAAATTCACTATAGATAACTTATTCATTATATGTTGTTGGAAGCTACATTATACTTGGCAGTACCTTTGAATATATATCTTTGGCTCTTTTTAGTAATTTAGTATGACCACAGTTTCTATGCTCCCTTATTAATAAAAGGAAGGCTCAAGATGAAAGAATCATGCATATCACCCATAGCTGATTACTTTTCCTCATTGGACATGTATGTCCTAGAGTAAGACAAGAATAATACTAAAACCAGGCTCTCTGGCTCCCTGAAGTCTAATGAACATGTTAGACAATGAAAATGGATCATTGTACTAAGTCTTTTAAGTGGGCTTACACCCTGGCCTACACCTCATCTTGGCTTTCAAAAGTTATAAAACTAAAAGCTAATAGAAGGCACTGGGGTAGACTTATTAGTCCTCTTGACACTGAAGCTCTGCCTCTTGGCAGCTGTTCTTAGAGGAGGCCACCTCACAATCACAGGAAAGGGAGCTGGCCTGTGCCCCTTTGATATAACTGTGCATGCACTTTGCCTATCAGCTCTGTCTCCTCCTTAAACTCTCTGAAATCCAGTATATTTTCCAAAGTCAAGTGTTCACGGTCGTCCTCTATTGCCCTAAGAAGCAGGAGGCCAGGAGAGAAGGAGCCTTGGGGGGAGGGGAGGGGAGGAGAGATCTATGACACATTGTTCTTTGGAACACACTTATCACTTAGAGGTGCAATGAATTTGTAGTGTGTATGGTTCATACATTGTCCTGGTGCCTCTACCTTCCCATTGCAGAGGCAGAATAATTAAGGTAGCACACGTGAAGAGGGTGAAGACATGAAGAACGGGTGGAGACAAATTTAACTGCAGCACACAGAGCTCAGAGTTCTCTGTGAGGCTCTGCAAATGCACTTGACATTATTTTCTGCCACAGAGTTCTGCTCCTGAACATTTCCTTAGCAAAGGAAAATCCATGATGAATACCCATGTCCCCAGTACACCCCACTGTCCTAAGGGTTATCTTGAGTAAAAATCCTGGGCAAAAAAATGAAGGGAAAGGCACAGAAAGAGGCTTCAGAGTATAACAGCTTATGATTCAAATCCTGACTGCTAAATCTGATTATATTATATATATATACATACATACACACACATATATATGTATATATATATGCATAGTCTTCCCTTTTTCCCTACTGCATTCTATATAATTACACAGAAAATTATCTTTCTTGGCATAAGACCCAGCATCCTAGCTCCCCAGGCCTTTCTGGATATAACTCTTAGGTTTCAACTCAAGAGCTCAGATTGACCACTGAGCTGGCCATAGGCGGCAGCACTTCCCAGATGGTCCCGGCTGACAGAGAAAATAAACCTGGTGAGAAGTTGTCTCCAAGGCAGTTTTATAAATCAGAGCCTGGCTAACAGAGACAGAGGAAAATATCAGCTCTGTCTCCTCCTTCTTAAACTCTCTGAAATCCAGTATATTTTCCAAAGTCAAGTGTTCACGGTCGTCCTCTATTGCCCTAAGAAGCAGGAGGCCAGGAGAGAAGGAGCCTTGGGGGGAGGGGAGGGGAGGAGAGATCTATGACACATTGTTCTTTGGAGAAAGTGGAAGAGGGACAGAGGTGTGTGGTCCTGCAAGGCAGAGGCCAGGCCGGTGCCTCCCACTCCCAGTAACTCATTTATCACCTTGATGGTTTCAGCTCATTTGCTGCCAAGTTATTGTCACCCTTAAAATAATGTGGCTTGACAAGGAAAAAATGAAATCCTTGTGAAAAGTTACCTAGTCATCACACTCTGGAGTCAAAATATAGACTGCAGTATCCAAACACCAGGCTGGGCATGGCGGGGGTGGTATTTCCTCTCTCCAGCAGGCTTTGGTTTTAGAACAGGACATTAACATTTATGTCATGTTAACGTGCACCTAGGCATGGCGTGTGGCCTCCTGCCACGGACACAGAGAAACATATGCCCCAGCACTGCCTCTGCCTAAGCGCCAAGACATTCACTATAAATGGAGACGCGTGTTTCCTTGCCCAGAGAGTTAATAGCGGGCGACGACTTAAATGTTTGGTCATCCCCCAGTGCACAGACTCCATTTCAGATGTCAAGAAAGTACTAAATCTTGCTGCACTGTGAGTTACAACTAATTTTCACCCCCAGAACCAATTAAGCCCAAACATTCCCAGCCTGGAACCCCCAAACATCCTGGCCACCCCATTGAGCTAGCTGTGTGATCTCAGTCAACTGCTGGTAGCTCCTGAGTCTCTATTTGTGAAACAGTGAAAGTCGACTGTTCCTGACTCTTTGCTGCCAAATGCACAGGAAGATACTAACTGCAAATGGTTTGTCTGTTGAGCCATTTTCATACCTTCTAGCTCCTTGCTAGTGTTTCCTCCCATACATATCATGAGACCTGGATTCTAAATCCATCAGTCTCACCATCATGAGCTAGCCAGCATCTTCTGGTTGCACTATGTGTCCATGTTCTGTTACTTGCAGCATGAAGGATGGCCTCCTTGTAAAGCAAGGCTGTTTAAAATGTGGCAAGAGGGGAAGCCACAAGTAGTGTGTAAAGTAGCCTCTTACCTCTTGCTGTAGACCCTCCGTTTTCTCTCCCCTTTAAAACAGATCTTGAATTGCCATCTTCCTAGCCTTTTTGTCTACAGCCAATTTATTTTTTCTCTTTCAAATTGTTGCCAAATCAATCAGAACTGTGTCCTTCATGAGAATTTTGAAACGCATCCTGACCCTTAGGGAGACCCACCATCTTCCTCTCTAATTCTTTGTCTTCCCTAAATACCTTGTTCTCAGGGATTACTGAGCTGCCTGACCCTGATGGAAGCACTCTCATCACTTCAAAAGGGCAAGGCCTCATCTTTATTTTCACTGACATCATACGTATCTTTTCAGTCATCAAGAAGCTCATGAGCTGTTTGGGAAATAAAACATAAAATGCAAATCATAATATAACATTACAGATGTTGTAATTGGGCCCATGCATTGTACTTGTGCACTGTTTGTGTATAGTACCCAATTAATTATGTGTCAATACATATTCAGGAATACTCTACAATATGATTGTTTTAGTGGGTTTTGCAATCTCTAGTAAATATTTCTGATAATATTTTGAAAAAATTTCCCTATCTATATGTTTCCACTACAATTAATAAAGAAAAATAGAGGACAATAGGAAAATCTGGACTTAATCCAGTGAACAAGTATTTATTTAGAAGCCTGTATATGAGTTCTTATGTGTATCTTAATGGGTGACAAAGATCCACAAGGCTTGCATGACATAACCATTACTGGGTAGGAGCTGAAACTGAATATGAAACATGATAAAATGCTCCAAAACAAATGTGTGTATGAGAAGCTACATAAATGTAAAACATAGTTCTTAGGATGACTAATTAGTAATACTAGATTTGCTTTCTACCATTTAATATATTTGCTTTATAATTACATTAGCAGGGATGCTAGATATTTTAAAATGTAGAACTGTATTCTTTTATAAAATAGTAGCTTTCAAAGATAAATATACAGATAGGATATAAATTTCATATGTATTCCACATATATAGGAAACACAAAAGATTAAAGTTAGATTCTCTTGCACACCCAGGAAAGTACTATTCTGCTGAGCTATACCCCTTACCCCGAAATAAAACTTCTTTAAGATTTACCTTTAAGTACCAATATTAATACTGTAAAACTTTCAAAACAACCCACTGGTTATAGTTAGAAGGCTGATGCTTTGCAAAATATAACAATTTGTTTCACTAATAAACATTGTTCTACAGGAAGATAATTGAGTTTAAAAAATTTAGAGCAAAAGGAAAATGAGTACCTGATTAACTAGATACATTAAATACCTAAAACTTTAACTATCTGCTATGTTAGCTATTTTAATGCAATTTCTGTTATCATTTCTTCAAAAAAATGGCTGTCATGGATCCAGATTTATCCAAATACAGTCCCTGACTGAGTACTAATAGAGTTGAAAGAGAAGCAAAAAGAAACAAAACCTATGTCTTGTGTTAGCTCAGATCTATGTAGATTTAATAACCCAAGAAGTGAAATTTCAACCATGGCCTGCTATTATATGCAATATTAACATGTCACACACCTCTCTAAACAAATGAACATTTGTTGATAGTGTAGAGTCTAGTGCTCTAATATATGGACTAAAACTGCATCAATAGAGCATTTTTACACTGTGTTCTTTATACTTATGGTACCTCTATTTCTTTTCCTATAAAATGAAGATTATTCTTAGATACTGCTATCTTAATCATTATAATTAGACAACTTTAAGTTGTCTAATTATAATGATTAAGATGTTTTCTTTTATTTTGGCTTTCTGCTTGTTTTTATAAGGGACTAGATATTACATTGTGTATTTTTATGTTGTCAATATAGTTGACACCACACAATTCTAATAGGATTAAGTGAGGTCTTAAAGCACCCCAAAGTACTACATATAGTGTAGCACACATCGGTCATGAAAACTCTATTTTTTAAATATATTCTCTAAATGGGGAGGTGAGATTAGGGTTTTTTAAATTTGTAAATTGGAATTCTCATTTCTCTTTTTGCATACTGCAGAAGTCTTTCCCACTAGGTGTGAGAAACAAATGAAAATTTAAATGGAACCCATCCTAGCCAGACCTGGCACTGAATGACTTGACACTTGTGACCAAGGAGCACAGAAAGGGATAGTGCAGGTGGCTGGCTTAAGGGACTCCTTCACTCTGGGTCCCACTGAATGCTGCTCATACAGAAGGCACTGCAGAAGAGAAAGGGAAAAGATACCCTTGTGTCAGAGATACCTTTTGTATCTAACTCGAATCTCCCTGTCTTATCATTTCTCCTGATGAGTAGCTCCTGCTAGGGCAGGAGACCTGTGGAGAGCCGTGAGCAATCGCCATTACAAGATGGCACTGGCTTCCTCTGTGCCTAACTAGTAAACAAGCCTTGCACGCAGGTGCAAGAGTGAATTCACGCCAAGTCACTGCCCATCTCGGGGCGTAGTAATGAGGTGATGGGCGAGCAACGAATCAGGAGCTGACACACCACGCTGAGGGCTATATAAGCAGCAACATTTTCCGGGTTCTGGGTCTTCCCTCCTGAAGAAGCAATAAAGCTTTTGTTGCAGAAGAATCCGTAGTCTGAGTGTGTTCTTGCGAGCGAGAACAATAGCTAGGGACAGAGACCTATCCTTTTTTCTACAATTTTGATTGTGGGCTATTCTTTAGTAGCTTTGAATCTGTGTCAAGTCAACTTTATATCAAGGATTCTATACTCTATTGAGCCTAAAATATTCAGGATCTAACCCTTCAGAAATAAAGTTGCCTTTTCCTTGTTTGTAGAATGTATCAGCTTCAGATCACAGCCCTCAGCCTCAGGAAAGGAGTTTCTCTGGAATTGTAGATCAATAAATGTGTACAGTGTGTGTGTGTGTGTGTGTGTGTGTGTGTGTGTGTGTGTGTAGAATCAAGAAACTGAGTAGCATTTAGCTTAAATAATACCACAGGAAGATGGCACTGCAAATGAATGGCCTTCAATGTTCTGAAGAAAGATGGATTTTGATCACTGAGATTTTGTACTCATATTAAAAAACAGGCAACTAGGTGTCCACGTGGCTTGATGATATACCCACAGTAATGTTCCTCAGAGCAAAGTCTAAGATTCACATTCCAAGTGAAAATTTGAAACATGTAGGGTGTGGTTATGAGAATGATGGAATAGCCAACAGACCAACAAAACATGGGATAGAGAGCATAGGCACCAACTAGGGGGACACAGCCCAGGTTACTGTGTGCAGAGAACACTGGGACATGAATATGAAACTGACAGAATACATGATGCACCTGAATGTCACTAAAGGGAATTTTGTTTCCTGAAAGTCTTGAGATCATATTATTAAGAAGTATGAAGCAATTTTAAGGATTTTCTTTATTTTTTTAATATATTTTATTACCTATTTTCCTCATTTACATTTCCAATGCTATCACAAAAGTCCCCCATACACTCCCCCCTTTCCCCCATTTCCTTACCCTCCCATGCCCATTTTTTTTTTTTTTTTTTTTGGCCCTGGCGTTCCCCTGTACTGGGGCATATTAAGTTTATGTGTCCAATGGGCCTCTCTTTCCAGTGATGGACGACTAGGCCATCTTTTGATACATATGCAGCTAGAGTCAAGAGCTCCAGGGTACTGGTTAGTTCATAATGTTGTACCACCTATAGGGTTGCAGGTCCCTTTAGCTCCTTGGGTACTTTCTCCAGCTCCTCCATGTGGAGCCCTGTGATCCATCCACTAGCTAACTGTGAGCATCCACTTCTGTGTTTACTAGGCCCCGGCATAGTCTCACAAGAGACAACTATATCAGGGTCCTTTCAGCAAAATCTTGCTAGTGAATGCAATGGTGCCAGCGTTTGGAAGCTGATTATGGGATGGATCCCTGGGTATGGCAGTCTCTAGATGCTCCATCCTTTCTTCACAGCTCCAATCTTTGTTTCTGTAACTCCTTCCATGGATGTTTTGTTCCCAATTCTAAGAAGGGGTACAGTGACCCCACTTTGGTCTTCATTCTTCTTGAGTTTCATGTGTTTAGCAGATTGTATTATATATTTTGGGTATCTTAAGTTTGGGCTAATATCCACTTATCAGTGAGTACATATTGTGTGAATTCCTTTGTGATTGTGTTACCTCACTCAGTATGATGGCCTCCAGGTCCATCCATTTACCTAGGAATTTCATAACTTCATTCTTTTTAATAGCTGAGTAGTACTCCATTGTGTAAATGTACCACATTTTATGTATCCATTCCTCTGTTGAGGGGCATCTGGGTTCTTTCCAGCTTCTGGCTATTATAAATAAGGCTGCTAAGAACATAGTGGAGCATGTGTTCTTCTTACCGGTTGGGACATCTTCTGTATATATGCCCAGGAGAGGTATTGCTGGATCCTCCAGTAGTACTATGTCCAATTTTCTAAGGAACTGCCAGACTGATTTCCAGAGTGGTTGTACAAGCTTGCAATCCCACCAACAATGGAGGAGTGTTCCTCTTTCTCCACATCCTCGCCAGCATCTGCTGTCACCTGAACTTTTAATCTTAGCCATTCTGACTGGTGTGAGGAGGAATCTCAGGGTTGTTTTGATTTGCATTTCCCTAATGATTAAGGATGTTGAACATTTTTTCAGGTGCTCCTCAGCCATTCAGTATTCCTCAGGTGAGAATTCTTTGTTCAGTTCTGAGCCTCATTTTTTAATGGGGTTATTTGATTTTCTGGAGTCCACCTTCTTGAGTTCTTTGTATATATTGGATATTAGTCCCGTATCTGATTTAGGATAGGTAAAGATCCTTTCCCAATCTGTTGGTGGTCTTTTTGTCTTATTGATCATGTCTTTTGCCTTGCAGAAGCTTTGCAGTTTCATGAGGTCCCATTTATCAATTCTTGATCTTACAGCACAAGCCATTGCTGTTCTATTCAGGAATTTCTCCCCTGTGCCCATATCTTCAAGGGTTTTCCCCACTTTCTCCTCTATAACTTTCAGTGTCTCTGGTTTTATGTGAAGTTCCTTGATCCACTTAGATTTGACTTTAGTACAAGGAGATAGGAATGGATCGATTCACATTCTTCTACATGATAACAACCAGTTGTGCCAGCACCATTTGTTGAAAATGCTGTCTTTCTTCCACTGGATGGTTTTAGCTCCCTTGTCGAAGATCAAGTGACCGTAAGTGTGTGGGTTCATTTCTGGGTCTTCAATTCTATTCCATTGGTCTACTTGTCTGTCACTATACCAGTACCATGCAGTTTTTATCACAATTGCTCTGTTGTAAAGCTTTAGGTCAGGCATGGTGATTCCACCAGAGGTTCTTTTATCCTTGAGAAGAGTTTTTGCTATCCTAGGTTTTTTGTTATTCCAGATGAATTTGCAGATTGCTCTTTCTAATTCGTTGAAGAATTGAGTTGGAATTTTGATGGGGATTGCATTGAATCTGTAGATTGCTTTTTGCAAGATAGCCATCTTTACAATGTTGATCCTTCCAATCCATGAGCATGGGAGATCTTTCCATCTTCTGAGATCTTCTTTAATTTCTTTCCTCAGAGACTTGAAGTTTTTATCATACAGATCTTTCACTTCCTTAGTTAGATTCACACCAAGATATTTTATATTATTTGTGAGTATTGAGAAGGGTGTTGTTTCCCTAATTTCTTTCTCAGCCTGTTTATTCTTTTTGTAGAGAAAGGCCATTGATTTGTTTGAGTTAATTTTATATCCAGCTACTTCACCGAAGCTGTTTATCAGGTTTAGGAGTTCTCTGGTGGAATTTTTAGGGTCACTTATATATACTGTCATATCATCTGCAAAAAGTGATATTTTGACTACATCTTTTCCAATTTGTATCCCTTTGATCTCCTTTTGTTGTCGAATTGCTCTGGCTAGGACTTCAAGTACAATGTTGAATAGGTATGGATAATGTGGACAGCCTTGTCTAGTTCCTGATTTTATAGGGATTGCTTCAAGCTTCTCACCATTTACTTTGATATTGGCTACTGGTTTGTTTTAGATTGCTTTTATCATGGTTAGATATGGGCCTTGAATTCCTGATCTTTCCAAGTCTTTTATCATGAATGGGTGTTGGATCTTGTCGAATGCTTTTTCTGCATCTAACAAGATGATCATGTGGTTTTTGTTTTTGAGTTTGTTTATATAATGGATTACGTTGATGGATTTCCGTATATTAAACCATCCCTCCATCCCTGGAATAAAACCTACTTGGTCAGGATGGATGATTGCTTTAATGTGTTCTTGGATTCGGTTAGCAAGAATTTTTTTGAGGATTTTTGCATCTATATTCATAAGGGAAATTGGTCTGAAGTTCTCTATCTTTGTTGGATCTTTCTGTGGTTTAGGTATCAGAGTAATTGTGGCTTCATAGAATGAGTTGGGTAGAGTTCCTTCTACTTCAATTTTGTGGAATAGTTTGTGCAGAACTGGAATTAGATCTTCTTTGAACTCTGCACTAAACCCATCTGGTCCTGGGATTTTTTTGACTGGGAGACTATTAATGACTGCTTCTATTTCTTTAGGGGATATGGGACTGTTTAGATCGTTAACTTGATCCTGATTTAACTTTGGTACCTGGTATCTGTCTAGAAATTTGTCCATTTCGTCCAGGTTTTCCAGTTTTGTTGAGTATAGCCTTTTGTAGAACGATTTGATGATGTTTTGGATTTCTTCAGGATCTGTTGTTATGTCTCCCTTAATGTTTTTCATTATAAAGCAAATAACAATTTCAGTAAAGAAAATAACAATTTCAGTGAAAAAATAAAATTTTGCAAGACATAATTTCTTCATGGTTTACTATAGTTCTCAACTATGAACAGTGACTTAGTTGTAATATTTTTTTGTTTTGTTTTGTTTTTGTTTTTTGAGACAGTTTCTCTGTGTAGTACCAACTCTCCTGGAACTCACTCTGTAGACCAGGCTGGCCTTGAACTCAGAAATCTGCCTGCCTGTGCCTCCCAAGTGCTGGGATTAAAGGCATGAGCCACCACTGCCCGGTTAGTTGTAATTTTATGAACACTGGATATCCATCTAATAAAATGTTGTCCACTCTGTATTGAAATAATGGTGGTGAATGACCACAAGGATCGTGGAAAAAGATATATTCTTTATTTGCCTGATAGAATTAAATGATAGCACATAGAACTGGTGGAGAAAGTAGCAATAAATGCATGGGCAGGTTCTATTTATAGAAAATATGCAATAATTTCTCAATTAAAGAGGCAAAAAGAGTAGAATCAAGATGGAGAGTTGTTGGATGAATTACCTCTTAATTTTTCTTCCTTAATTTTCTCCCTTCATGATAAAATTTGGAGACCATAGTAATTTAGAGGACCCACTATATTAGATATGTCAAAAACCCCAAATTTAATATTTATCACAATCTTATATTCAATAATAATAAAAAATAATAATAATAGTAATAACAATAATAGTAAGCCATATATTAATTTAAATGCTCTCATCATCTTATAAACACATGCTATAATCTTATTTTATATTTTCTTTAAATTAGACATAAGTAGCTTATGGAGTAAATAATTGTTATAATAATTGTTAATAATTACTTTAAAGACAATAAGTATATTTCCTTGCTACTTGATCTGGACACTTCTCTCTCTAAAATGTATGTGATAAAAATAGTAGGTAAATTCTCACCCTTACTAACAGTTTTGTTTTACTCTCTTACAGTATATGCATGCAACTTTAGATAAATAAAAATTATTTTCTCAGGATGTTTAAAAATATTTCCATTGTTTTCTGACTTTAGTTATTCATATCAATAAGTACACTACCAGTCTCCTATTCCGCTCTATCTGGACTCGTTTTTTTCTTTACCACTCAATAAAATGTATTTATTTTTATTTCATATGCGTAAGTGTAGGCCTGTGTGTCTATGTGTAGCACATGCATGCAGTACCCAAGGAGGTGTGTTACAAGCTGCCATGTAGTGTTTTGCTTTTAACTGGGGAGTCATCTTTCCAGTCCCTAATTTGTGGCCTTTAAGACTCTATTTTGTGATTAATCCTCAGGATAAAAGTTTCCTTCCAGTTTTCCTGGTGGCTGTTGTTGTGATTTAGATTTACAGATGTAAGAAGTCCCAGATGGAGGAGTTGGAAAAGGGACTGAAAGAGCTGAGGGGGTTTGCAGCCCCATGGGTGGAGTAAAAGTGTCAACAGGCCAGACTCCCTGGAGCTCCTGGGGACTGGAACACCAACCAAAGAGTATACATGGAAGGACCCAGGGCATATGTGGCAGAGGATGGCCTTGTTGGACATCAGTGGAAAGAGCAGCCCTTGGGCCTGAGGGGGGGTCGATGCCTCAGTGTAGGGGCATGCCAAGGCAGGAAGGCAGGAGTGAGTGAGGGTGGAGTACCCTCCTAGAGGCAAGGGGAGGGAGGATAGGATAAGGGATTTCTGGAGGGGAGATCTGGAAAGGGGATAACATTTGAAATGTAAATAAAGAAAATTTCCAATAAAAGAAAAGAAAAAAAAGATGTAAGAAGTAAAATTATTCATTAATTCAGTAAAGCTGTTAATCTCAACTGTCACATTGTTGTCTTTCCCCATTTCTATGATGAGAAAATAGTTGAATCTGTTAGAACTTCTCATCTTGTATTACATTGCTTCATTGCTTCATAATACTGTTAAATTTAGTTTAAAATAAGGTTCCTGAAAATATCCATTAAGCTCACCTACAAAGTTAATAGCATTCAACACCATGAGATTTGTCATATTAATTTATCCTAGGTAACTTTAAATGTTTTATATTTCACTTTATTTTAGTACAGCAAGTGAGCCAGAAGAGGTTACTCAGTGGTTAACAGCAATTGCTTCTCTTGCAGATGACATAGGATTGGTTGCTAGAACCCACAAGGCAGCTCACAATAGTCTATACTCCAGTTCAAGGGATCCAACACCCTCTTCTTATCTCCATGGATACCAGCCATGCACATCATACACAGATGTACATTCAGACCAAACACTGATACACATAGAATAAAAAAATAAATATGGTAACTCTTCATTACATTTACATATCTATTACATAAAACATTATTAAATAAATATGTATATGGTACATCTGTTTGTGTGTTAAAGTATTCAGTGATTACATATAATCATTTCCAAGAATGTGAAGGATATGTTTATGTGGACTAATGCCATTGAAAGCAAAAATCATTCAGTATAATATACTAATTTCTTTTCTGTGCCTATCTTCTATTTTTTCCAGAAAAGCTCTGAAAGAAAAAAATGGACAAACCAACAGGTTAACTGTAATGATTCTTTAAAATAAAACTCTGATACTGTTTTTGATACATTCATTAATTTTCAAATTTTCTATCATTAACACCACATTGAAATCCTACAGAAACTGTTAATGTGGTTATTATTATCATTAAATATTTACAAGAGTTTGACAATTTGTAGAATGAAGGGAGGGAAATTAAAGACAAAAAATAGAAGGGCAAATAAAAAATTGGAAAAAAAATGATAGAAGTGACAGAAGTCTAGACAAGGCATGCTGTGCCTTGACACATTCCATTTCATTTCTCAATATCTAAAGTAAATGCAAACTGAAGCGTTTGGTGTTGGTCACTGTAGGCACTTAAAACTCATCAGTCCCAAGTCTGCAAACATTTAGAAAAGCAAACAGACAGCCAGGGGTTCCAAATAAAAGCATAGGGCAGAAGTCAGCAAAGATCATTATGGCAATCTTCAAAGGCCAGCTCAGACCACACATTTGGGTGGTAACTCACATGGTCACCATTCAAGAATTAACAGAAGGAGGAAAGAGGGACTTACACTGGGTTTGGGGGAGGAGTAGATGGTCTTTGTCCTGTACTAAATCCCTGTGAGCTTAGGAAGTAACTGGGTGAGATCATAATAGACAGGGATTAAATGACACCTATCTAGTTCTGATTTTAGGAACAAGTCTTTTCCGTCTGTCTGCCTTACAGTTTATATTACAATGATAAGATACCATGACATAAATTTGAAAGATAACAAGGAAATGTATTTGGGACTGCTTGGAGTGAGGGAAAAAGAAGAGAGAAATGATATGATTATACTCACAAAAGGAAAAGAAAACAACGAAATAATATTCTAATGAAATAAGAATAAGTATATTTTAAAACTGTAAAGAAAACAAACAAACAAAAAACTTAACCAAAGGCTATGTGGGGAAGAAAGTGTTTATTTCACCTTATAACTTACAGTCAGTCATTCATCCAGGGATTGGGACAGGAACTCAAGGCTGAACCTGGTGGCAGGAACTGAGACAGAGACCACAGAGGACTGGGCTTTTGAGCTTGCTTGGCATGGCTTGTTCAGCTTGGTTTTCTGTTTGTTTGTTTGTTTGTTTTTGTTTGTTTTTTGTGGCTGTCAGAATGACCAGGCCAGGGATGAGACTGCCTACAGTGAGCTGGGCCCTTTAAACAAAATGCAACAAAATGCAGACATCATACAGGTCAATCCAGTGTGACCATTTACTCCATTGAGGTTCCCACTTTCTATGACTTCAGTTTTTGTCAAGTAGACATAGAACTCTCCAGGAAACTTTCTTTCTCTCTTCTTTTGCTATTGGAGACTTACCTGCACTCCTAGTGATCATCTCTACTCATGGCTGTGTGGTTGCCAGGAAGAGAATATGCTCTGGTTCATCTCTGTGAAGTACATGACTAAATCTTTTTACACATTGAAGTCAGAGTCACCTCTCTAAGGACATTATATTACCTGCTGTTCTAGTTTCTCCATGCTCCAAATTCTCTCTGCAATTTAGTTTTTCAGGTTTATTAAAACCTTTCAAGAGAGCTCTTTCAAGACAGTTTCTGAGCTTTGGTTTCTGATATTGCCCATACTGGACGCAACTCAGTTTTCCCACTATTACTATTCTACCTCATTTATTTCCTTGGTTCTGTTTCTCCTTCTTTCACACATGATCCCATATCCACTGACCAGGCATGGCTGGAGTGACCCATGATGCAATTGATGATGGCATAAGTTGTATAAATAGAGCGGCCTCTCGTAAGAACTGTGGAAGAAGTCAACCTTCTCCATGTGATTTCTGATTGAGAAGAATACTTTACACACTTCTTTGAGAAAGAGCTATGATTACTTCACCAAGCTCTTATGTGTGACCATAAAGTATCAGGTCCTAAAAGAGGATTAAACAGGAAAATATAGTTTTATCCCCACAGATATGGGAGCACACTTAAGTACATAATGTATTAATCTTGCCACAGACTTTTGTGATCATTCTGCATCTACCAGTAGGCAGCAGGTACTTGAGTGTTTGTTACGTTCAGCTTCATAAAAAAATTTCAGAGTTGACATAAGTGTCTTATATAATGGAAAGGAAATGTGTGGCAAGAATGCATGACTGTCTGACTGGCTTATATGCTTTCAGAAAACATTAGTTGAGCATCTAACCCATTACTGACCACTCTGTGATCTGTTGTGAATCTCACATGTTTCAGCCTCTGTTTCTCACTCAGGAAACAAAGCTGTTCATTAGAATATTGCTATGGTCCCTCTCAGTTTCAACTTTTATGAAACTTTGATAAACTTTTACTTATTATATACTGTCCTATGTATAATCCACATCACTGTTTATTTGATGTTTTTAATAGTAATTATTAGAATGTGCAGTGCAAGCAAATAATGATAACAAAAATCAAAGGTGATCCTCACTGAACTGGCAAACTGTCATTGTACACTCAGCCTTAGGATTTTCCAGGGAATGTATTAGATGCCTCCTGCTGTCAACCAACACAATGCATCCTGGGTCCTTTGGCACAATGTATCCAGAGTGAACCAAATGATCCTTTTTATTATTGGGCACATAATGGACACAAGGAATAAATACGGGAAGGAGGGGGAGGTGGCATCAAGCAAGTGCTTTATGGATGTAAAAAAATATTAAAGGAAGAGATGGGATGTGTGAATGAACAAAGAGAACACTCAGTTTGTTGAGTTTTAGAGGCCTGATGGGAATAGCCTTGGAGATGTGGACTGATATTGTCAAAAATAATTATTCATTAGAATCTGTAGCAATCCCTGTCCACTTTAAACAAAACCAACGGAGCCTTTTAAGTTGATTTGAAATGATTTGGTTTTCATTTCTTTTATGAGTCAATGTTCCTTAGGACACCTGAGTATTTGATGAGAACAGGAAGGAGAGAGACAACTTCCATGATTTTAATTCAGAGAGCCAAACCAAACCAGTGCCTTGGGGAAGAGCACTCTGAGCAGCGTGCAGCTGCAAGGCTGTTTCTTGTGACTTGTGTGGCACAGAGCTGAGAGAGTGTAAAGGACGGGAAGTGATGTGGAACCGGAATTCAGAGAGCTCCAAGTCCCACTGCAGTAAAAGTCTGCGCACGAAGCAGCTGAGTACATAAAAGCTCATAACTAAAACCAAAACAGCGATATTCCCCATTGTGACTGTTTAGTCTTTCTGTAGAGACCCATGGGTCCTGGCTATTATCTATTTTTAATATCACTTGACCTGAAAATTTATGCTACCATCTGGAAAAAGAGGAAAGGCTCCCTCTAATGTGAATAAATGAGTAATAAGTAGAGAAAAATGAAGACGAGAGACTCAGAGTGTTTAATGATTTTAAATCAGTAGATGTTGCTCATTCCTCAACCTTTTTCAAAAAGGTGAACAAATTAAACATTCTAAACAATTGATCAATCAATTCATGTTTACACATTGTAGTGTTTACCTAGTGTTCCGGTTTTCTTAATGGAGTAGGTTGAGTCATATTTTATAAGCATTATTTTTATCTTTAAACTAGAAAAAGACACTGCTCCTTGAGAGGTGCTACGCACTGTTTACTGATTTCCTTATGTCCTCACTATTCTCTCACTGCTGCTCAAGGAATGAAACATTTCTACTGTTTATTTTAGACTGACCTAACAAAGTACTTTATGGTGTTAGACTCACTCTTCATCCAGTCAACAGGGTTATGTAGAGCCTGATAGATTTGCGTAACTTAGATAGAAACCTGAAACATATAAACCTTTATCAGTACCATCACCTACATCCAAGTGATTTAAAAGACAGAATGCAAAGTTTATGAACACCTAAAGGTACAGAAAAAGATCCTGTCCCAAAATTGATAATGGCCAGTGACAGGTGAGGTGTACTGAATCAAAGAAAGCTGTTTCTGGACAGGGGATAAGCATGGAAAATTATCTTGGAGAAAATAATATTTGTTCAAGAATCATACATATGGATGAGCAATGCTAATTAAGCGAAAAAGGTCATAACAACTCTTATGACAAAAATTGATGTTTCCTTCTTCTATTTTGATTATATTAGCCATTTAAACTTTACAACAGAAGTCACAGTGCAAGGATGGAAAAACCTGACTGTATGCCTGCTAAGATAATGATGATTTGTAGACTGGTTCCCAGACGGTGCTTACACTGATCATTCCCTACGCTGAGGTGGGAGACAAGGACTATACTTCTACTGCTATTACCTTCTTGGGCAAAGGGCTATCACACAATAATCATTACCTCGACTTTCCTTTGGTGAAGAGAAAGTAGCTAACTGGTGATGTAACGACTATAAGATCCATTGATACCTCTTTTCTGGATGTATGTTATATATCCATAGAGTCTGAAATAAGGCTCCCAAAATGATGTCCAGACTTTTGGGCCTATTGTGTCATCACTGAAAATTGCAAAAACTGGGGAAATCACTATCAGAAGATGAAAAGGCAAAGAAAGTACAGGAAATGCAGGCAATGGAATATGACTTAGCTTTTATGAAATGGCAATTCTGTCATTTCTAATAATATGGAACATCGCCCTAAGTAAAATAAGCAAGATGAAACCACAAAAAGCATGATACCAACTATAGACTGAGTCCCAAATAGTTAAGCTTATGAGAAAGAAAAATAAAGGATGCTTTCTAGGTGTTAAGGTAGGGAAAGTTGGAAGATACACACACACACACACAGGAGGTGAAGGAGAGAGAGAGAGAGAGAGAGAGAGAGAGAGAGAGAGAGAGAGAGAGAGAGAGAGAGAGAGAGAGAGAGAAATCCAGTAACTATTTAGCTGATTTGAAACAGAACATTAGAGTGCATTAAGAATGTCATAGTTATTGGAGACACAGGATGGCCTAAGAAAGATGGGAACTCAACAAGTAGCATCTATTTCCTAGTTTCTCTACCTATGGCTAACACTGAACCAAGCCAAACTATTCAGTAGGGAAGGTGTCCATCAACAGTCCTTAATAATCTTGTGGAAAATAAAATATGTGCTGCTCAAGAAGCCTACCTAATTCAGGCCATGAGCCCAGTTTAGGGTGATGTTGGGAACCCAAGTCACTGCTTTGCCTCAGGCAAAGAGCCCAGCTCACACTATCCATCATTATGCAGTGTCCTATTACACAGAACCATCACAGGACCCTGTCTCTTCAAGGAACTGTGAAGCAGTAGAATAACCCTCCTCATTCTCCCATCATCTGCAAGAAAGCAATTAGGAAATATATCTTAGCAGATCCAGAAACAGACCCAATCTCTACCTTTCTTTTTTTTTCAAATTGTATTTTTTTGTATTGGATATTTTCTTTTACATTTCAAATGTTATCCCCTTTCCTGATTCCCCCAGAACTCCCTACCCCATACCATCTCCCCCTGCTTCTATAAGGGTGTTCCCCCAACCACCAACCCACTCCTGCCTCCCTGCCCTTGAATTCCCCTATACTTGGCCTGGAGCCCTCACAGGACCAAGGGCCTCTCCTCCCACTGATGCCCGACAATGCCATCCTCTGCTACATATGTGGCTGGAGCCAGGGGGCCCTCTACGTATACTCCTTGGTTGGTGGTTTAGTCCCTAGGAGCTCTGGAGTGCCTGGTTGGTTGATATTATTGTTCTTCCTATGGGGTTTCAAACCCCTTCAGCTGCTTCAGTCCTTTCTCTAACTTCTCCATTGCGGTCCCCGTGCTCAGTCCAGTGGGTGGCTGCGAGCATCTGTCTCTTTGTCAGGCTCTGGCAAAGCCTCTCAGGAGACAGCTATATCAGGTTCCTTTCATCAACCACATCTTGGCATGCACAATAGTGCCTGGGTTTGGTGACTGTATAAAGGATGGATCCCAAGGTGGGTGGGGCAGTCTATGGATGGCTTTTCCTTCAGTCTCTTACTCCACATTTTGTCTTCATATTTGCTTCCATGAGTATCTTGTTCCCCAATCTCTACCTTGAGAAGCATCATAGCTGTGAACTAGAGAAGATTGATCCCTGAATGATCCACAGTCTTCTTCTTCACTCAGAAAAGGGCACCATGCTCAGCCTGGCCACCCATTATAGTCTGGGAAACACTGACATTTTGGCTTCCTCTGCTACCCCTTCAGTTGTACCTCAGCTGTATGTCCCATCAGAATGCTGTACCATGAGCAATCCATAGAACCCACCACTGTCCTATTCATGTACCCAAACTACTTTAACAATGACGGTGAGTGAATTCACTCTGTCTAAAAGAGCTGCAACTAAGAAAATGAACATTTCTGGAAATATTTGCCACTAGGACAACCCCATGGCATCATTCATGTTGACTACACCTGTAGAAGCTTTGTTATTACTAAATGAAGCCATCTGGAGTCAGTCATCATAGTCTATCCAAATGACCCTGTAGTACTCATTGTCAGGAGAAAGTCTGCAGTTACCAAAGTCATCCTATAAAACTGGTATGGTAAACTATACCAATAAATGAATAATTCTTAATGTAGGAGCATGGTAGGTATGGAGGAACAAAGTTAGAGAGCTCCTCCAGGGATACACATTAGCTTTATATCTCTAGGCTGTGCTGGTTACCATTTGTTAAGTTGACACCAACTGGAGTCATCTGGAAGAGAAAGGAACAACTGAGTAGGAAAATTAAGAGTGGGAAAATTTTGAAGACACACACACACACACAGAGAGAGAGAGAGAGAGAGACAGAGACAGAGACAGAGACAGAGACAGAGACACAGAGAGATAGAGACAGGCAGAGAGACAGAAAAACAAACAGAGAATGTCAATTGAAGAGTTGCTTCCACCAGATTGCCCTAAGTGGTCATCTCTAGCACATTTTCTTAATTGCTGATAAATGTGAAACGGCCTAGCCCATTGGACAGTTCCAACCCTTGGGAGGGTTAGGGTTATATGAGGAAGGCATCTGAATAGTCCAGGGGAAGAAGGACAGTAACCGGTTCTTTTATGGTCATGCTCCTTTCTTTAGTCCCTGTCTTCAGGTTCCTTCTATGGCTTTCCTCAATAAATGGATTGTAACTTGCAAGATGGTACAAACCCTTTCCTATATAAGTTGCAATTGGTTGATTTGGCATATATATATATATATATATATATATATATATATATATATATATATATATATATACCTGGCACCGACACCTAAAAGTAATCTTAAGAATTATGTGAGAAACTCAAGGCAGGTGTAGTGGTACACACCTTTCCCAGCACTAGGTAATTAGAAGCAAGAGGATCACATGCTTGGTGCCAGCCTGGCTTATTTAGTGTGATGCTGTCCTAAGTGAACAAATAAAAATTCACAATAATGATGTTACAGTGATAAGCATTGACATGAGAGTACTGAATGGTTAATTCATGAATTGAATAAGAAATTCAGTAAAGATGCCTGATCTTGGGAAGACCCTAGAATTTATGCCAACATCCAAAGACAATATGTACTAACCAGTACTCCCAGAGCTCGTGTCTCTAGCTGCATATGTAGCAGAAGATGGCCCAGTCAGCCATCACTGGGAAGAGGCCCCTTGGTATTACAAACTTTATATGCCCCAGTACAAGGGAACACCAGAGCCAAGAAGTGGGAGTGGCGGGGGAGGGTATGGGGGATTTCAGGATAGCATTTGAAATGTAAATGAAGAAAATACCTAATAAAAATTTGAAAAGGAAAAAACTCATAATCTTTAGCTTCAGGCTCCCAAGACTATGGTTATCTCATAAGATAAAACACATTGAGTTCATCTTGTGTTGAGTTCACATTGAGTCTCTCACAGTGAGCAGTTCTAACACTACTCCAACTCCCAAAGTTCCAACCTCTTCTAATATACAGCAAGATAATAATTTAACATTAGCCTCTGTACAATCATAAAGAAAATTATATTCTTTGTGTTGGAAATGTCATAGAGTAAACATCACTATCCCCAAAGAGAGGAATAGAAGAACAGCAATGAAAGAAGTCAGGTTAAACTAAGACTGGCTAACCCAGCCATGTAGCTCCATGTCCAGCAATGGGGCTCATTGTACTGTGATGCAAACTGCAATAGGCTTTGATTATTCTACTCCCATGACTTCTGCTTGCAGAAGTCATAAGTTTTCTCTAGGAGCAGTTATACTTGGTGACTAGAGCTTTCCTCTGCAGATATTCCCTATTCTTGGTTGCAAATATTCCCTTTTCTTGGCCTCTGTAGCATCCTAGGATTTCCACTGTATCTTAGACTTCATCCACAAAGCTACTTTCAGAGCTCACTCCCAGGCTGTTAACAGAGAATTTGAACCTCCTACACAATGACTGGCATCACCAGCTGTCCTAGTTTATAGTGCAATGCTCCATGACACCATCACTCTTATGTTCTTGCTGTCTGCAAAACAAGCACCCCATAGATGATGCCAAAATTTACTGTCAATTAAAAATGTATCTAGCCCACTTTTAACAAAAGCTGCTGTAGTCTCTGCTTACCTGCATGACTAAATGTTAGAAAGCATTTCCCTAGGCAGTCCTGTACCATCAGGACACTGCTTTAGTTCTCTATTTGTAATAAAATTGCCTTTTAAATATTTATTTGTATATTTATGCTGTTCCCAAACTTTAATCAGAAAATCTTGTTATTTACAGTGGGTAGGGTAGTGGTTAATGTAGAGATACTTTTGCCGTTCAAAATGCTGTTAATAAGACCTAACATCACTGTGAAATTCTACCAGGGCTCAAGGAGCATCAAGGAAGAGAAACCAGAAAAAATAATGTAAGAGCTAGAAGGTGGGGAGGAGTGTTGTGAAATGTTTTCTTTTGGATATGACATGACTGCTACACACATCGTCTTGCACTAGTTTCCTAGGCAAAATCTACACATATGTAGCACTAATGGGACTTAAGGCATTGAATGAATGAATGAATGAATGAATGAATGAATGAATGAATGAAAAAGGGGACATGACATGAAATTGGAAAGTAGACATGATGGGAAGTCCTGAGAGGACTTGAGAGCGAGTAAAGCAAGGATGTAACCAAATACATTGTACACATACACAAAAATTTCAAATATTAAATAAAAACACTTTTAAGGATCAAAAATTGATGAACATAAAATGATTAGTAAATCCCATACACAATTATTTTTCTAATGGTTAGCATTTTTAACCCTGGTGTTTTCAACACAGGGATAGGATTTCACTAAACTTTTCTTATTATCTCAGTGCAAAGTTCAGAACCTTTTAACAACAATTTCATCATTTCTTTTGTTTTGTCCTCAGCACTTCCTTTGTCCATAACTTTAAACACATTCACATTCTCAAGCTGCCTTAAAAAAATCTTAATCTAATTTTTGCTTTTGATTTTCACCATAAACTAAAGGCACAAAGTGAGCAATAATCATGCATTATTGGGATCTTGAAATATTCCATACAAAATATATTATATTTTCATTACCATTCAAATTCTCATTACATGGACAGAAAAAATGGATTACTGGTGGTCTCATGAGTAGTGTCTTTACTGCCCACATTCCTATTCACATCCTGCATCTTCTAAAATCCCATTAGAATGAAACCAGTGCCTGGAACAACATTCAAAGTGATGATGTGCTTCTCCAGCTAGAGGCCACTTCTCAAAGATATACAGACTCCAATCAGGAGAACAAGCTGGAACATGAGTGCTCAGAGAAGGACAGTGGGGAATATTTCAGATTCAATGCCACCCCACCTTTCATTCATCTGCCCAGTCTATCTATCATATTTAAGTGCTTCCTTTGGACCCATGAACTCTCGGTCAAAAACCCAACATCATGTATGAGAAGACTCCTTTTAAGTTGTTGGTCCGGCGATTCTAAGAGCCTTTTAAAACAATAAAAACTACTTCTGTTGTGCACGATTGCTTCCCAGAGGTTGGAGTTAAATTCTTATTGCTTATGACACCAGGTAAAGGACAGATGACTTCTAGCTAAATCTGAACTAAAAGTGTCCTCTTTCCAGACTAGATTTTGTTTGACCAGAAGGTGCTAAGCAAGCAACCAAAAAGGAACATCAATTATTAATTCTACCCAACACTGATACCTATGAACCATAACAATGACAAGCACAGGATGATATTTCTAAACTTGCCAAGAGTGGAATTCATATCTTGTTGCCAACCAACAACTCTCTAGTGTGCCCACTAGATATAAAGAAGATTTATTTATACCTGGTACTGGAAACCTAGCCAACTATCTGGGGTTAATGTTTCCATGGGTCTTACAGAAGAACCATAATATCACCAGTTTACTACAACAGCTCAATTCTTAACTGCATTCTAATATTTATGCTTGTACCCACACATAAATTTTGTCTTGTCTCCTCAAAGAAGCTTATCTTTGCACCAGAAGGAGATCATTTTAAAAACCACAAGTGGCCAAAACTCAGTTGAGCAACTGAACTTGACGTCCTCATACTCAGTGGATACATCTATAACATAACTCCTGCACTGAAGGCTCAGGGATCAACACAGAAAGATTGTAAGAAGCAGAAAATGAGGATGTTTGCTGTGAAATCATGTCTCCTGGACAAAACAGGGAAGCTACAATATGGTTGCCTAAGCAAGGAACATACAATGACAATGTCAATAGACATGATAACATGAATAGTAGAAATCTAAAGCCTCCCCCAAATGAAAACTACAGGAAACTGATGACTACCACCAAGAGGGAGATATTTAAACTTCTCCAAGGATAAGCCCCTTAATTGGTTTCTAATAGTGTTCTTTCACTTTTGAAGTCTTATGTATGTATGTGTGTGTATCATATTACATGTATATAATATATACATATTACATACAATATATATTACATATGATATATATCATATTATATATATTTAATATATATACAGACTAAGAAAGTGATTGTGTGTGTGTGTGTGTGTGTGTGTGTGTGTGTGTGTGTGTGTGTATGTCTAATAGGCAAAGAAAACGAGGCCATGAATTTGAGAGAATGTTCAGGACATGGAAGAGGCTGAAGAGGGGGATATAGGAGGGGTAAAGTAAGGAAATGGAAGAAGACAGATGCACTCATATTTTAATTATAAACAAATAAGCAGAAGGACATAAAGAGCAAGCCTATAGAGATAGGTTCCCAGGGTCTTGGGCCATGCATTTTTCCTCAAAATTTGCCTTAGATCTTTAAGGTTTAATCAATGCCTCCTCTGCTTGATTTTGGTCTTGTTTTAAGCTCTGTATGAATGTTTTTACATTTATATTTCTCAGTTTTAAATAGGAGTATTAACTTGTCCTCTATGATTCTATTGTATCCTAGAAATAAAACGTCTATTTTTTTCCAGAGGATCACAGGCACAGATATCTTAATTCAGAGAAGGCTTTGGGCTGGGATGCACTGTGCTGGCATGACTTTGGACTATCTGAAATTGAATGACCGTTTTTTATCTCTTATGAAGTTGTAAGCCATAAGGGTCAAGGATAGATTGCATACTTCATATGTGGTTCATTTTCCAAGGATTTAAGTACTAGAAACTCTGTCATCATTGAGAGGCATTCATGAGGTAGGGCCTGCATTCTGACTCTCTGTCTTGCCTCTTTTCCCTTTGATATCTGCCACCACTACTATAACATCAGAAAATAAACCTCTTTGGAAATTTACTCAGCCTCAGATACTTTATTATAGCAAAAGAAAATTAACTTCTAACAGGGTTTCAGTTGTCTGTCTCTTTTTGCCCTGAAGCAAAAAAAAAAAATGTTCCTATCTCTCTGGCCTTTTATCTTGTGCATTAATATTCTTACAGAGGCATAGTCTCTCTCTCCTCATAATTGTATTCTGTGTTCTGTATGTTAATTTTTTCAGGCCTATATGTCTCTGTAACTAAATTCATCATGTTGATTTGGACTTTGGTTTGAGATCAAGGGGGCACCCCCATAAGAAGTTTAGTCCCTCTAGCTAGTGATCTCATCGTGTGTTACCTTCCTCTTCTGTATTTTCTTTATGCTTCAGAAACCATGCAGGGTTTCCTTTACCACCTTCATCCATACGCCTATGCTATTGCCTAACATTTACCTTTGGCATATATATATATATATATATATATATATATATATATATATATGTATATGTGTGTCTGTGTGTGTGTGTGTGTATATATGTATGTACATATATACATATATATATTAATGTATATACATATACATATATATGAATGTATATGCATATATATATTAATGTATATACATATACATATACATATATATGAATGTATATGCATATATATATATGTATATATAGTCATTAAAGGAAGGAAGGAAGGAAAGAAGGAAGGAAGGACAGAATGTCTGCACGTCTTACTTTAACATGCAACTATGGCATAGAAATCAAGCTAAAGGAACACTTTGTAAAAGTGGACTCCGTATGTTGAGCTGAGGAGTGTTCTCCTTCTGGCAACTCCTTCATTTCTCTTACCTTGGTGGTCCACTTGGCCTGCAGCCACTGGAATCCCTAGTGCCAATTTGTCTCACATTATGATCTGATGTGCTCCATAAACTGCCCATAATGTGCTAGAGTACAGCTCCTGGGCTTTCATGCTCACCATGAGAACTGCCTCCTGCTTATATAGCATCTTTATTATTTACTTGGCAGAGTGGAGCCCCAGGTCAGAGAAAGTTAGTAACTTGCTCTTTGGAGCCAGACATTTGACTCTATGGCTGCTCAAATACACCTCTTGCCATTTAGGAACCTATTTCAGAACTCTCAGAGGTATTTTATCTACAAGCACTAGAAGAGTATTCCCCATAAATTCATTCAGTAATATTTATTTATTGCCACAAAATTCAGGGGGGTCTAAGGAGACTGTATCCTCAAATCTTCTTATTTTATAGGAACAAATGTGATTCCTGGTGTAAAAACAGGATTCCTGATCTCCAATCTATTAAGCAATTTTCTATGTATACAAAGAATACAAAAGCTTGGACTATGATTCCCTCTGTTCTCTGAGCTTACATTTTAGTCTTCTAGCTTAGTTAGCTCAGAAGCTACTGTCAGTATTCTCTAGCTTTCCAGAGTTAGGATACCTCTACAGGACTACCCCTCCTCCAGTTACATATGACAAACTGAAATCCACACACTTTGCCTTGGTTCCCACTCCACACACACCTCCTCCCTTTCAGCAATCCCATTATGTACGTTTTAGCTGTGCCTTTTCTTCTTCCTTCCTAGAAATTTTAGTCATCTTCTGGATTCACTCAATAAATATGCTTAGCCAAGGCTCACATGCAGATATAGAATGGGAAGAGGCTGGACCTCTTTTGACAAGGTAACAACATGACAAGAAATTCCAAAGAAGATTTGAGAAGCATAAACAACAGCTAGGTGACTCTTGTAGGACTAAATACTAGACAGAAAGAGCTGGTTAATGGGACATGGAATAAAGAGAAATAAAGACCAATTTTAAGAAACATGGAGATAAATACATAGCAATCAACTCATAATGCTGTGATAAAAATCTAAAGACATATTGTTCTTGGTTCTTGTAGATAAGCAAGCATAATTGCATAAGTGCAGCAGTATAATGTAAGACCAATGAAAACACATTGTCTATTTCTATCAACAGTTTCCTCATCCAAGCTACTATGAGAAGCATACACCAACTCAAAAAAGATATATATGGGACCTGAAAAAGGAAGAAGGTGGTAAATTTAAGAAATCTGGGGGTACCTACATATTTGTAATTGAAGCTCAAAATAAGAAAGAATGGGTGTTCACCAGAGCCCCTATGATAGAGCAAGACTATTCAAAGCAGTAGGGAGAAACTCGTAGAAGAAATTTAGCCTACAAGATAGAGAGACACTAAATGAGGCAGAAATTTAGCCTACAGGATAGAGAGACACTAAATGGGCACTCATGCCTCAAAGGCTCATTTGGGAATTTAGATTTTCTTATTTTGTAGGAACAAAAGCAGAATTCTGGTGTAAACATAGGATTTCTTATCTCCAATCTTTCAGTAATTTTCTATGTGTACAAAGAATATTGAAATCTACACTTTGCTTTCCTGTGTTCAATGGGCTGACATGTTGAGCCTTTGCTCTCAGATATGTTTTGGGTCTTTCTAAGCACCTTCCTAAGACCTTGATCTAAATTAGTTTTTAGTCTTTAGGTGCTAGTTCAGTATTATCCATTTATTTAAATCTCTCAGACTGATTCCAACTTTGTAAGTATAAAAATAACCCATCTGTTCAAATGCTGCACTTTTCCTGAAAATGTAGGTAAAGGACCAAACTTACATACAACATGGACTGGATTTGCAGGGTAGAAGGTGAGGTATGTGTTCAGTCTGTCCCCATCCTTTGGTTCACACTGACTGCATGTTCACTGGGGTCCCAGGACATCTCAGCCACTCATCCTGACCCTCTCACATTGTTGTCTATAACAACAGAGCTTGAGGATCTATTTATTTTAAAATTGAGCAATGAGATTTTTGGAACTCCAACCAGGATTATGTGGGAGACGACCCCACTAAAGCAATTCTAGTCAAGATACCATATTCTGAGCTTTCAATATTTTTTTACTGGATCAACTTACCTATCAGATTAGCACTGAGGTATGCATGTGTATGCACACACACACACACACACACACTTTGTGTACAACATCCTGGGACTTGAGGGAAGCTTTGAGTTTTTCTCCAGGTTTCTTACAATGTCAATTTATATGGCAATGCCACTGACTGGTAAGTGTTTAGGCTTAAGGACACTTTTAATTTGACTCACAAATGACTAGAAAAGCAAGATAGGCATTATGGTTCTTTATTTCAGAAGTCAAGCTTACAAATCTCAATTCCAGTTGTGAACTCTCAGCCTGTGCAGGTGAAGGTCCTTAGGTTAAAAGCTCAATCTCTTTGTCCTTCTTGGCTTATTCGGCATTTCTATATGCTGTGGTTCAAAAGCTAGGACTTATTAATACATAGTCAAGTTTTCTTATCACTTATCCTGCCTAATCTGTGGTGGGGTGACTGCAGAGTTCACATACAGATGGAAAATAGCCTTTAGAGTTCTCTGTGCTGGAGAGCAAAACTCGTATATCCTGTCTCATTTTTACTTTTACCTCATCACCTTTCTGTCATTATCACACAATGCCTGATATATTCAACATATAGGGTGCATGTATATGTTGTCTTTTTTTTTTTTTGATTTATTTATTTATTATATGTAAGTACACTGTAGCTGTCTTCAGACATTCCAGAAGAGGGCGCCAGATCTCGTTGCGGATGGTTGTGAGCCACCATGTGGTTGCTGGGATTTGAACTCTGGACCTTCGGAAGAGCAGTAGGGTGCTCTTACCCACTGAGCCATCTCACCAGCCCCCTATGTGTTGTCTTATAGTTGTATAACAGTTGTCCATACTCAGTTGGTCTCAATGCTTTTACACTTGTGTCTAGGCATACTCAATGGAGAAGAATGTGGAAGAACAATGGTATCCTGTCACAAGAAAGTGATAAAAAAAAAAAAAGAGGACAAGGAAAAGATCAGGATTCCACAATCCCTTTGCACTCCAATGCTATGAGGACCTCTCACCAGACACTATCTCCTAAAATTTCCATTCCCTCCCAATTTTCCCCTTTAAGAAACAATCCTTTAACATATGGACATATTTAAGTAGGAACTATAAAATAAAATTTGATATTCTAGATGTTGCTGCAGCAATCAGCTTTGAACAAATATACCCACCAAGGTTTTCATGAGCCATATTGTGTTAAAGTTTATCCAATACATCAAAACCTCTGCAGCTTGGAAAACCTTGAAATGGCAAATACAAAACACTGCCATAATTTTTGTTTATCAGATTTTTAAAATTACCATCTCGAAGAATATTTTACAATGAAAGGATAAACCTGACAGCACAGAGAATTACACCCTCCTTTCAAGATGGAACAAAAGTAATGTTTTGCTTAGAGGCACATAATTACTTAGAGTTAATAAGGCATGCTTGATAGTCATCATTTCATTTTATGAACCATAGAATAACACAGGATGAGATTTTCCAGCTCCTTTGATAAAGTTTTTCTCTTGTATATCAGTGGATACAATACTTCTAGTTACAAACTCATTCTATGTTTACAATGTATAGCTTGTGTATGTTTTAAATGATAATGGAAAAGTATGGTTGAGCAAGTCATAAACTATCCTGAAAATCTCCACAGAATGATGGGAAAATAGATGTGCAGACAGATAACCTAAAATGGCAGTGCTGTGATAACACAGTCATGAGATGTTTCTGGGGTGCACTGGAGTAGGATATGTAAGGACATCTTCATAAATGAATAGTTCTTGCTCTACTTTGGTACCAGGGGCTTTTTCCATAGTACCAAATGAACATTTGAACCTAGATTTTGTTATAAAATATGGCATAAAAAGAGGGTGTAGTGAAAACAACTTTCTGAACAGAATGCCAATAGTTCAGGCACTAAGATCAATAATTAATAAATGTGACTTCTTAAAATTGAAAAGTTTCGCTCATCCGGCCGGATCAGCGCCGGGGTAGCGGGAGCGCAGGGTTGCCTGACACCCTCTAAACCCACGACCCCCGCCGCAGGATTTTGGGACTGCTGGTGAGTGGAACACAGCTTCTGCTCCAATCCAATTGCACGGGACCTGAGACTGCATTAGTTAGGGAAGCAGAAACCGGCCTGAGTAGGGCCACAGGCCTCACCCGGCCAGATCAGCGCCAGGGTAGCGGGAGCGCAGGGTTGCCTGACACCCACCAGCTACCCACGACCCCCGCCGCAGGATTTTGGGACTGCTGGTGAGTGGAACACAGCTTCTGCTCCAATCCAATTGCACGGGACCTGAGACTGCATTAGTTAGGGAAGCAGAAACCGGCCTGAGTAGGGCCACAGGCCTCACCCGGCCGGATCAGCACCAGGGTAGCGGGAGCACAGGGTTGCCTGACACCCGCCAGCTACCCACGACCCCCGCCACAGGATTTTGGGACTGCTGGTGAGTGGAACACAGCTTCTGCTCCAGTCCAATCACGCAGGACCTGAGACTGCTCTGGTTGGGGAGAGAGAAATCCGGCCTACATAGGGCCACAACCCTCTTCCAGTCAGAAAAGCACCTGGGCAGCTGGGGCGCAGGGTCTGCTGACACTCTCCAGCTACCCACAACACCCGCCACAGGATCTTAAGACTTCTGGTGAGTGGAGCACAGCTTCTGCTCCAATCCAATTGCGCGGGACCTGAGACTGCATTAGTTAGGGAAGCAGAAACCGGCCTGAGTAGGACCACAGGCCTCATCCGGCTGGATCAGCGCCGGGGTAGCGGGAGCACAGGGTTGCCTGACACCCGCCAGCTACCCACGACCCCCGCCGCAGGATTTTGGGACTGCTGGTGAGTGGAACACAGCTTCTGCTCCAATCCAATTGCGCGGGACCTGAGACTGCATTAGTTAGGGAAGCAGAAACCGGCCTGAGTAGGGCCACAGGCCTCACCCGGCCGGATCAGCGCCAGGGTAGCGGGAGCGCAGGGTTGCCTGACACCCGCCAGCTACCCACGACCCCCGCCGCAGGATTTTGGGACTGCTGGTGAGTGGAACACAGCTTCTGCTCCAGTCCAATCACGCGGGACCTGAGATTGCTCTGGTTGGGGAGAGAGAAATCCGGCCTA
Source organism: Mus caroli (assembly GCF_978045245.1). Taxonomy (NCBI): domain Eukaryota; kingdom Metazoa; phylum Chordata; class Mammalia; order Rodentia; family Muridae; genus Mus; species Mus caroli. Next base: position 43,540,353 of record NW_028227259.1, read on the forward strand.
CATAGGGCCACAACCCTCTTCCGGTCAGAAAAGCACCTGTGCAGCTGGGGCGCAGGGTCAGCTGACACTCACCAGCTACCCACAACACCCACCACAGGATCTTAAGACTTCTGGAGAGTGGAACACAGCTTCTGCTCCAATCCAATTGCACGCGGGACCAGAGACTGCATTAGTTAGGGAAGCAGAAAAACGGCCTGAGTAGGACCACAGGCCTCTTCCGGCTGGACCAGCACCGGGGTACCGTCAGCTACCCACGACCCCCGCCGCAGGATTTAGAGACTGCTGGTGAGTGGAACACAGCTTCTGCTCCAATCTTTAAATAGTGACAACGATAACAACTAACCCCAGAGATTACCAGATGGCGAAAGGTAAACGTAATAATCTTACTAACAGGAACCAAGACCACTCACCATCATCAGAACCCAGCACCCCCACTTCGCCCAGTCCAGGGCACCCCAACACACCGGAAAAGCTACACACGGATTTAAAAGCATATCTCCTGATGATGATAGAGGACTTCAAGAAGGACTTTAATAACACACTTAAAGAAATGCAGGAGAACTCTGATAAAAAGGCAGAAGACAATAAAGAGGAAGCACAAAAATCCCTTAAAGAATTGCAGGAGAACACTGCTAAAGAGTTACAAATCCTTAAAGAAAAACATGATAACATAATCAAACAGGTAGAAGTCCTTACAGAAAAACAGGAAAACACATCCAAACAGATGATGGAAATGAACAAAACCATACTAGACCTAAAAAGGGAAGTAGACACAATAAAGAAAACCCAAAATGAGGCAACACTGGAGATAGAAACCCTAGGAAAGAAATCTGGAACCATAGATACGAGCATCAGCAACAGAATACAAGAGATGGAAGAGAGAATCTCAGGTGCAGAAGATTCCATAGAGAACATCAGCACAACAATCAAGGAAAATGTAAAATGCAAAAAGATCCTAACTCAAAACATCCAAGAAATACAGGACATAATGAGAAGACCAAACCTACGAATAATAGGAGTGGATGAGAATGAAGATTTTCAACTCAAAGGACCAGCAAACATCTTCAACAAAATTATAGAAGAAAACTTCCCAAATCTAAAGAAAGAGATGCCCATGAACATACAAGAAGCCTACAGAACTCCAAATAGACTGGACCAGAAAAGAAATACCTCCCGACACATAATAATCAGAGCAACAAATGCTCTAAATAAAGATAGAATACTAAAAGCAGTAAGAGAAAAAGGCCAAGTAACATATAAAGGCAAGCCTATCAGAATTACACCAGACTTTTCACCAGAGACTATGAAAGCCAGAAGATCCTGGACGGATGTTATACAGACACTAAAAGAACACAAATTCCAGCCCAGGCTACTATACCCAGCCAAACTCTCAATTAACATAGATGGAGAAACCAAAGTATTCCACGACAAAACCAAATTCACACATTATCTCTCCACGAATCCAGCCCTTCAAAGGATAATAACAGAAAAAAACCAATACAAGGACAGGAACCACGCCCTAGAAACAACAAGAAGGTAATCCCTCAACAAACCTAAAAGAAGACAGCCACAAGAACAAAATGCCAACTTTAACATCAAAAATAACAGGAAACAACAATTACTTTTCCTTAATATCTCTTAATATCAATGGACTCAACTCCCCGATAAAAAGACATAGACTAACAAACTGGCTACACAAACAAGACCCAACATTTTGCTGCTTACAGGAAACTCATCTCAGAGAAAAGGATAGACACTACCTCAGAATGAAAGGCTGGAAAACAATTTTCCAAGCAAATGGCATGAAGAAACAAGCTGGAGTAGCCATTCTAATATCTGATAAGATTGACTTCCAACCCAAAGTCATTAAAAAAGACAGGGAGGGACACTTCATACTCATCAAAGGTAAAATCCTCCAAGAGGAACTATCAATCCTGAATATCTATGCTCCAAATACAAAGGCAGCCACATTCATTAAAGAAACTTTAGTAAAGCTCAAAGCACACATTGCACCTCATACAATAATAGTGGGAGACTTCAACACACCACTTTCACCAATGGACAGATCATGGAAACAGAAACTAAACAGGGACACAGTGAAACTAACAGAAATTATGAATCAAATGGATCTGGCAGATATCTACAGAACATTCTATCCTAAAACAAAAGGATATACCTTCTTCTCAGCACCTCATGGTACCTTCTCCAAAATTGACCACATAATTGGTCACAAAACAGGCCTCAACAGATACAAAAATATTGAAATTGTCCCATGCATCCTATCAGATCACCATGGACTAAGGCTGATCTTCAATAACAAAATAAATAATAGAAAGCCAACCTTCACGTGGAAACTGAACAACACTCTTCTCAATGATACCTTGGTCAAGGAAGGAATAAAGAAAGAAATTAAGGACTTTTTAGAGTTCAATGAAAATGAAGCCACAACATACCCAAACTTATGGGACGCAATGAAAGCATTTTTAAGAGGAAAACTCATAGCTCTGAGTGCCTCCAAAAGGAAACTAGAGAGAGCACACATTAGCAGCTTGACAACACACCTAAAAGCACTAGAACAAAAGGAAGCAAATTCACCCAAGAGGAGTAGACAGCAGGAAATAATCAAACTCAGGGGTGAAATCAACCAAGTGGAAACAAGAAAAACTATTCAAAGAATCAACCAATCAAGGAGCTGGTTCTTTGAGAAAATCAACAAGATAGATAAACCCTTAGCCAGACTCACTAGAGGGCACAGGGAAAGCATCCTAATTAACAAAATCAGAAATGAAAAAGGAGACATAACAACAGATCCTGAAGACATCCAAAACACCATCAGATCCTTCTACCAAAGGCTATACTCAACAAAACTGGAGAACCTGGATGAAATGGAGAAGTTCCTAGACAGATACCAGGTACCAAAGCTGAATCAAGATCAGGTTAATGATCTAAACAGCCCTATATCCCCCAAAGAAATAGAAGCAGTCATTAATAGTCTCCCAACAAAAAAAAGCCCAGGACCAGATGGGTTTAGTGCAGAGTTCTATCAGACCTTCAAAGAAGATCTAATCCCAGTTCTTCACAAACTATTCCACAAAATAGAAACAGAAGGTACTCTACCCAACTCCTTCTATGAAGCCACAATTACTCTGATACCTAAACCACAAAAAGACCCAAAAAAGATAGAAAACTTCAGACCAATATCCCTTATGAATATTGATGCAAAAATCCTCAATAAAGTTCTTGTTAACCGAATCCAAGAACACATCAAAACAATCATCCATCCTGACCAAGTAGGTTTCATCCCAGGGATGCAGGGATGGTTCAATATACGGAAATCCATCAACGTAATCCAGTATATAAACAAACTCAAAGACAAAAACCACATGGTCATCTCCTTAGATGCGGAAAAAGCATTTGACAAGATCCAACACCCATTCATGATAAAAGTCTTGGAAAGATCAGGAATTCAAGGCCCATACCTAAACATGATAAAAGCAATCTACAGCAAACCAGTAGCCAACATCAAAGTAAATGGTGAGAAGCTTGAAGCAATCCCTCTAAAATCAGGGACTAGACAAGGCTGTCCACTTTCTCCATACCTATTCAACATTGTACTTGAAGTCCTAGCCAGAGCAATTCGACAACAAAAGGAGATCAAAGGGATACAAATTGGAAAAGATGAAGTCAAAATATCACTTTTTGCAGATGATATGATAGTATATATAAGTGACCCTAAAAATTCCACCAGAGAACTCCTAAGCCTGATAAACAGCTTCGGTGAAGTAGCTGGATATAAAATTAACTCAAACAAATCAATGGCCTTTCTCTACACAAAGAATAAACAGGCTGAGAAAGAAATTAGGGAAACAACACCCTTCTCAATAGTCACAAATAATATAAAATATCTTGGCGTGACTCTAACTAAGGAAGTGAAAGATCTGTATAATAAAAACTTCAAGTCTCTAAAGAAAGAAATTATAGAAGATCTCAGAAGATGGAAAGATCTCCCATGCTCATGGATTGGCAGGATCAACATTGTAAAAATGGCTATCTTGCCAAAAGCAATCTACAGATTCAATGCAATCCCCATCAAAATTCCAAATCAATTCTTCAACGAATTAGAAAGTGCAATCTGCAAATTCATCTGGAATAACAAAAAACCTAGGATAGCAAAAACTCTCCTCAAGGATAAAAGAACCTCTGGTGGAATCACCATGCCGGACCTAAAGCTCTACTACAGAGCATTTTGTGATAAAAACTGCATGGTACTGGTATAGTGACAGACAAATAGACCAATGGAATAGAAATGAAGACCCAGAAATGAATCCACACACCTATGGTCACTTGATCTTCGACAAGGGAGCTAAAAACATCCAGTGGAAGAAAGACAGCATTTTCAACAAATGGTGCTGGCACAACTGGTTGTTAACATGTAGAAGAATGCGAATCGATCCATTCCTATCTCCTTGTACTAAGGTCAAGTCTAAGTGGATCAAGGAACTTCACATAAAACCAGAGACACTGAAACTTATAGAGGAGAAAGTGGGGAAAAGCCTTGAAGATATGGGCACAGGGGAAAAATTCCTGAATCGAACAGTAATGGCTTGTGCTGTAAGATCGAGAATTGACAAGTGGGACCTCATGAAACTACAAAGCTTCTGCAAGGCTAAAGACACCATCAATAAGACAAAAAAACCACCAACAGATTGGGAAAGGATCTTCACCTATCCTAAATCAGATAAGGGACTAATATCCAATATATATAAAGAACTCAAGAAGGTGGACTCCAGAAAGTCAAATAACCCCATTAAAAAATGGGGCTCAGAACTGAACAAAGAATTCTCACCTGAGGAATACCGAATGGCAGAGAAGCACCTGAAAAAATGTTCAACATCCTTAATCATCAGGGAAATGCAAATCAAAACAACCCTGAGATTCCACCTCACACCAGTCAGAATGGCTAAGATCAAAAATTCAGGTGACAGTAGATGCTGGCGAGGATGTGGAGAAAGTGGAACACTCCTCCATTGTTGGTGGGATTGCAAGCTTGTACAACCACTCTGGAAATCAGTCTGGCGGTTCCTCAGAAAATTGGACATAGTACTACCGGAGGATCCAGCAATACCTCTCCTGGGCATATATCCAGAAGATGTCCCAACCGGTAAAAAGGACACATGCTCCACTATGTTCATAGCAGCCCTATTTATAATAGCCAGAAGCTGGAAAGAACCCAGATGTCCCTCAACAGAGGAATGGATACAGAAATTATGGTACATTTACACAATGGAGTACTACTCAGCTATTAAAAAGAATGAATTTATGAAATTCCTAGCCAAATGGATGGACCTGGAGGGCATCATCTTGAGTGAAGTAACACAATCACAAAAGATCTCACACAATATGTATTCATTGATAAGTGGATATTAGCCCAAAACTTAGGATACCCAAGATATAAGATACAATTTGATAAACGCATGAAACTCAAGAAGAATGAAGACCAAAGTGTGGACATTGTGCACCTTCTTAGAATTGGGAACAAAACACCCAGGGAAGGAGTTACAGAGACAAAGTTCGTAGCTGTGATGAAAGGATGGACCATTTAGAGACTGCTGTATCCAGGGATCCGTCCCATAATCAGCTTCTAAACGCTGACACCATTGCATACACTAGTAAGATCTTGCTGAAAGGACCCAAATATAGCTGTCTCTTGTGAGACGATGCCGGGGCCTAGCAAACACAGGAGTGGATGTTCACAGTCAGCTATTGGATGTATCACAGGGCTCCCAATGGAGAAGCTAGAGAAAGTACCCAAGGAGCTAAAGGGATCTGCAACCCTATTGTTGGAACAACATGATGTACTAACCAGAACCCTGGAGCTCTTGTCTCTAGCTGCATATGTATTGAAAGATGGCCTAGTCGGCCATCAATGGAAAGAGAGGCCCATTGGACTTGCAAACTTTATATGCCCCAATATAGGGGAATGCCAGGGCCAAAAGAATGGGAATGGGTGGGTAGGGAAGTGGGGGGCGCTATGGGGGACTTTTGGGATAGTATTGGAAATGTAATTGAGGAAAATATGTAATAAAAAAAAATTGAAAAGTTTCTTCAAGGCTAAAGACACTGTCAATAGGACAAAACAACAGTCTAAATAATGGGGGAAGATCTTCACAAACCCTACATTTGACAGAGGACTAATATCCAAAATATATAAAGATCTCAAGAAATAAGATAACAACAAACTAAATAACCCAATTAAAAATGTGGTGCAGAGCTAAAAAGAGAATTCTCAACACAGGAATCTCTAATGGCCAAAAGGCACTTAGAGAAATGTTTAAAGTCCTTAGCAATCAGCAGATGCAAATCAACACAACTCTGAGATTCCATCTTACACCTGTCAGAATGGGGAAAGCTCAAAAGCTCAAGTAACAGCACATGCTGGCAAGGATGTGGTGCAAGGGAAACATGTTTGCATTGCTGGTGGGAGTGCAAACTTGTACAACCTAGAGTCAAGCTGGACCCTAGGAGGTCCAAGAGATTAAACCACCAATGAAAGGGCATTCATGGGCTGGACATAGCCTCCCTACTGATTTGTAGCAGATGTTTTCCTTGGTCTTCATGTAGGTCCCCTAACAATTGTAGCAGGGGCTATCTCTGAATTTGTTGCCTGCCTTTTGATCCCCTTCCCCTAACTGGGTTGTTTTGTTTGACTTCAGTGGGAGAGGAGGCATTCAGGCTTACTGAGACTTGGTATGCCAGGGCAGATTTGGTACCCACGGGGGTCTTCCTTCTCTGAGGAGAAGGGAAGAGGGGAATGGGAGGAGCGTTATGTGAGGGTGGATCAGGGAGGAAATGAGGTATGTGGACTGTGATTGGTATGTAAAATGTATTAATTAATTAATTAATTAATTAAGGCATATTATCATTGGGGAACTAGAAGAACTGGATGTATCTGAATCATAATGTACATGGGTAGAAGGAAAATCAAAGGGTGGTAGGGAAGAGACGATGGACAGAAGGGCATATTGTGTTGACTAAGTCCTCAAATATTCATTATTTTGGAAGACATGCTAATCTGGTCTTCCTTTTTCAAAATTTGTTCTGGCTAGAATGGGACAAATGAGTGTGTTGGAAGCAGTTTGGTACCAGCCTGACAAGAAAGAAATATATTTCAGTAAAAAAGAGATGAAAACTGATGCGTTAAGGTGGAACAAGGAGATAGCAACTGTGTGGAGTTAAGAAAGGGGAATTCTTGGAGCTCCTCCATTGATTATTCATTGGATGACAGAATGAATGACCCAGCGCGATGTCCATGTTTATGGCTTGGGTTGCTGCTGCATGCTGGTGTCATTGCCTTATTTTAGGATGCTAAAAGGAGAGTCTGCAGTAACAAATTATGGAACATTTTGATTTGGACCATTGTAGGGAGATGAAATCTTTAATCTATCTTTCTAGCTGCTCTTCAGTTCTGATAAAGTTAAAAGGGTGGATCAATAGTTCAGTTAGGTGCTTTGTCAAAAAAAATAGTTATCCAAGTATCAGGTAAGATGAACTTAATTAAGAAAAGTATATCTAGTTTTAAAAAAATGAAAAGATAAAGAAGGTTAGATGTCTGTCATCCAAAAGTATAAGTCCAGGAATAAAGCATAACAACCCAGAAAGTGTCCCCCAAAAATCATGTTAGAGATAAGAGTTTGGTCTTAAGAAAGGTGGTCTATTGAAAGCCAAGATACAGGAGAAACATTATGCAACATGACACTCTAAGACAGAAAGGAACGCTAAGATAAGTGTATCCATAGAGTTTGGAAATTTGCTCCTTTTATAGAATTATTTTAATATAAGTAAGGGCACACTCTGGCTTTTTCCACCTGAAGACAATGTTAGCAAGAGTAAACTCTAATGCACTGGGATGTAGCTGTGGCAAGAGAACTCTTTAATCTATCCAGAAGCCATTGTGGCTGTTGCTTCAACTATGGGAGTGTCCAGCATTTATGTTAGCTACTTGGAAGACTCCTTTACAAATATTAACTCAGAGTCTAGTTTTATAAATCAGAGAAAGACTTAAAAAGAAAGAAAAGGTCAAAAGGTCCATCAAGTCAAGACAATGAAAGGCTATTCACATAATTTCTAATATTTGCCCAGCTGTGTTTTTGATAACATATGACTTTATTCCTGCAAAGTCTAGAGCAGCAGTTCTCAACCTGTGAGTTGCAACCTCTTTGGAGTATGAACAACCATTTCACTGGTGTCAGATACTTGATATTCTGGATATCAGATATTTACATAATGATTCACAACAATAGTAAAATTAAACTAAAATTAGTTAAGAAGTGGCAACAAAATAATCATGAGGAACTGTATCAAAGGGTCACAACATTAAGAAGGTTGAGAACCACTACTCTAGAAGTTAAGTATATGAGAACATTAGAAGAGCCATGCTACACTAGAAAGTTTAAAGAAAGAGCCCTCACCTGTTTCTTTCCAGTTCCTGGTGGCTGCTCCTTAGCTGGCAACTACACTTCTCTAGTTTCTACCTCCACCTTCCCTAGCATGACTTCCTTCTTTAACTTTTTTCTTTTCTTAAAAGACCATAGTTATGTTAGTCAGCATCTTGTAGCTGTAATTGTATGAGATATTTAACTTTTAAATAAAGAAGACCATTTTGTGTATATCTTTAATGATTTTAGTCCAAGTATGATTTTTCCTGTTGTTCATGTTCCATGTGAGGAGGCTTATCACAGCAGAAGAATATGAGGCAGAGAAGAAAGAGTCACCTTATGGACATGAAACAAGAAAGAATGCGAGGGCTGTCCATGGCCTCATCATGGTCCATGAGGCGAAGACCTTCTGTTAGAGACCAACTTACAGGTTTAACCAAATGCTCTCTAAAAACATTTACCTTTTGGAGCCACACATGCTCTAATTCATAGCCTGGAGACATAGTTCAATTTAGAACACCTATCTCACATATTTAAGATACTGAGTTAAATCTCCCATACTGAAAAGAAAAAGTATAAAATCAATCACTGGATTCAGTTGTCATTATCCATTATAACCTTAAGGAACATTGGTTCCAAGGACCAAGATTCTGTTTCTGAGAAAACTCCCATCCATTAATACTGAGTAGTTATTATTGTAGTATAAATAGACCCACTTAATGTATAATATCTAAAAAACAAAATGAGTACAATGGTAGATGTACTAATAAAAAGAGACTCTGAGAATAAATGAGACATTGTCTTTCAGCCTAAATCATCTCAGCAGAGGAAATACATGTTTATCTATGTAGAAACTTGAGACCAGCGACACAGGAATTCTAATGAAGGGGGAGCACTTTAACATTAGTTTCTTCACAGCATGGGGACACTGAGCATGGAAATAACTCAGCATGTATTGAAGATTAAAAAAAAAAAAACTCCTTTGAGGCAAGCATGTAGATGAATCTTATGCTAGAAAGATAAGCAGCCATCTGCCAAAAGACAGTATGCATAGTTGAAGAATATTTTTTGCAGATGAACCACGGAGGGCAAAGGTATAGGGTTGTATGAAGACAAGGAATCTCTATCAATTGTCAACGATAGCAAACTCAGGTGGACCTGTCTTACTCCAAATTCCATTTTCCTCCAAGTTCACTTCTGTAGAGATGGAAAGTGTGAGTGGAAACCATGGCCCCGAGTGTTTATTTTCTGATTAGGTATCTCCTTACCTGTTGTTTCTTTATTGATCCCCAAAGGCCTTAGGGTTTACTGAAATGCACAAGGTAGAAGCAATGATTAATGCGTCCCAGACCAAGGCGCTCATGGTGAGGATGCCTGCCTCCTCACAGAGATGCCATTGTTTCTGTAGAAGACTGTGCCTCGCCCTCTCACACCCCAGCCAGGGCTTCCCTAAGCAGAGTGTTTATGTGTTGAGTGCAACACTCCATGGACTCCAGGGTCTAATGGGGTGTGAGAGGGAACCTGGGGTTTTTCATCTTGTTCTCAGCTGTACAAACACCCTACACCTTCCCCATCTACTCAGGGTCTAGGCTCAAGCCTGCTAATATCCCAGGCTGTAAGGCGTCAGCAGGGACTCCACAAGTGGAAAAGGGGACCCAGTGCCTCCCAATCTAATGCCAAACACATTCACAGTGTTTATTTTCTTAGCTCCCACCTAAGCTCTCAGATAAATGTGTGGATGCTGGCTGATACTTTAAGGACTCTCCAGTTGCTTTATTCAAAGGAAGCAGACTGAGTCCAGAACTGTCCATTCAAGTGGAATCTGTACACACACACGGAGAGAGAGAGAGAGAGAGAGAGAGAGAGAGAGAGAGAGAGAGAGAGAGAGAGAGAGAGAGAGAGAGAGAGAGAGAGAGAGAGAGATAATTTCATCAAGACTATCACAATACAGGATTGTTTATCTCTACTTGTCAAGTTTGATTTTTTTTCATTCTATTTCATGGTTATTGTTCAGCTTTAATTTTTTCAATAAGTAAATTGCTTTAGGACTTCTTTGTATTGATTTAAAATTCTCTTTTCCTGGAACAAAAGTAGATTAAGAAGAAAAGAGACACAGTGAAAAGAAATGAACATATGTATGTAGTACTCCACTCAGGTGTTTATCCGCTGTGAAGTGCACTGACAATTGTGTCCCATTTAATTCCCATGTCATTGGAAGTAAGTGTTACTATTCTCTTGTCACAGATGAATCACACACACACACACACACACACACACACACGAGAAAGATATTACTTTTTTTTTCTTTGTTCTTTTTGCCCTGAAGCCTCTTCTTTCTCTTTCCTTTCTCTTTCTTTCTCTCTCTTTCTTTCTTTCTTTCTTTCTTTCTTTCTTTCTTTCTTTCTTTCTTTCTTTCTTTCTCTCTCTCTCTCTCTTTCTCTCTCTCTCTCTTTCTCTCTCTCTCTCTCTTTCTTTCCTTTCTCTTAACTAAGCTGCTTTATTACAAGTATTTATGAAGAGAAAAATGAAAAGAGAAGAAAAGAAAAGAAAGAAGAGAGAAGAGAAGAGAGAAAAGGAGAAGAGAGAGAAAGATATTTTGAAAATCTTCCAATATTGCATGCACATACATTCTCAGTAGACCTCCCTTCCACTGATATGATTGTTAAGCAACAACATTGTCAGCTTTTCCTATACTATATTACTAAATTACATTTTTACTTCATTGTCTAATAATCTAAGCCCTGTGTTATAAACTACATTTGCTGAACTGCCCAACTTTTTGTTGAGGTTTACACTAGTTGATTTATAATTTAGGTCTAGTGTCCCTTAGGACAATAAGGTCTTTTGAATTCTTATTACCAAGCTCCCTCCTAACAAAAAATTCATCTCCTGTCTGTATCTCTGAAATTGAAAATTGGCTAACACGGAAATGTGTATGTAGTGACAATGCCTTTGCAACTTTTACACAGATGATTTTCAGTTTGGGGATCTTAGCTGAAATGCAGAGTTGAGCAATCCTGTTGTCTCACTATTTTCTTTCCTAGTATGCAATTTGGTAGAGAGTGCTTTTCCTGTCAATGTTGGGCACATCAGCTACACAATGGGCATGATGTCCATGTGTGCCTGTCTATGCTTTAAAAGAGTAGTTGAGAAAATTATCCTAACAACAGCAAGTATTGCAACAATTCTTTCAGTCCCAGAATATAGGTCTCACCCTAGATTTGATACAGCACATGGGGTCAAATCTTAGATGCAAAAAGCAGACAGCGCTGAGGTCAAATCTTAATTCTGTCATTTCCCAAATTTGCAATTTTGTGCAATTCATAGTGTGTGCTATGATTTTCTCATCTGTAAGATGGAGATGATAATGGTTCTGCTGTGGCCATGTTACTGTGACTTTAACTAAGAAAGTACATGCAACTGCTTAGCTGCTGCCTGCCAAGTACAAACCCCTTGGCAGCAATAACTGCTATTAATGTGAACATGACACCTATTATTCCATGGATAATACAAGCTATGTTTGAGGATGTTTTTGTATAGAATGATGATTCTTCTTCTCTATGAAAAAATGATTTAATGACAAAAGTTTTTCTGGAAAAACTATTCATTCCAAAAACAATTTAGCGAGTGTGTGGCATTATCCCCATAACTTCGAGAGAATCAGAGAGAGGGGGTAATCATTGCAGACCCGCTGATGACACCAGAAGGTTCAAAGAGATAGCCAGGAAAATGGATTTGTTAGTGAAAGTACTAACTACAAGACCATGACTCAGGTAGAAATCCCTGAAACATATGCAGCCCTTAACAGCTGTAGAAAGTTAGGTATGTTTGTGCACATCTGTAATCCTAGATGATGGGAAAGAGATACAGGAAAATCACCCAGAATCCTTCAGGCTAATTAGACTGCAATATGAAGCTGGGCAACACAGAAGGTGAGAACTGACCTGAAAAGTTGTTCAAACTTGAACAAACATGCCACACTCACATCTGCATAAAGACACACACACACACACACACACACACACACACACACACAAGGTAGAGAGAGGGAGGGAGGGAGGAGGGAATTAATTGTATTTTAAAGGAAAAGCAACCAAGTGGGTAGAAAAAAAATAAAACAAACCATGTGTTCATTTGTCATAAACAGATTGTCCGTTTTATTCTCAATTATATAGTAGAATGTGACAATGAGTAAATTTAATTGCTTCAACATATGGTAATCGTTTTTGTCTTCATTCTAGGAAAGTCACGTTTGACACCAGGAGAAGGAGACATTAAGCTGAACTCTGACCAATGACAGGGAGATTAGCCACACACATACCTAAACCCAGCAAAATGTGCTTTTGAGTTTCAACAAGAAATCCTCTGTCAAAATGCTACTTCCCCATATCTGTTCCACAGTGGATTATTCTGAACCCCTCTCTTCAAAACTTCATACATGCACTAAAATGAAGTCTTCCAGAGAAGACAGAAAGAGAACATAGGAAGACGAGCTCTCTGGTTGTTACAAACTGAATCCAGTTTTCACCCATTTGCAAGTCACCAATGAAGAAAGCCAGCACACCTGACTGTTAGCAGGTATATTACTATGCTCAAGCTGGAGCTAATGCTAACACTTATGACATAATTATTTACTTCCTTAAACTCAAAACGTATCCTGCCTCTTATTTCTATTCACTTAACTCTTGTATTTTCAACCCGCGGACAGTCATTTTAACTTATTGCCAAAGCCTCTCAAAGGATGTGTCTTCTTTTCCCTATATGTACATCACATCATACATGATACATCACATCATAAGGCATGAAAGACTTCCAAGAGTCCATATTCTCAGAAAAAATGAAGGATGCTTTCCATTCTCCCCCTTCTTACTCTCTGATAACTATTGAATTGTATTTCTGTCCTATGTGAGTAATAGTCTTAGAAGGTTCCACTTTCCTCTTGCATTGATGAGGTACTCCAAGGTACTGCATGATGCTGTCCACATAGGTATCAGCTTTATCCTCAGGCATTTCACTTCCTCCAAAAAAAAACCCCATACCTATTAATTGCCACTGTCATGCTTTTCCTCTGTATACTCAAGAGAGTACATTTATTAGCTCATGGATTTGTTTATTCTGAGCTCTTTACAAATGGAATCTCATAATGCATAGGTTTTTTGTAGCTGAACTTTATTATGATGTTTTCAAGATTTATATATATATATATATTAATATGGACTAACATATCATCTTTCACATGACCAAATAATGTCCCATTCTAAAGACATAGCATTCTTTATTTGACGAATTATGGGGAAAAATTTAACAAATTGTCATTTTTTTAAAAGAGGCTGAATTCTTTTCTTGCTTTTGTTTTTATTTCATAAGTGGAAAGATAAAGGTTATTGTTCCTTACTATATAATAAAAGTTAACATATTAACTAATTCAAATTATACATCAAGCTCTTTTGTTGGTCTTTAAATATGTTGTCACATATTTTATATTTCTTTTTTCTATATTGTGTGATTAGTTACCTCTTACTTGACCTAACTTTATTTTTAGCATAATTTTCTTTTTATGATGTTGACTGCTTGGAGCTTAAGATAGTAGTAAATAATCCAAACCCCTTTATATTTTCTTTTGATTTGAAATTTTGTCACCATTTTATTAGAAATAATTTGATCAGTATACTTTTTCAAATGAATACAAGCCACAGAAGTCGTAAGAAAGCTATGGATTAAATATTATTGATTATAGTTTTTGTTTTAGAATTCTCCATCATTTTTTACCATTTGTCTCATACACATATTGAAAAAATGAAACAAAACTCACACCACCTTAGGGAACAGAAAGACTAAAATTTGGTGTGATTAGATTATAATAATTTAGAAATATGAGTCTGAAAATCTTTTCTCATGTCTTTGAAGTCATTAGCACATGTGTTCGACTTTGTACTATTTAATATATTTACAGACATTGTAATTTCATAGTAGAGTATATTAACGGTCATTTCATGATAAATTTTTATTAATGAATTTCATTCAATGATGATTTTTCAAACTTGAATATTGGTGCCTTAATGTTCTCTTTTGATTGAAAAATGAAAACTTGTGTTTTTACTCATTTATATTTTTTAAAGATTACTTTGATTGCATTTTTAAACAAATTCTAATTGAATTAGTTTTTAACCTATTCTAGAAATGAATGTCCATTGTTAGAATACGTTTAATGACCAGGTTTATCATGATGTTTTCTGTTTATGGTCTGTGCTGTTATTCTGTGCTCAGCTTCTTATTTCTCATCACCTAAATTATGAATAAAATTTTCATATGACTTTTAGTTTAATTTGTACCCTATTGTGTACATTGAAACAGATTTAATAAAACAAATAAAACCTTTACATTATTTTGTTTTCAATTTATAATCTCCTAAAAATTTATAGGCTGTGAAGACAGTTACTATGGATTCTCGACAAATATATTTATTTCAAAGTACTAGCCATTGGGAATGAAAGGAACACAATCAAGATTTCCCATGAAAACACTGACTGATGCTCTTACAAGAAGCCTTTCTGTGGCACTTTTACACTGTGTCTGCCTCCTGGTGACTTGTTACCAGTCTGGCTACTTTACACAGATTTGCAAAACGATTTTGAGTGGTCATTTCACAATTCCTATCAGTGCTTCAATTTTTGATTCTCAGCAAAGTTTGTCTTTGAGTTTGGACTTTTATAGTAGGTTTTCCATGGGTGAAATGCCAGTAACAGAAATTATCGGATGAACTACAAATGTTAAATAATCACAACTGCCCGGAACCCCATTCCCAGGGTACCTAATGCCCTCTTCTGGCCTCCACAGGCACCCACACTCACATGTCATGCGTGCAGGCACCCTTATAAACACGTAAATAAAAAAATAAAACCTTTTTTTTTTAAATGGAAGAGAAGGAGTGGGTCTAAAATTCTCTAACCAGAAAACTAAGTCAGTTCATGGTATGATCAATTACTCCAGAAAAATAAAAAGAAAACTTTTAAAGCACCACCTAAAGAGAGCTTTGAGTGGGAAGTAAATATGCATTTGAACCACTGTGTACTTTCCCTTTGTAATCTGGTTTCATTTTAAACTATTTTCTCATTGCCTTTAGCCCTATTTCCCATATTGAGAATTCTTTGAGCAAGTTCTTATTTCTCTGTCTCCCATCATGAGACAGAGCAGGTACCTTATGTGCTGTACTGTAAGCTTTTAAATGGGAGGAGAGTGCACCTAGGGTGCTAGGGCAAAAGATGATCCCATTTTACAGGAAGTATAACCAGGGCACAATCAGATGGGGTAGTCACTAAGTGGCATGGCCTAGGCAAGTGTCCAGACTCCTACATCCCAACTTGTAGACTCTTCTCAGTATCAAATGTGTGAAACTCCAGGACAGGGTGGACAGGCTTTCCATTTCCCACCTTGTGTAGGCAGTGCTGAAGGATGGAAGTAGGGGACAAATTCTAATTGTTGACAATGACAATGAGTCAGTAGGAGGCAACCATAAGCCCAAGGAACTAACACTCATCTACAGAGGCAGGCACATGTTTTTCCTGGCACACTCTGACTCGGAATGTAAGCACACAGCAGAACTGGTATTTCATTACTTTAAGTATTTGTATTAGAGTGTTTTGTGCATGTCAGTGGTGTGTGTGTGGGAGGTGGGGGGGGGACAAAAACTAAAAAGAAATTTCTTGTTAAAACATATTTTAAAAGTTCTATATTTCTTCAGCATGGTTTATTTTTGGTTCCTTTCTCAGCATGCAATCCTGACAATTTGGAGAAAGAAAAATCTCTAATAGACAAGACTTCCTTGACACAAACCATTATATGCATAGCATATCTGACACAGCCTGACTAAAGTTGAATCTTGGCTTCTCTTCTTTGCAGCCATATGACTTTGTCAAGTGTAATAACATTTGGGGGCCATTTTCTTATCTGCAAATGAACTGTTGAAAATTTTAAGGACAACAATGGTACTTCCTTCACCAGGGTGTCAATATAGTAAAAACTGTCAAGCAATGTAATATATGTGAATGTCTATCTTACTTTAAACACTGTATCCTTTAGCTATTTCAAACAAATCTACTTCAAAACTTAGTGTGTGTGTGTGTGTGTGTGTGTGTGTGTCTGTGTGTCTGTGTCTCTTAGTGTGCGTGTTTATGTGGTTATCTCTATGTGTGAACCCTGTATGTATGCAGGTACCAGTTGGGGCCAGAAGAAGACATTAGAACTCTTGAAACTGGAATTACAGGGAATTGTGAGCTTCTCTGTATATACTTTTAAAATGTATTTATTTATCACATACACAGTGTTCTGCCTGCATGTATGCCTACATACCAGAAGAGGGCACCAGACCTCATTATAGATAGTTGTGAGCCACTTTGTGGTTGCTGTGATTTGAACTCAGAACCTCTGGAGTGCTCTCAATCTCTGAGCCATAACTCTAGCCCCCAAAACTCAGTATTTTAAAAGAGGACAGTATAATAAAATTTATCTCTAAAAAAATGATAGTCATAAGATGCTGGAGGATTGAAGCAGTAGATCATAGACGCTGACTACTAAACAAAATCTCAGTTTAGTAGAGGCAATAAGTGTAGGAGATCTATTTGAAAACACAGTATATATAGTTAATTACATAGTAAATTTTTGGAAAATAGTGGGGAGGGGATTAAACACACAACTCAACAGATAAAAACACTTGATGTTCTTTCATAGAAAGTTCAGTTCTTAGGACTCATATGGGGCAGCTCACAATCACCTGTAATTCTAGTTTCAAGAGATCTAATATTCTCTTCTGGCCTAGACTGTTACCTGAATACATATGGAATTAACACAAAGAGATACCCACATAAACACAAAGACAATACTACACCTTTTAAAAAGAAAAAAATATAGAAACTTGATTTAAACTTCTGTTACAAATGATAACTCTATTCTTTTTACTTCTTGCCAATTAGAAACAAAGTAGTGTCCCCTAGGAAGAAGAAACTTCAACTGAGAAAAATGCTTTCATCAGATCGGCTGGCAAGCAATCCCTGGGATATTTTCTTGATTAAATACTGATGTGGTACCACCCATGGACAGGTAATCCCACATGGTATAAGAGAGTAAGTTGAGCAAGTCATGGAATTCAAGCCAGTCAACAGGGTTTCTCCATGGCCTCCTGCTTTCTGTTTCCTGTCTTCAGTTTCAGTCCTTGACGCTTCATTCCATGGCAAACTTTTACCTGTAAAATAAAAAAACCATTTATCCTCCAAGCTGCCTTTGTTCCTAGTCTTTATCTCAATAATAGAAGAAACTAGGAAACTATTTGAAGAAAAGAATATCTTAGTTACCTAGAGTCATTTGTTCTGTTATCTATCTATCTATCTATCTATCTATCTATCTATCTATCTATCTAACTAACTAACTATCATTTATCTGTCTGTCTGTCCATCCATCTATCGATCCATCTATCTATCTTATACTTCAAAGAACTGTCCTATGCAACAAATTCATTAAAATTATATCTTTACCCATAATCAGCTTCCAAACGCTGACACCATTGCATACACTTAGCAAGATTTTGCTGAAAGGACCCAGATATAGCTGTCTCTTGTGAGACTATGCCGGGGCCTGGCAAACACAGAAGTGTATGCTCACAGTCAGCTATTGGATGGATCACAGGGCCCCCAATAGAGGAGCTAGAGAAAGTACCCAAGGAGCTAAAGGGATCTGCAACCCTATAGGTGAAACAACATTATGAACTAACCAGTACCCCGGAGCTCTTGTCTCTAGCTGCATATATATCAAAAGATGGCCTAGTCAGCCATCACTGGAAAGAGAGGCCCATTGGACTTGCAAACTTTATATGCCCCAGTACGGGGGAATGCCAGGGCCAAAAAGTGGGAGTGGGTGGGTAGGGGAGTGGGGGGGAGGGGATGGGGGACTTTTGGGATAGCATTGGAAATGTAAATGAGGAAAATACCTAATAAAAATATTAAAAAATTATATCTTTAAATTTTAAAATAAATTAATAAAGATCCATTTGAATTTAAAGACTAGTTGATAGTTTTATAATTTGTACATTTACAATTTACAAGTGTGGAGTATGTAGGATGCTGCTCATCGTTGTTCTTGACTCAGCTCAGACACTGTTGACTCTGACGAGATACACATATTCCTTTTGTGCTAGTTGGGATATCTATTGGTTCAACAAAACATGAAGACCAAAGGCAATTTGGGAGGAAAGAGTTTATTTCACCCTGCATCTTGTAATTCATCATCTAAGGAATTCATGAAGAGAACTCAAGGCAGGAACCTAGAGGCAGAAACTGATGCATAGACTATGAGAGAATGCTGCTTACTGGCCTGCTCCCCATGGTTTGTTCAGACTGCTTCCTCATACCCCCCAAGACCACCTGCCCAAGCACCACTTCCAGTGAGATGTGTCCATCCGCAAAAATCATTAATCAAGAAAATGAAATGCAGATTTGCCTCCAGGCAGCTCTTAGGGGGATATTTTCTCAACTGGGAAAATGACTTGAGTTTGTGTTAAGTTGACATAATGTCTTGTCTGCAGTGCATTTGAAAGGTGGAGTTGACTTTATCTAGTGTGGGATGATGGGACCCTTAATGGAGGGGGGTCTTTCCTCCTCCTCTCAGTACTAGCCAGCCCAGCAAGTTCATGTCAAGGGAATGATAGATGTCAAGACATAAGCAAGCTTCAGAAACAGGCATTTTCCACAACTTTTCTTGGTTCATTTCTGCAAATACTTACCTAGCTGAAGAAATCCTCCTGCAAAGGCAAGGAAAAGAAACATGTTTTATAATATACTTCCCTTAGGATATTGTACTGTGTAGATACAGGAAATGTGACAGTGTGGAACCAATAATATCATACACTGCCAATTGTTTAGTGCACTATCAGTTTATTCTCAAGTCTTTACTCTTAAATATTGTGTATGTCTGCAGGCTATTGAATGGTAATTCTTCTTAAGTGAGCATGCTACTATTTGGGGTTAGCTTCTCTCCATCTATTTCTTGAATAATTTATTTTCTCTTATGTCTAAGCTCACAGAACATTCTTCTATTAGGTCTAGTCACAGAGTTTCTACTTTTATAGAAGTTTTCCTTAATTTATTTTTAAGTTCTGCTTCTCCACTGAAATGTTCTTATTTACCCAAGAAAATTATTTTCCTCATTTGAGCATTCTTTTCATTTTTAAAAAGATGTATCTTATTTATGTGTGTTCATCTGTGTATGTGTGTGATTGTATCTCTCTCTCTCTCTCTCTCTCTCTGTGTGTGTGTGTGTGTGTGTGTGTATGTGTGTGTGTGTGTGTGTGTGTGTGTGTGTGTGTGTGTGTGTGGTGCACTCTCTATAGGACTGGAGGTTTCTAAGGAGGGCAGAAAAGGGCATGGGCCACTTTTGTAATGAGCTAGATTTGTAAGCAGTTGTAAGCTGCCTCACTTTGATGCTGGATCTCCTAGAAGAGCAGTAAGCTCCTTTGATTGCTGAGCCATATGTCAGATACTTCATTTTCATTTTTAAGAACATATTGAAAGTTAGGTAGATCGTTCATTGTTGGAAGCAATTGTCTTATAGGTGTGAGGTCCAGAGTTCAGATCTTCAGAATCCAAGTACATGCATTATAAACTTAGTGGTGGACACATAAGTGAATACCCAACTTTGACAATAGGAGTCCTTCTCTTTTGCTTTCCACCTTATATATTGAGGCATGATCTCTCATTTAAAACCAGAGCATACATATTTGGCTAGTCCAGCTATCCAGTTTGCTCTAGAGACCTCCTTTCTTCCTTATACCCCCAAGCTTATACAGCATTTACATGGGTTCTGAGGAAAACAGATGTACACACACACACACACACACACACATATGAAAGAAAATAAAAACACACGTATAACATTTTCTGTGCCTTCTAGTTTAAACATCTGTGTATGCCTAATGTTTCTTTTGGCTGTCTCTCAATTAATCTTCAGGTGAGCCATTCAATCTTGAGCTGTGCTAAGAAGATATGGCAACAATCATCAGAGATGTACCCACCTACATCTCTCCAGCATAAGATTACAGGGGTATGTCACCAGATCTAGCTTTTACATGAGTGCAAAGAATCAAATTCAAATCCTCAAGTTTACATGGACAGCACTCTACCAATTCAGCCAAATCGCCACATCCTTCAGTTGAGATTTAAAAACTCAATTGTCTTCCATTTTCTTTTTTATTATTATTAGATATTTTCTTTATTTACATTTCAAGTGTTATCCATTTTCCTCATTTTGCCTCAAAAACCTCCCTATAGTATCCCCCCCCCCCCCGCCCTTCCCACTCACCAACCCACCCACTCCCACTTTCCTGTCCTGGCATTCCCCTACACTGGGGCAACAAGCCTTCACAGAACCAAGCATCTCTCCTCTCATTGATATGCAACAAGGCCATCCTCTACTACATTTGCAGCTAGGTTCATGGGTCCCTCCATGTGTACTATTTGGTTGGTGATTTAGTT
The DNA here is from genome assembly GCF_978045245.1 of Mus caroli. Taxonomy (NCBI): domain Eukaryota; kingdom Metazoa; phylum Chordata; class Mammalia; order Rodentia; family Muridae; genus Mus; species Mus caroli. The sequence goes on from NW_028227259.1 coordinate 43,561,306, forward strand.
CCTGGGAGATGTGGGAGTACTGGTTGGTTTATATTGTTGTTCCTCCTATGGGCCTGCAAACCCCTTCGGCTCCTTTGGTCCTTTCTCTAGCTCCTCCATTGGGGACCCTGTGCTCAGTCCAATGGATGGCTGTGAGTATCCACTTCTGTATTTACCAAGCACTGTCAGAGCCTCTCAGGAGACAGCTATATAAGGTTCCTGTCAACAGGCACTCATTGGCAACCACAATAGTGTCTGGGTTTGGTAACTGTATATGGAATGGATCCCCAGGTGGGGCAGTCTCTGGATGGCCTTTCCTTCAGTTTCTGCTCCACACTTTGTCTCTGTATCTCCTCCCATAGGTATTTTGTCCCTCCTTCTAATAAAGACCGAAGTGTCTATACTTTGGTCTTCCTTCTTATTGAACTTCATGTGGTCTGTGAATTATATCTTGGGTATTTCAAGCTTCTGGGCTAATATTCACTTAAAAGTGAGTGCATATTATGTGTGTTCTTCTGTTATTGAGTTACCTCACTCAGGATGATATTTTCTAGTTCCATCCATTTGCCTGTGAATTTCATGAATTCATTGTTTTTAATAGCCGAGTAATACTCTATTGTGTAAATGTACCACATTTTCTGTATCCATTCCTCTGTTGAGGGACATCTGCTTTTTTCCAGCTTCTGGCTATTATAAATAAGGCCGCTATGAACATATTGGTGTTCTGTTCAGGAAATTTTCCCCTGTGCCCATGTGCTTGAGGCTCTTCTCCACTTTTTTTCTATTAGTTTCAATGTATGTTGGGCATTGGATGTGGAGAATTAAAAGGGGTGTGGGAGAGAGAGACATGAGCCACTTCCCACCAGAGCTCAGGGACTCTGTCTGGATAGCCAGACATAGGAGTCTGACTCGGGAACCCATGTAACCACAGAGGCACAGGTGTCAGGGCTGTGTGAGGCAAGTGGATCCCAGTCCTAGTGGTTGGGGAAGGTGCAGTCTTGGCTCTGATTTTTGGGCACCACAGACAGCTGGATACCACTGAAGAGCCGTCTCTAGGGTCCCTGGGATGCACAGAGGCCAGGGACAACAGGTTCTAGCTCTTGGACATCACAGGACATCCCTGGACACAGTGGAAGAGCTGAGAATGGGTGAGGGCCCCAGGGTTGGCTCAGTCAGCCTTGGAGATGAAGGGAGAAAGGGAAGGGGGAGAAAAGGCACTGTGTAGTTTCCATGAGGGTGAGAGTCTTTGGAATTGGTGACTGAAAACACTCGGTGGCCTTCCCGCAGGAGATTAGACATGGCTCTTTAGGGGAAGGCCTATTCCATTGCTCTAGCATGGCAAGTCTTGATAGCAGAGATGGTCCATGGTTTTAAGGCATTTATTTTAGAAAGGCTGTGAGAGGGAGAAAAGTAAAGAAACAGAGGACAGCCATGACCATGTGGACAGAGGGAGAAATGGAGGGGGAGAGAGGAAGGGAGAGAGATGTGAGAGTAAAAGACAAGAAAGAGCAAGAGCTTAAGAGAGACAAGAGACAAGAGAGAGAGGAGGGACCAAGCAGCTCCTTTAATAGTGGGCTGAGCTACCTTGCTGTTGCCAGGTAACTGTGGGAGTGAAGTCCACACAGAATTCCAGGAGCTTGGAGCATTGCCTACAGGACTGATAGCCATAGGATTATGGAGTTGATGGCTAGTGGTGTCAGACACCTGTGTCTGGGGCATAGCTTACAGGTTCCATCCCTTGTAGAATTTTCTACTGGATCTTCGGAGTAAGCCTCACTCTACCAGAACACAGACTGCCTTTCATAGTCCAACAAGTGTATTTAATTTTATGTTCAGGTCTTTGATCCACTTGGATTTGAGCTTTGTACACGGAGATAAGAATGGATTGTCATTCTTCTACATGCTAACTGCCAGTTGAACCAGTATTATTGAAAATACTGTCTTTTTTCCACCGGGTGGTTTTATCTCCTTTGTCAAAAATCAAGTGACCATAGGTTGTGTGGGGTCATTTATGGGTCTTTAATTCTTTTCCATTGATCTACCTACCTGCTACTGCACCAATACCATGCAGCTTTTATCACAATTGACTGTAGTATAGCTGGAGGTCAGGGATGGTGATTCCACCAGAAGTTCTTTTATTGCTGAGAATAGTTTTTGATATTCTGGGTTTTTTGATATTCCAAATGAATTTCTAAACTATTCTTTTTAAATCTATGAAGAACTGAGTTGAAATTTTGATGGGGATTGCATTGAATCTGTAGATTGCTTTTGGCAAGATGGCCATTTTTATTATATTAATCCTGCCAATCCATGAACATGGGAGATCTTTCCATCTTCTAAGATCTTCTTAAGATAACTTAACAAAGTAAAAACAATATATAGCAAACCAGTAGCCAACATCAAACTAAATGGAGAGAAATTTAAAACAATCCCATTATAATAGAGGACTAGACAACCTGCCCTCTCTCTCTCTAACTATTCAATATAGTACTGGAAGTCCTAGCCAGAGCAATTAGACAACAAAAAGAGGTCAAAGGGATACAAATTGGAAAGGAAGAAGTCAAAATATCACTATTTGCAGATGATATGATACTTAAGAGACCCCCAAAATTCTACTAAAGAACTCCTAAACCTGATAAACAACTTCAGCAAATTGCCTTCTGATTTTCTTAAATCATTTCAATTGCACATAGTTTTTTAGAGACCTTTACAAGAGAGACCCTTTAACAATTCACTCACCATGCACTCGAAACCCGGTAATTTGTGAGATCTGGTGAGTCATGACAGTATGAACATGTGCCATGATGTTTTAAAGAAGATACTACAGTCTAAACTAGAGAGGAAAAAATGACCATACTTGTCAAAGTGAGTAACCAATCATGAAAAATGCTCAAGAAAGTGACAACAGAAACCACAGTTGTAGAGCAATGTCCTCTCCCCCTCATAAATTAAGGGAGTTTTTTGTTTTTAGTTTTTGTACTTTTAAAGATCAAATAATAATCCCTGAAAACGTCTTTCAACAAAAAGAAGACAATAAACCAATCCTAAGGAAGAATGAGTGAACTTCACAGGTGATGCTGAGAGGGTGTCTTTATAATTGAGCTGGTTGAAACTCAGGAAGTACAGGAAATGCTGTAGGGAGAGAATTGGAAGATTATGGACCTGTGAGCCTAAGGAGTCACTGAAGACAGCATAGGAAGAGTGCTTAGCAGAGAATCCAGCTGCTTCAATCCCCAGAGTTCAGATTCTGCCCTTAAGAACTATAAATGTGAGCCTGGTATTGTTCTTAGACTCATCAGTCACTCAGTACTAAAAATTAAGTGGGATCTGCATGTTGTTACACACATAGGATATAAGATTTTACAAGGCAGGGGGCAAGGTATGTGGAGAAGAGGAAGGAGGTGATGGAATGAAGCAGAAAGTGTTACCCTGAATACAGAGACTAAGGTGAGTCAGTACACAGCAGCTGAAGATTTACAGTTGTTCAACCCCAAATAATGTGAAAGGAAAACTGGATATAATACAGAAATATTTGTATAAAAATCATACATGAAAGTTATAGATGATTTTAAAGCCTCACTAACATGGTGGGAATAAATTTGTAAAATAATAGTAGCATGGTTTTACCTCCTCTGCCTTCTCACAATTTCTTAAAGAGATGACAGGGCAAATGGAGGAACATTGTATCTTAATCCACTCTTTTGGTTTCTACCTTAATACCCCATCTTAGGTGATAGACAATGGACTGGAGTACCTTCCTGTTTATAAAGCCTGTAACTTAAAGAGACTTCACAGTACCACATGACACTTGGAAGAAAACAGCAGCAATGGATTGCACATGGGAGAGGTTGCCCAGAACCTTGAATTCAGAGAGAAGGGAAGATACTCAAAATCTGTACCCTGCCTCCTCTCCCGAACCACAAAGCAGGAATAAAGGAAGATATTTAAGAGATATATGAAGAGTGAGGAGTAAAAGTTTGCTTTTAAACGATCAGTATCAATCTAAATTATGATTATTACTAAACATGAAATGTCCTTGGGTGCTGTGGAATGCTAAGACAGTATGTATATAGATAACACAGAAGAAGTTTTTAGCAATAGCAAGGAGGCCTCAGATGGCCATTTGGTTGGTAAAAAAAATTGTGTGAGACCTTTAAAATGTCTGGATTCTGGCTCCAATTACCCTAGGTTTGAATTCAGGCATTGCCTTGAAGTGACTATTCTAACTAGCACATATTACTTCAAATTGTATACGTTCTTCATGAGCTAAAGATGGTGGCAGCTACAACTTAAAGATAGGAAACCTTGTAAGAGCTAGAAATCTATACAACCCTACAAAATATTAGGTGATGTATTGAATGATACATAATAGTCATTAGGAATATTGAATAACATTTGTATAAAGTAAGAAAAACATGATGAAAAAACTATAAAATAAAGGGAATTCTGTAATTTGAGTGGTAGTCTTTCTATGAACCAGTTTTATCATTGACAGTCCACTGAAACCTCTCATGGAATAACAATTTCTGATCACAATAAAGGGTCATGGGATCAGGGCTAGCTTTCCTTTCTAACTGATTCTCAGGATTAATTGGAAGGTCATTGCTAGATTATCAATTTTTAATATCTTTGTAAATTCTTAGGTCCTAGACAAAGAACAACTATATTGATAGAATATAGCTTTGGTTATGATTTTGTAAAATGTATTTGTTTGTCCATCATGTCACATGTCCTGGCAAGCAAGGCACTTACTGTCATTTACTTATTGTTTGAACTTATTTGCTCAGCTGTTTTCTATCTAAGGTATCTAAGTCAGTTGACAGTTGGCTGTTTTCAACTACCATGTTGAACATATCCTTGAATAGTGCAAAGTTTAGTGTTTGAACTTCATATTTGAGAAAATGGAACAATTCAAGCTTCATATAAAACTTATCTATAACATGTGACCATGTCTTAATGTGTATTATTAGGAAGTAAGGGATCCTTTCATAAAAACCATAAAGGAGGAGTGTTTTTTAATGCCTAGCACAGAGTAAAATAAATGTAATTCTGAACTTAGCTTCAGGTAAATACTTCTAGTGTGCTCTTTAGGTTCAGATTCTGCTCAGAATGTGAGGCTGGCTGGAGCTCTACTGTGGAAAGTTCATACTGCTCTTGTAAAAGACCATAGTCCAGTTCCCAATACCTGTGGAGGGTGGCTAACAACCATCTGTAGATCTAACTCCAAGGAATCTGATGCCTCCTTCTGGCACTTTCAGTCACTGCAGTCATGTACACAAACCCATACGTGAGCTCACACATATATAGGAAATTTTAAAATAAATAAAACAAAATCTTGAACTCAGACATCTCATAAATATTTTAGCCACTAATATATAAGTAGACAACATGCATTGCTGTCTTCTTAAAATGTTTAACAAATTCGCTGGGCTTTCAAGTAACTAAATTATTCTTTCTCTACTCTACAGTAAACCCAACATGGATTTTATACTCAGCTGCTGCCTTTACAGAGTAAGTATAAAATAAGACTTCTTCTATTCTCTAGTGATAAGAATTTTGAAAAAGAATAAGTGGTATTTATGTCGTTTTCACATCAATATGCTGTTAAGTTTCTGAATTGCCACCTCTTAAGTTTCTCTTGCTCATGAAAACTTATGTGTAATCCTAAATCTTGATTGTCAACTGTATTAGATTGAAAGAGGCCTAGGGAAACAGGAAAAAAACCATTTTGTTTCTATATTTGTCTGTGAAAGTGTCCCTAGAAAGGATTAAAAGATCCTTGAGGGAGGAAAAATAATTGAGAAGGAAAGACTGGTTTTGAATGTAGGAAATATCATCAACCATGCTCAGGGCTTTGGTGAAATAAAAGAGAAAGAGCAAGCTAGCTACTGTGAACATGCTTCGGTCTTCCTGATTATGTGTGTGGCCACCACTGATGGACACCATACTCCACCTTCTGCAGCATTTCAATGTGACCTCACACAAATGACGCTTCAAGGAGGGACCAGGCTTCAACCTCACTTAGGGAATATATTGTCCCCTATTGATGTGGGTCTCACCCTTCATCAAAGGAGCTTCTTTTTCTCATAGACATAGATCATTGAAAAGATTCATAACTGGTCAAAGTTCAGAGAACAGCCATTCATGCGGTGCCCAAGCCCAGTTGACACATATATAACACAACCTTTGTATTAAGCCTCAAGTAATATTTTAAAAGATGGGGTGGAAAGATTGCAAGAGCCAGAGAATCAGTCTTTCTGCTGTGAACTGCTATATTTGATACATGATATGGAAGGTATATTGTGATATCTCAGAACTACTTTTACCTAAACAAAAGCTGCAAAATGCCAACATGGATGAGAACGCTTACAGATTCCTATCACCATATGAAGGAAGTGCAACAATTAATTAACGGCTGCTGGGAGAGGGAGAGTCTTCTCCAGAAATCAGTCCCCTGACAGTTTCTCTGATCTTCACTGATCAGCCCTAAACAAAATATATTAGCAACACTAAACAGATTCAGCAGGCTATATATGTTTGTGTGTATATATATATACATGTGTGTATATATATATATATATATGTGTGTGTGCATTATATTATATTTATATGTTTATAATTAAATGTTTTATTTAATATTAAATTAAATATTAAACTCATTCAGTATCATTAATGCTAAAGTTAATGTTTAAATATTAAAATAATTAAATATTATTCAAATTATCAAACATACTGATAACTATAAAATTATAAAATTAAGAAAATATTAATTTCTTTAAAGCAATTAGACATTAAAATAATTCAGTATACAATTATGATATATTATTATATATAATATAATTTAAAAGAAGAGGTCATGAATTGGGGGTCAGAAATTGAGGAGAAGAGGTGGGGCAGAAAATTTTGTTAGTATAGTATTCACATATGATATTCTTTTAAAAATCAATTTAAACTCTAAATATTGTAGTGTTGTGGTACAATGTAGTGATGCTTATTGGTTTTATTTAAAAGGATAAAAAAGCAGACAAGAAAATAAAAGGAAATATTTGCTTTTTAAGCCACCATTATAATTTGTGATTGGACCATGAATTGGCACCCAATAGTTGGTGTCTGTTTTCACTGTTTGAAAACTACATCTTCCATTTCCCCCAGTAATTTGTATTTTTATCAATAGCAAATGGTATTGAAATAAAAACAAGATTTGGGCTTCACATATATCAAGCTGCTTAGGTTTTGTTGTTTCTGACTGACTTCATGAACAAAGACTAGAATGTGCATGAATGTGCAGATATACTTACATAGATGCATTTCTTTGGCATTTAACCCTGTGTTTACTTTTGAAAAATCTTCAGTTCATTCAGTATCTCATATTGTATTGTGTTAGCATTGATTCAGTTTTATTCCTGTCTATTGTTCCAACTTCCTTCAACAAATAGAAGCCTGAATGCCTTGCCTTCAGAGTATCAATTCATTTATTCACTTCACAAACAAGACCAGATTGGATGATATAGGAACTGTCCTTTGGCTTACCTCTGATGTCCCTAGATTACTCTTGCTTACTTCTCCCTCCAACTTTTATTTGGCGACTTTCTTTCTTGACTTCCTTTTTGCTTCAATTCTGGTCATGCCAGTTGAATTTTTACTCAGCCTGTAATCAGGTTATTTTTTTTCCTCATCTCTTAACATATAAATATTTTGGTGCAATACACTGCTATCAGCTTTCTGGCACATATCCAAAGAAGTAAACTGATCGGTCCACTCAGCTGGAACAAGGTCATAGGCACATATGAACAATGAAGAGCATGTGGATTAATGGAGTAGAAAATAAAAGCATTCACAAATTGCAAAAATATTTGTTCAAAAATGCACTATTTCTTTCACTAATGAAACATTGCTAAGCATTACATCATAAATATTGTTCTAAATCTTTCATATTTAAAAGTTACATTAATCTCTTCTGACATATTCTGCCAGTGATTGTACAGAAACATGTCACCTTCTAGCTCAAGGTCGGTTTATCCATCTCCCCATGTAGTTTTGGAGACGGGCAAATGAGCACTGTCAGTCATAGTTATCAAAGCATAGCCAGGAATTGGCACAATGGTATTTGATAAATATTTGCCAAATCACTGAAATGTAGACTGAGTAAATCTTGTCAATATTAGAATGAACAAATGGCAACTTAGGTGGATGTTCCAGAATATGTTGGCCTGTGTATTTTTGTTTCTTTGGGGAATATTTTGGCTGCTCATTTCATAATGCTTTTGATAAACAGCTTTGTGTTTGTAAATATGATCTGAAACTCTATATTTGGAATAACTCTTCAGATCCTCATAGATAAGAACCTTGTCTCCTACAAATGGAATTCGTGACTGTTCCCCAATGTAATGTGCACATTGACAAAAAAAAAAAAAAAAAAAAAGAAAAGAGGAGGAAACTTTTAAAGAACTTTACACAACCACCAATCAAAGAAAACATATGGTGGGACTTCTGGCTTTAGCTGCCTATGTAGCAGAGGATGGCCTAGTTGGTCATCAATGGGAGGAGAGGCCCGAGGTCCTGTGACTATTCTATGCCCCAGTATAGGGGAATGTCAGGGACAGGAATGGAAGTGGGTGGGTTGGGGAGCAGGGAGAGGGGGATTTTCAGAGGGGAAACTAGGAAAAGGGATAACATTTAAAATGTAAATAAAGAAAATATCTAATTTTAAAAAAAAGAACATTACACAAATGCACCTCCTATTTGTTCTTCATGTGATACTTACTCCTATGCCCCATTTATCCTTACCATTTTTTAATTACAGGCATAACACTATGAAACTCTGATTATCTTCTTATTCTCCTCTTATTTGTCCTCCTCCTTCCTCTTGTTTTGATTGTGAGACAAGGCTTCTCTCTATAGCCCAAACTTGCAACCAACTCATAATCTTTCTATCTTAGCCTCAAATAGTGCTGCTAAGGTGAACATTGCCACACCTAGTTTGTTGTTTAGTTTCCCTTTCTTACATATATACCTATCCAGTGGTACACACGATTACCTCAGTTAAATTTAACATAAATCTTTACATGCAAAATTTCTTATAGTTTAACTATCAGACACGTTAGAAGTTATGAAAGAAAAAAATTCATAGAAATAAATATCATTAAAACAATAAGACAATGCTGAAGTACTTAGATGAGAGCATATACCATCTTGTCTGGAACAGGAACAACTTTTGACTGAAGATCCCAGAGATGGCTTCTGCCCTTCAACTGTTCCCACAGCCTCTGAGCAGGCTGTCCAGGGCCCTACCTGGTCCCATCTCATAGATCAGATTCTAGCTAAATATGGCTTCTCCATACCCCAATGTGGCTGGTTTCAGTTGCATGATGATGAGCATCAAATACACATTACCATATTATAAATGCTTAGTTGCATTGAAAAGAGTCAAATAGCTCATTATTTTGTAAAGGTGACTGCATGTCAATGATAGTATTTTAGGTACACAGCCTTTCATTCATGTGATTCACTATCAATAAATGCTTGGTTACTCTGCTTTTTTTTTTTTTTTTTTGAGAGTATATGCTCTTCTTCTTTTTTTATTACAACTTTTCCTCAATTACATTTCCAATGCTATCCCAAAAGTCCCCCATACCCTCCCCCCTACTTCCCTACCCACCCATTCCCATTTTTTTGGCCCTGGTGTTCCCCTGCTTTTAATCACAACAAAAAACCTTGAAAGAGTTGTATACTGTAGCCTCTATTTACCCTTCTCCACACAGAGGTCAATGTCCTCAAAGGTGAAGGTTTCACCTGTCTCTAGATACAGCATTTTACAGTCGTATGGCCATTTATGTTATGCTAAGTTCTACAGCCATATTTGACTTGCATGATAGTGTCACATATTTTCAAACTCTTATTCTTAGTTATGTCATGTGATCTCAGACATTCCCCTTTAATTGCTGGACTTCTTCCTTGGTTCTTTCCCCATTTTATGACTCTAGGCTCTATCTTACCTGAAGCTTCATTCAATATTTACTCCTTCATTCACACAGCATGTACAGATGGACACATATAGAATCCCAAATATCTCATCAAACTCTGTTTTCCCAAAATCCTAAATGCAGCTATTGCTTAACCTCATGCAAGTATTTTATCTACATACATCTATTTGGTATCTTTATCTGATTTTCTGATATGCACCTTAAAGTCAATTCTTGATTTCTTTATAGGTTTCTTTTTCTTTCATTTTTTAATTTGTTGATTGTACTTTCTTTTCTTTTCTTTTCTTTTTAATAGATATTTTCTTTACTCACATTTCAAATGCTATACCAAAAGTTCCCTATACCCTCCCCCCACCCTGCTCCCCTACCCCACCCACTCCTACTTCTTGCCCCTGGCATTCCCCTGTACTGGGGCATATAAAATTTGCAAGAAGTAGGGGTCTCTTTTCCCAATGATGGCTGACTAGGCCATCTTCTGCTACATATGCAGCTAGAGACACGAGCTCTGGGGGTACTGGTTAGTTCATATTGTTGTTCCACCTATAGGGTTGCAGACCCCTTCAGCTCCTTGGGTACTTACTTTCTCTAGCTCCTCCATTGGGGGCCCTGTGTTCCATCCTATAGATGACTGTGAGCATCTGCTTCTGTATTTGCCAGGCACTGGAATAGCCTCACACAAGACAGCTATATCAGGGTCCTTTCAGCAAAATCTTGCTGGCATATGCAATAGTGTCTGGGTTTGGTGGCTGATTATGGAATGGTTTCCCGGGTGGGGTAGTCTCTGGATGATCAATCCTTTAGTCTTATCTCCAAACTTTGTCTCTCTAACTCATGGGCATTTTGTTCCCTATTCTAAGGAGGAATGAAGTATCCCCCCGTTGGTCTTCCTTCTTCTTGATTCTCTTGTGTTTTGCAAATTGTATCATGGGTATTCTAAGTTTCTTTGCTAATATCCACTTATCAGTGAGTGCATATCTAATGACTTCTTTTGTGATTGGGTTACCTCACTAAGGATGATATCCTCCAGATAGATCTATTTGCCCAAGAACTTCATAAATTCATTCTTTTAAATAGCTAAGCAGTACTCCATTGTGTAAATGTACCACATTTTCTGTATCCTCTGTTGAGGGACCTCTGGGTCCAGCTTCTGGCTATTATAAATAAGGCTGCTATGAACATAGTGGAGCATGTGTCCTTATTACCAGTTGGAACATCTTCTGGATATATGCCCAGGCGAGGTATTGCTGGAGCTTCCAGAAGTACTATGTCTAATTTTCTGAGGAACCGCTAGACTGATTTCCAAAGTGGTTGTACAAGCTTTCAATTTACCAGTCAGAATGGCTAAGATCAAAAATTCAGGTGACAGCAGATGCTGGTGAGGATGTGGAGAAAGAGGAACACTCCTCTTTATAGGTTTCTTCGGAGGTGGTACTCGTGTATTTTTCCATGTACAGCCAATGCCCAGAAGCTATCTTTTCTTTTACCTTTGCTTGGCTCTTCTCCCAAAATACATCTCAATGTAAGTACTGGTTTGCATCTTCCTTGGTTGTGTTAATAGTTGCCAAAACTTCTGACTCAAAGAAACGGTGATAGAACAGTGAGAATTCCTGACCTCACTATGGAAAAGGCAGGGAAACCAGGTAGTTTGGGATATGTTACAAAAAGTTACGTTTCTGTAACAAAATACCTTAGACTAGATAGTTTATAAGCAATAGACATTTCTTTTTTTGGCCTCTTTGTTAAGAATATCCATCATATTATTAAAGATACAGCTTTGGACCATACTGTAAGGGTTGGATTTCCACATATGATTTGGAGAGAGTAGAGTCATCAGACAATTCTTTATAACAGAGAATATCCTGTGTCTTCTGCCTCCTCTATGCTTTTAAGTTTAGGAGGTTGGAATTCAAGATATTAAGCTGCCATTTAGCAGGTCTGTGACCACACAGTCCCTCTGAATGATGATTTACCCGCATATAAAATGGTGGCATAAAAGTCTCTAACACATTGGCTTTTATAGGAAACAACTAAAGCCAAGAATAGAAAAAACAAACTGTAAATTACAAAGTAGTCTTTAAGTAGATGGTGGGGTACTAGTCCACAGATTGTACCTGTTGGCAGATAGATATAAGAAGTCAGTGATCAGCCCTCACATGATCAAGACAGCCCTGGCCCTGGAAATGTTGGCATATGCTCATTTTACTCTATGATGGGAAAAAGGATAAATAAATCCTAAATGATTAATTTAGGCTTCCCTCTGTGCCTCCCGTTAACAGCTCAAAGCCCCCACCACACAGCGGATTCGTGATGAACTGCTGTGGTAGAACCTTCAAGAGGGCGGCTAACCCTTCTCCAAGTACAACCAGCTGTGAAAACAAATTTAATTCCACCAACACTGCAAAGGAGCAAAGCTTTTTCATAGGTTAGAGATATAATGTTCACCCCATTTGGAGGAATCCAAACCAAATGCCAATGACTTCTGGTGGTAGGCACATTCAGTATAACAGACAAATTCTCTGCTAGTTTACTGAAGGTGGAGGAAGAGACATTTGTCATGGTTTTACTAGAAAATGAGACTGTATCAAAGGGAGGAAAGGTGGAAGGTCACCAGTTCTATTGGTGCGATTATTATCTTTACATAGCTGGAGTGGCAAAAGAAATGATCCCAAGCAGAGCAAAACAAAACAGACCTCACCGAAGCACTTCAAGATGAGCCCCAAGAAGCCATCATCCCAGACCTACTGGCTTCATCTCCATTTATCATCACAGGCCTGTTGACAGGAGCTGAATGGGTTCTACTACTATCTAACCTGCAGCAGGCTTCATCATGGAACACTACATGATAGACTTTTGGGCCATGCTTACTTTTTTGGACATTTGCCATTATAATAACAGAATTTCTGCTACATAAGAATATCTATGTAGACTGTGCTATCTGCCTCAAATACAGATCTGGAATGTCATCACTGCCACTTTGCAAATGAAGCTCCAAAGGTTTTTATGCACTGGCCTTGTGTTGTACACATCAGAGATGTGTCTGTTGCCTCTGCTAATAAATGTGAGATGGGAATTGTAAATGGATCAACTGCTTGTGCCTGTAACTTTGTTGATGGCTCAAAAGCATGCACACAGAAAAGGCAGCACGCATCCATTTGTTCTTTAGAACACCTTGGTGTGCACTTTATGCTGGAGAGCAAGTGAACCCCAAGAAACTTTTCATTGCTTCAAGCTAGAATTGCACAGTGATGCCTTCCTGTCTCCATAGAGATAATTGCTTGCTGTATAGACGTCAAGGCTGACCTCTCAGATAAAGCAATGTCTAAAGTTTTGCCTTTTCCCTTCTGCTCCATGCTCCACATTTTATTGATGCATGTTCCCTTCTCCTGTAGCATATCTCTCTCTCTCTCTCTCTCTCTCTCTATATATATATATATATATATATATATACAGTTATCTGACCTTGGCACTGAGCAGGCACCTTGGCAGGTCTTCCTAGCTCTTGTTTTACACCCTGTACTGGCTGGTTTTGTGCCTGACTAAGACACACCCTCTCAGGAACACAGTAATTTCTCATTTCTTGAGATAATAAAAGGTGCTTTTCTGTGATTTTCTCAGAGTTGGGTGCTAAACTGCCTGGTTAGCCAGGTCTTCAATTTTGATGACATCTTCCTCTACTAGGAAATAGTTGTCATTGTATATATGAATGGAATTTTAAAATAAATTAAAAGATAAACTAAGCAATAACACTTTGAAATGAATTGAATATTAAAGCAAAACAACACATATTGAGTAATTTTAATACAACTGGTGGCAAGGTCATCTTTCACATATACTATCACATTCCATCTTTTTAAAAGGTTCTACAGAGAAGATGGGAGAAAGAAGGCTAGAGAAGATACAGGCTATATAAAAGGGGGAATGGGAAAATCTGAGGTAAGCATCAACTAGGGAGAGTGAAGTGGGGTCACCCCACAAAGACAAGGAGGGACAAAAGAAAACAACACTAAATATATTTAAAACAGCAGTAATGAGTTGTATTTCTTGTATTTACCTAAACTTATGTGTACATATAGAAGCATATATACATGCATACATACATGTATATAACCATATAAACACACATGTATAATTTAAATGAAGTTCTACCACGTGAACTGAGAATGCTTTTCTCAGGAACCATAAATAAGAACAAAATAACATAAACTCCAGAACATGGCATGAGAAATCACTCTTTGGATCGTTGACCAAGAGAGTCCAAGGAACTCCCAAATCAATACAGATTAATGCTGTTGCCCTTGGTTTCCCCCTGGAGTCTAAAGACAAATTCCTATTGCCAATAATGCCACGCACTGTGAATACACGATTTGGAGAATTCAAGCTGAAACTTACCTCAAATCCTCCTCTCCGAGGACTAACTTTCATAGTAGCAGAAATGACTGTGCAAACTGTGCCAATGGAGGAAAGCAACCAAGAGTTCCACCTAACTTCGATGCCTTTGAATCACCACAAGGACCACCATGGCAAGATACCCGGAAAGATGCAAAAGTGACACCCACGTGTTAGCAGTAACTAACAGTTGTCTAATTGAACTGAAGGCCTTCAACAGGAAGGAAACCATCTTTGGTACTGCAAATCTACCCAAGTACTCAGAACTGAGGAGGACATGGATCTTAGAAGAGAACCTACCACCACCACTTTACAAATTCAGCATAATCACAAAATGAATTTAAATCCTTTTTCTTAGGCTCATAAGTAAGTGTGGCTTTCACTCCTCCCTCATGAAGCTTCTCTGTAGTAGATGGAGATTGTTGCAGAAACCTACAGGTGATCAAAAGGCAGAAAACAATTTATTGTAGGATGACTAGACACAACACCATTTTTGAACCTAATAGGGCTCATCTCATAGAACATCAAAGAAAATCTGGCAGAAAGATTATAAAACCCAGATGTCTAGAAAGTATGCTGTGAGTTTACATCTAGAAATGTCAGAATAGCTATATCCATGATATCTCAACAGTGTGGCTGCCTAAACAGGACATGAACGATGACAATACAAACAGGCTACCATGAAAGGGAAAAATCTCACAGTGTCTCACCCACAAAGTACTATAGACAATGTTGAGAGTCAGAGAATTTGCATCAACTAGCAATAAGCCCTTTAATCTAATATCCAAAAGTCACCCCTGAAATCACTAGAGGTCCCAGGGAGTTTAGAGCTCAGGTGGGGTGGAGGTGGGGAGGAGGTGTGGGATATGGAGCAGTTGGAGGGTGGATGGGGAGGGGAATGGAATATGGAGTGTAAAAAATGAATTACAAATAAAATTAAATTAAAAAGAAAACAACAAAGAAATTAATATAAAAAATTAAAAAGGAAGAAGTTTTTATATTGTTTCTGTAAAGCTTCTGTCTCTTAAGGATTAGGTGCATCATCTCTGAATGAACACGGACCTGGAAGTCCTCTACTGTTTGCTAGCTTTGTCACAGCAATGTCCATTCATTAATGACAAAGAAATTTACTCTTTTGGTTTTTTTATAGTTCTGATGTCCAGAAACCTAAGAACTAACATGGTTTCACTTCTTGCCCTCTGAGGGAACCATCTGGCATTCACCTCCCACTCAGGGTTTTCTGCCTGTTTTGTTTTGTTTTGTTTTGTTTTGTTTTGTTTTGTTTTGTTTTGTTTTGTTTTGTTTTAGTTTTGTATGTTAGAAACAGGCTCTCTACACAGCTCAGGCTTTTACAGAACTCTTATACTCAAGCAATCTTCTTGCTCCATTCCCATAAGTATCTAGAATTAATGATCCACAGCTCCATGTCTCTCTGGCAGATTAATGGCCACCTTTAAGGTTTCAACTCTACATATGTTTCTATTGCCATTGTCTTCAACTTGGCACAGGTGTCTGAGTCTAAGTTTCAGCTTGTTTTAAAAACAACAATCATGTGGGAGTGGGGAGTCACATGAATGCCCCCATTTAGTGCATTACATTGTTTAAAACTCTATCCTCCAATAGTTTTATCTGTGGTATAACAGATTAAGTCTTCAATATATGAACTATGGGACAGAGAAAAAAATCAAACAATAACATAACTGCACAAAAATAAGGGTGCAACTGTACTTTGGAATTATGCATGAGATTTATATCTAAGCCACACAGCAGGAAGTGATAGACCAATCTCAGCAAACCACACAGGAGGCCACACTGATATACTTGTTGGTAGGAAGGATTTGCCATCTGACACTTCTGACACTGGCAGCTTCCATGACTCTTTTCTGCACAAGTGCGTGTTTCACAGACTGCATCAACTTTAGCCAATCAAAGTACATAGCACTAGTTGCAATTGAATTTCAGGCAGACCACATTTGTTTCTTATTTTACTATGAGTACGACGCACTCTGGATATTAGAGATGTATTTTTAATTTAACAGATTACCATCAACGCAAAATCCAAATTTACCACATATCTATTCATTATCTGTAAATTTTACACCAATACATCTTTCCTGTATATATACTCCTCTTCTTAGACTTCTGATTTTTCCTCTGAATGCCCTTTATATAAATCCGATACCTAACTCCTGCTCTGTGGATGAATCTGTCTCAGCTTGCATTTGCTGGAACCTGTTTTTATTATTTTCTTCAATTTTTTATTAGATATTTTCTTCATTTACATTTCAAATGCTATCCCAAAAGTCCCCTATACCCTCCCCCCCCCCCGCCCTGCTCCCCTACCCACCCACTCCTACTTCTTGGCCCTGGCATTCCCCTGTACTGAGGCATATAAAGTTTGCAAGACCAAGAGGTCTCTCTTCCCAATGATGACCTACTAGGCCATCTTCTGCTACATATGCAGCTAGAGACACAAGCTCTGGGGGTACTGGTTAGTTCATATTGTTGTTCCACCTACAGGATTGCAGAACCCTTCAGCTCCTTGGGTATTTTCTCTAGCTTCTCCATTGGGGACCATGTGTTCCATCCAATAGATGACTGTGAGCATCCACTTCTGTATTTGCCAGGCACTGGCCTAGCCTCACAGGAGACAGCTATATCAGGGGCTGGAACCTGTTTTAACCTTTCAGCCCACATTGCCAAAATGCATTCATTTCTTTAACTGTCTGATTTCGCCAAGGCTCTCAGAACGTGGATACATTGTGTAAGGACCATCTCACACTACTTGCTAGAAATTTTCATAGCATCTACTCATAAAAAATAAAAACCCATCCCTATTGTATTACTGTCAATACTTTTCTTCTCATTGTCTTTCAAGTTTTGACTTTATCATTGCTGTCCAGCCTTTGATGGACGTTTCCATATTCTTTTCCCTGCATCTTGCAATATCCTCTGGGGTATCTAACTTGATCTTTTCTATACCAGGAGCATAAAACTTGAATTAGCACACAAAAATGAACCAAATAAAGTAGGAGGGCAACCAAAAACTTTTTTAAGGAATTAGATTAATAATGACATTATAGCCTTCATGGGACATTGTTGGATTTCCAAATTGTCCCTTAGAGTATATTCAAATAAAAAACACTGCTGATTGGCTTATAAATGGATATGTTTATCACAGCACTTAGGACCTAGGTAATTTTTAAGAGGCTAAAATCAGTGTCTAAACAGTTCCCTCAAGACACTCAATTTAAATCTCCTGCCACCTGGTTCAGAGATGAGCCACGTAGCTGAGTACACATGTCCAGGCATTGCTTGAATGAGATCAAATGTTTCCTGCTGGAGCTGGAGACTTGGAGGGCTCTCAGTGACCCCTAGAGCCGGTGTGAGAGTGGACCAGCAGCCAGATGGCTTCATGTTTCCACATTCTTTCAGCTTGTTTTCTTATTGAGGCAGACACCCTAGCACATCCCAAATCCTCAAAGAAGTCAGGATTTCAGGACAATCTTCTTTACTTGTGCACAACAGGCAATAGGAAAATTGAGTCTGCAAGAGAGAGAGAGAGTATTTAAAGTATCTCTCTGTGTGGGTGGTTTCCAAACTATGAACAATATGGGGGGGGGAGCTTGGTATACAATGTGCTTCTTCTTTTTCATCATTCAGAAGTTCCACCTGAGGATACAAGTGCCACACATACTTACTTCTGAGGATGGAGACAGGTCAGGGATCACAGATCTGTAGCCACACAAACAGATCATCCTGTTTTCTGACAAACCCTTTCTACTGCAGCTGCCTTCTCAGAGGAAGGAAGCCCAGGAGCTCCTTCTTCTCTCTTTCATTTGATCCAACACCATGTAAACAAGCAATATGAATGGGAAAGAAAACATCCCAGGCAAAAGATTTCAGTGCACCCTAAGCTATCTTCTCTGTGTAAGCAATTGGCTCACTCCATATGGAGGTCTGATACTGAGGGTAAAGCCTGTTATGACTGCATTTAGATAAATAAGTGGATGGCATTGAATCTGTAGATTGCTTTCGGCAAGATAGCCATTTTTACAATGTTGATCCTGCCAATCCATGAGCATGGGAGATCTTTCCATCTTCTGAGATCTTCTTTAATTTCTTTCTTCAGAGACTTTAAGTTCTTATCATACAGATCTTTCACTTCCTTAGTTAGAGTCACACCAAGGTATTTTATATTATTTGTGACTATTGTAAAGGGTGTTGTTTCCCTAATTTCTTTCTCAGCCTGTTTATCCTTTGTGTAGAGAAAGGCCATTGATTTGTTTGAGTTAATTTTATATCCAGCTACTTCACCGAAGCTGTTTATCAAGTTTAGGAGTTCTCTGGTGGAATTTTTAGGGTCACTTATATATACTATCATATCATCTGCAAAAAGTGATATTTTGACTTCTTCCTTTCCAATTTGTATCCCCTTGATCTCCTTTTGTTGTCCAATTGCTCTGGCTAGGACTTCAAGTACAATGTTGAATAGGTAGGGAGAAAGTGGGCAGCCTTGTCTAATCCCTGACTTTAGTGGGATTGCTTCAAGTTTCTCTCCATTTAGTTTGATGTTGGCTACTGGTTTGCTGTAGATTGCTTTTATCATGTTTAGGTTTGGGTCTTGAATTCCTGATCTTTCCAAGGTAAGTGAGAAACAGCTATTAAATTAATTAACACCAACAATGAGGTGGACTTTGAGATTTATTCTTTTTTACATGTGACCCCTTCTATTCACATAGCACCCATAGTTTTTTTTAACTATTTAAAAGCAGACAAAATGTGCCTGAAGCCATTTTATAAAGGATTTAAACCCATACCTTTCTGACTCAACTATTTAACAATTCAAAGAATATTTGTTATCAGCTATGAAAATGTTTAAATACTGAAAATTAATTGTATTATTTGACTTATTTTATGTGGTTTTTTTAACTATGAGTCTGAGAAACAATGGGATTGCAAAATTATCTAGTTTTACTAGTCTTAGAAATATTGGAATTTTGAAACTATTTCTCAACTGGAGACAACTGGATAAGGATAATTCATATTTAATGACTAGGAAAATATTATGAATATGAAATACCAGTTAAAGATTACAGTGGACCCCCACTTGAGAATAAGTTGTCTGAAACAAACAAATAGACAAAAAATTAAACAATATCTTGATGACCTGACAAGATGGTTCCATGCTTAAAGGTTTTGACAACCTGAGTTTCATCTCCAGATCTAAAATGATTCAAGGAAAATGCTAATTCCCAGAAATTGTCATCTGATTTCCACAGGCTTGTTCTCCTACAGGTATACACACACACATGCACAGACACACACACATACACACACATAATAATAATAATAATAATAATAATAATAATAATAATAATATGTGAATCTAAACAAATTGAAATACTGAAATCACAAACAACTCTGATACTATCAGGCATATCCTTGACCCCCATCCACTGTTGCCAAAGTTGAAGACAAAAACCAAAGATCAAAGGAAGACATTACTGAGTTAATAAGTATTCACTAAGATAAATGGAATGATTAGAGCCTATATCACTGATGACAAATTTGACAAAATGACAATTATATGGCTTGCTTTCTGGGTGTTTCACATCAAAACTCTCAAGGTGAAAATACAGCTTAGAAGTAAATAATGTTCTTGGTATCAAGTTTCCACTGTGTGATTTGTGTCTCAACACTACAGAATACTAGATACCAACCAAAAGAAGCTCACTCATTTCTCCAGGCTTCAGGGAATGGCAATAACTATAGCTACTTTACTTGGTGGTAAGACGACTGAGTGTACAATTCTAGCTAATATATTTAAACAATAGTTGTCTTTATGTAAATAAAAACTGGGCTAAATAAAACAAAATTAGAAAATAAAAGTAAACGCTTAAGAAGTTAATTCTTATGTCTTACATGCTCTGGTTTGTATTTTAATGACAATACCTAGACCAATAAATAAGCTTGACTGATAGCCCATCCCATGACACTATTGGAAGGGCTGGACTCTTTAGGATATAAACACTTGGGAAAGAACATATCCTTGAGGGGATCCTGGAGACCAGGCTCTTTCTCCACTGCCTTCTGGTTACAGGCTCTTAGAAGCTAAGCAGCTTTGCTGAGATGTATGCTCCTCACCTTAAGATTCTGCCACTCAAGCAGCTCAAGACAAACCAGCCCCTGACCCTACAGGGAAGCATTTGTAAGCAAGTGTCAGAATAAGCCTTGTCTTCCCTTAAAGTTGTTTATATCAGCAATCCTATCCAGCAAACTTACCAATTCATACCATTGTATTAATATGATAATATTAATCAATCACCAAAAAAAAATACAGAAAGCAAGATGTTTTGGTACGTACTTGGAAACACAGAGATAGATTCAGTAACTCCTGCTGGTCAGCAAGCCTAGCCTGCTTGACAGGCTTCAGATAGGCTTCTGGTCAATGAGAGACCATATACCAAATACAAAGGGTGTATGGCTCATGAAGAGTGACATCCAAGCTTTTCCTCTGACTCCAGGCATACTAGCATATACATATAATTCTAATGAAATTAATTAAGACCTTCACAATTGCATATAGACAATGTCTGATGTCAGGATTATGACATTACCGTGCTTATATCTGTCTCCCATAAATGATCCAAACTGTAATTTGCCTTAGAACACCAGAAAAATACTCAGAATTTGACCACAAAATACTCATAAAAACAAAAAAATATCTAGCTCTAGAGAAAACAGCCATAATTTCCAAATCACCATGAAGTAACAATACAAGGGCATACTGAACTATTAGTAGGAAAGAATTGAACCAAGAATTAGTGGGAAAAACTTGAATTAATAAACAGCTTCTCTAATAACTTAGCTAAAGTTATACTGTGTCTCTGATCAGGCCTTAGATTACTTTAAACAGCAGCTGGTCTCCTCCCTCCCTCAAATGGAAGTCATTACCACTTTGCCTTGGTATTATCAAACAAGTATAAGTAACTATTATTATCATAAATAATTTGAAATGTTCTCTTTTCCCGAATCAGTCATTACAACCAATTACCTCATTATATAAATTCCCATGAATTATAACTATGAAAGATGTGTATAAGAATGGCTTTAAATAAGCCAATATGTCATCCCATACATTCACAAAATAATCAGAAGTTCTGAGGCCATATGGTGAAAGGTCCTAGGTACCCCACCTCTTTTCCCCAGTTGCTCTTTGCCTTCCATTCCTACCCCACATTTTGGAGTATTTATTTACCTTAACATTTACATGAGGCCCTGCCGCCCTTGAAGGGAATGTGGAGACATTCCGTTCTGAAGAAGGGCTCAAGAGAAAACCCTATTTCATGCCCATTGGCATTTGGAAGGCTGTCCAACTATCTGTTGGGAAGTTTCTCACACAGTATAAACAGAGAGTTAGAGGGTGGCCCTGCGTTTCACTTCCCTGCTGACTTGGGTGTGTTGTTGAGGTTCTCAGCACCTTCCAGCTCGCCATCTGCAAAACAGATCATCAGAATGTAACAGACCATTTATTCTGATGACCTTGTTTTACTGATGTAGAAATGGGGGTCCTGAAAGGAAAGTCATGTTCCCAAGGTCACAGAAAGGAGTTAGAATTCCCAATCGGAGACCTCACACTCAGACACGTCTTTGCCTCTCTAAGTCAAGCATGAGCTTGTGACAGGAAAGAATCTGGAAACTGTGGGAACTGTGCGTGTCTCAGGTACTCTGCAAGGCTTCAGCCAAATGCTGAACTCCATTTGCTGGAGTGTAAGTAGATAGGCCACAGCTTCAGTGAGACCTTAGCTCAATCCTCAAGTTTTATTCTATAGTCTTACGTCTTTTTCCTGCCTCCACTTCCTCCCTTAGGAAGCAAAGATAATATTACCTTCTTAAAGCAAAACATGGCAAACACTAAGGAAGATACAACAGGGCTGATCGCAAAGTGGGGAGGGGGCTCCCAAAATAATTTTCCTTCATATAAATCCCCTGAATCTGTATCCCCAATATTTCAACAGTTGTTGCCTAAAGAATTTTTTATACAAAGTACAGAAAAGTAGCATTAATGATGCTTTGCCAAAAAGAATGAACAGGAAAAATATTAAAAAGCAATCTCATAACTGACTAAGACATCTAGTTCAAAGGTAGGTAGACTGTCTCACCATCCCTGCAACTCAAGCCACATGTGCACATTCTCAACCATTCACTTTCCACACTCCCAAAGAAAAGCATTACAGAGAAACGTTAATGGTTTTTAAAGGCATAAGGACATAAGAGGAGCGAATAGGGCAACAATAAGAAACTAGAAAACAGATGCCCAAGCTGTGATAACTAACTTAGCAGACTCACACAAATGGCTCCTCACACAAGCAGTGAGGACAGCTGAGACGCAGCTCCACAAAATCCACCAAGGCTAGGCAACTGGTCATAGCCTGTAATGGTTGGTGTTGGTGACAGAGAGGAAACATTCTCTTTACTCACAGGAAGAAAGAAACGGGAGTGTCTGCCTGGAAAAGGCAAATAGAGTCTCTGTATAAGTGCCAGCGGTATGATTATGCATATGTCTGGATGTTATAGGGAAGCCTGGGAGACAAACAGAAGTCTCCACACTCCCTGCTGAGCTGAGCTGCTGGACCTGGCAGCCTTTGTCCTATGTGCTCTGGTAGCCAGGCATATGCAACAGATTAGAAAGAATCATCTAAGGATCAGAAGGGAGATGCTCAATTCCAAGAAGAAATCCTAAAAGGTATTGATTTGGGGGGTTCACCAAAGAAAGACTGAGGGATAGCCCTACAGAGTAAACTTCATAATTTACTGTTGAATACACACTATTATTCTCCTAAAGAAACATGTCAATAAAATGACTCCTGATGACATACTGCTATACCCATAGATCAGTACAGGGTTCCACTTTTGTGAGGGAAACGTCTTGTAGAAAGTGATTATTAACACAGACCCACAGCTGGTACAAAGTGCAGAGAATGGCTTTGGGGCACTCGGTCCTAAATAGATGTCATCATCAAAGTCATTCACTCAAGGCTCTCAGATCTATGTGAAAGAGGAGGCAGAAAGATTGTATGAAACACAGGTGGTGGATGACACCAAGGGAACAGCATCATTCAAACATAACAAGACATATATATTATTTGCAAGGGCAGGCTCCTTGTCCAGTAGTAGCTGTCCAACACAAAACAGACCTCCAACTTTTTACGTGATTTTTGTCTTTGTATTGTTTTGTGGCTTTTTTTGTCCTTGTTTGTTTGTTTGCTTGTTTTCATCTTCATGTTGCATTCTTTTTGAGAGAGAGAAAAGTTATGAATTCTAGATGGATCAAAAGGTAGGGAGGCTCTAAGAGGAGTTGGGGCACAGGAAAGAGTGTGATCAAAATATACAGTGTGAAAAAACAAAGAACTAAAATAAAGGAAAACCCAACAAGGTGCAGCTTAAGCATCTCATCAAATGCCAACGCACAGATTTAGAAATCTGTCACCAACAAGTGTCCCCACCAGAAGGTGCATGCAGAATGAAGGCAAAGGGAAAGGGAGGGAATGGAAGCAGAGGAGGAAGCAGAGAAGAAACAAACCTAAGAGACTGAGACTTGACCAGGCTGCCATTAGTAATGGAATTCCTGAAGGATGTGCAGAGCAGGAAGGCCACTGCTTAGAAAGAAAGAACACAGCAGATAACGTGCTGAGCTGCAGGTGAGGGACATAACAAGGGTTGCTCTAAGGACTTGTGCATACAACTTTACCAATTATCTAATTGTAGATAATTAGCGGATTTTTATATCATTGGTGAAAAATATAGGCTTGACTTGATCGTAAATGTACCAAGAATACATCAGCCAAAGAAGACAAACCATTGACTTCTTAGGTAAGACCCTCCAGGAAAGTGAACCTAGGAGTGGCATTTGCATCATAACCATAGGCTATCCACCTAAACAAAATGCTGATTATGTATAGGAGCTGATCATGTATAAGAGAAAAAGGCCCCATCTATGTGTGGAAGGCAAGGCAAGGCATCTGAAACAGAAGCATGGAGAGCAATTGAGTCACGTGGAAACGTGGAGGCAAACAAAATAGTGAAGCCATTAGTTATTTTCACTCTAAAATTTAAGTGAAGCAAGTCTTTAGAATTTTACACACCTGGGACAACCATGTGGTCCTTGACAGTTAAATGAATCTGGCTCTTTTTGTAAAGGTAAAACTTAAAAAAAAACAAAAAACAAAAAAATAAACCATAAAAACTAAAGGACCAAACAAAAAACCCCAAGGTGTTGTGGCTGGGACTTTTGCTTAGCTGGTAGAGTCTTGTCTGGTGTGCACAAATCCTGAATCTGATCCTTGACATCTCATGAAGCAGGCATGGTATCCCATGCCTGTAGATCTCATCCAGACTTGAACACATGGCATGACATGATGAGTTAGAAGCCATACTGAGCTACATGAGATCCGGTCTCAAAACTCAAACAAACCTTTTTGTATCTACAAGCTGTCATACAACCTACCAAGTTCCAATCTCCTTATTTTTCTCCTTTAGCAGTGGGCAAGCTGCATCATTGCCCTTGATACCTTATTTCTGAATTCCTTCTAATATGCATTACATTTAAGTCACCAATATTAAAGTTAGTAGAAATCTCTTGTCCGAGGTGTATGTTTGCTCCCACATATTTAAATTATTTTAATAGTACTCATGAAAAGCAAGTTATTCAAGTCACCACTAGAGGGAAATGTTGGTCTTCTTACTGTCATAGAGGAGCTGGGAAATAACTTTTGAGGAGGCTAAAGTCTATTGTCATTACTATTTGGTCGTACATTGATATTGGTTACATAATATGAGTTTTGCCACTTGCCACAGATAATCCTCAAGTTCTATCAGAACGCTAGAGGAATCTGCTGTGGTTTCTTTCTATTCCTGGTGCCTCAAAGGACTGCCTCCCTAGATGTTAGCTGACTAAATAAAGCTCTTCTAATTTACCTAAAGTCCACATTGGATACTGAGGAAGATACCCATATCTTAGTTATATAGCTTAGGAAAATATCACAAAAGCTTTCACTGTCCATTTCCTCTCTCTCAATTATGTAGCTCCATTCAGCCAAATGCCTAATTCTTCCTAATTGTCTCCCACATTTTGTAACACAGAGTTTCAACCCATAAAACTCAGTCCTTTTCTGTGACTACCTGGGCAGGCTCCTTAGCCCACTGCATTGTATCATTGTGTGACCTGATTGCTGTCTCACAGAACACCTGGAGTTTGTATCCTTTATGGCTCTGGGTCCAGCCAACGCCTCATCTTTCCCTACATGGAACTGTGAGCTGCTTTAGTTCATCAAGTTCTCAAATACTGGGCCAGAGTGAGGTGGGGCTTCTGCTCAGATATAATAACCATGTTCAAAGAGAGGGGTAAGTTTCCGTCACAATACTGAATATCTGTTCCTAGGAGAAAAATCAAGGTCTGTGAAGATCAAGAAGATTTTATTTCTTCCTGTCAGAGGGTCCAGATCTAAATGCTCCATGGATCCCAGGTGCTGCCCCTCTAATCCATCTTCCTCATATTTTATTTGAATATTGGGTTGACTTTTGGTAATGTCATGAAGTTTAATGTCCTAAAGCTGCAGTTAAGATGCAGCATAGACGCAATAAGAACTCAGAGGAAGGCCATCTATGTCAGAAAGTAGATCTTCATGGTCACACATTTTTTTTTTTTTTTTGTCTAACTTACCCTCGGTGTCACTGATTTATTCATTGTCACTGAAGGTTTGTTCTTTGAGATGGTTCTTCAAACATAGTCATGGAGTATATAAACTTTCAAGGGTTGTCTTGTTTCACTCAGCCTGTGTTGATATTCATCCAAGTTGTTGAGTGTATCATCAGCTCATTCTTTTTTATTGCTGAAAAATATTCCATTGTATGGATGTACCACAGTTTGTTTATCCATTCATCTTTTGAAAGATATTTGAGCTGTATTGTTTTAGACAATCATAAATAGAGCTGCTATAAAACATTCCTCTGTGTGTGTGTGTGTGTGTGTGCATACAGAAGTTTGCAGGACTCCAGAATAAATATTGAAGAACAGGCTTTCCAGGTCGTCTGAGAACTGTGTGTTATCAAATTTGCTATCATATTTTCCACAGTAGCTACATATTTCTCCATATCCATGAGCAACACATACAATGTTCAATTGTTCTGGATATTTAGCACAGTTAACTCTTATCTTATTAAAGTGCTAACCCAATTTTCTCTAGTGCTTTGAAATACTGAGAATCTGCATTTTCCTATATAGAGATATGTTTTGTTTTGTTTCTTAATTTGCTTTCAACAATTATGTACAGGTAGAGAATGTATGATGATCATATTCTTCATTACCCTCTCTGATCATCTCTCATTCTTGCTGGCTTCTGTCATTTTAATAAGTATTTATGGTGCTACCTCATGACTTTTTGTGTGTAAGCTTTGTGCAAGCAACCATAGCTGCTCTGTGTTTACAATTGTGGCAGCCATGCTGTATTCAGAAAACAGTGATTCTGTGTACTCCTTGCTCTCCTTCCCATGACTCTTACGGTCTTTTCATGCTTTCTTCTGTGATGTCCCATGAGTCTTGGAAGAGGCAGTATGCATATGTCTAAAGCATACTACTTAAAATTACTTTTTTCTCCACCTCACCAGTTGTGAGATTTTCATAAACTAACCCCTCTGCAAAAAGAAGCTTCACTCAGCAGGCTGACAGTAGCACTAATCTATAGATATAAACATAAATATTTAATATGGAATTTAGTTGCATGTGTTCTTAGTAGATCTTCAGTAATTAGTTGCCCTTTATGGCTAGTGACCTCCCTAGCTATTGGCTTATGATCAGGTTTACAGCATCAAGTATGTACTTTCTTCAATGAAGAAGGCCTTAATTCCAACTGAGAAGTTATCATTGCAAATGTTTGCAAAGCTCTAGAATAAACACATGTACTCATAGTGTAAGAAAGTACTATGCAGACCTATATGAGAGAAGAGCAAACAGTTTCCCAAAGTTGTGAGTCTATGTGCCCTGTCAGTGAAGATATATTTAGTAGTACAATAATAATATGAAGGTTTGAACTTAACCAACCACTTTCTAATATATAGTATCCATGTATGCATTCCTTTACCTTCTTGTATTCTCTTTGGTAAAAAGGACTGCAACTCTATTAGAGTTACCTGTTTCATCTCATTGAAGTAGAGTTACAGATTTTTGTGAGCCACCATGGAGGTGTTGGAAATCCACACTAGATCCTCTAGAAGCACAGCAATTTCCCTTAACTGCTGATAACCCATGGGGTGAATGTTGAGAGTGATTTCTAAGTAATTTCATCCAAATTACAGAATTTATAGGTTCAGAGTTGTTCATAGCATCTGTTACAATTTATTTTTAATATTTTTATATTAGAAAGAATCTCTTGTCTGTCTCAAATATTAAATTTTATCTTATCTCAGTTTGGCTTTTTTTTCTCTTTGTTCCTTCCTCAGCCAAGAAAGGGGAATAAAATTTAATTGACCTTAGATGATACAGAAAGGAGTTTTTATGCTTGATTTTGTCTAAAATATCATCTAGAATTTCACTGATTTCTGTGTTTATTCCTATTATTTCACCCTTATAATCTATTTATATGTATTTTGCCTCTGTGACCTTAGGTGAAAACATTATTTATTAAGAAAACTTTTCTAATATAAGTGGTGTTAAATATTCACCAAAAATTGTTTTGACTGTTTCTCAAATTATTTTTACTTCTGTTACATTTATTCTGATCAATATAATTCCTTGGGTTTTCCTCTTTATCAAAGGAAATTAAATTATCGTGTGATGGAGATGTCTGTATTGCTAGGTCCACTGAGAATTATTTAGTTGAGCCAAGATATAGAATCAACTGGAGTAATGATGAACCAAGAAATCATGTTATTCATATGCACAGTTAAAGGAGTAAAAGTTACTCTGTAACTCTAGTTCAATGAGATGAAACAGGTAACTCTAATAGAGTTGCAGCCCTTTTTACCAAAGAGAATACAAGAAGGTAAAGGAATGCATAAATGGATACTATCTGTACCATCCAGGATTTGAAATTATATGGCAAAGCTGTAGTAACATTGAAAGCATAGTAATAACAAGAAGACAAACACATTAATAGCACAGAATTGAGAACACATAACAAGAAGACAAACACATTAATAGTACAGAATTGAGAACACACATGTAAGCTTACTCTCCTACAGAAAGCTTATTTTTAAAAAGATGCCTACAATATACATTAGAGAACATACAATGTATCCATCAAATAGTTCTGTAAAGTGAAGTGGTACACGTAGAAGAATGAAACCAGGTCATCATTTCTATTCCCACACAAAATTCAACCCCAAATGGCTAATCTCAACATAATCTCCAGTGAACTGAATATGATAGAGGATAAATTAAAGAATACATGAGTTTCTAGGCACAAAAAAAGACTTTATGAACATGATACCAATAGTGAAGGCATGAAGACCAACAATTAATAAACAGGACCTCATGAAACTAAAAATGTTTCTGTACAGCAAAGAGCAACATCAGTCAAGAGCAGAGACAGCCTACAGAATGGGAAAATATGTTTACCAACTATATCTGATGAAGAATTAATAGCCATAATATACAAAAATACTAAATATCATGAAAACAACACATTAAAATACAGAGGCATGAAAGTATACAGAGTTCTAAAAAAAAATACGAAACACTATGGCAGAGAAACACATTTTGTTTTGTTTTATTTTTTTAAGATTTATTTATTTAATTTATATGAGTACACTGTAGCTGTCTTCAGATACACCAGAAGAGGGCATCAGATCCCATTACAGATGGTTGTGAGTCACCAAGTGGTTGCTGGGAATTGAACCTGGGACCTCAGGAAGAGCAGCCACTGCTCTTAATCACTGAGTCATCTCTCCAGCCTAAAAAACATCTATAGCTATCACAGAAATCTAAAAGTGAAAGTACTTTGAGATTTCATCTTAACTCAGGCTGAATGGTTAAGATCCATAACACAGAAGATGAAAAATGCTTGCTCGGATGTGGAGAAAGGGGGACCCTTAGTCATTGCTAGTGGGAATACAAATTGGAGTAGCCACTATAGAAATCAGTGAGAAGGTTCTTCAAAAAGCTGTTAATAAATCTATCTCATGATTTAACTGTACCACTACTGGGCATATATCCAAAGAATGCCATATCATATTTTATAGATACTTACTCATCCATGTTCATTGCTTTTCTATTCACAATAGCTGGAAAATGGAAACCACCTAGAGTCCCATCAACTGATTAATGGATAATAAAAATGTGATACGTTTGCACAATTGAGAATTATTCAGCTCTTACAAGAAAAAAAATGGTGAATTTCTTTTTGTAAATGAATGGAGCTGGAAGCAATCATTTTGAATGATGTCATCTTATTTGTAGATGTTAGCTTTGAAATTTCAGATACTTACATTCTGTTTGGAATAACCATGGAGGCCAGGAAATTAATAATGAACAACAGGGATGGGAGATTCAAGGAGGAGATAGAAGGGGGTGATAAAGAGTGTTAATTGGGAATAAGAGTGCCGGAAGGGTTAGATGGGGAAGAAGCATGAGCAACAAAAACAGAGTAAGTAATATGGGGAAATAGTACTAACTTTAAATACTTTCAAATGTTTCTTTAAAAAGTCACAGGAAAAACTAGTACTGCAGTAGACATCACGGTTAGTAACAAGACCACATTTAACTTGAAGCTGATAAACAAAAACTATAGCTTACAAGGAGGAGATGTTGAATACATAGATAAAAGAACAACTTGAATAATAAAGGTATCAAGAAACTGAGAAAGGTTTTCCTTTTTATTGAACTTCATGTGGTCTGTGAATTGTATCCTGATTACTTGGAGCTTTTGGGCTAGTATGTACTTATCTGTGAGTGCATACCAT
Source organism: Mus caroli (assembly GCF_978045245.1). Classification (NCBI taxonomy): domain Eukaryota; kingdom Metazoa; phylum Chordata; class Mammalia; order Rodentia; family Muridae; genus Mus; species Mus caroli. Next base: position 43,591,614 of record NW_028227259.1, read on the forward strand.
GTGTGTTCTTTTGGGACTGGGTTACCTCATTCAGGATGATATTTCCTAGTTCTATCCATTTCCTAAGAATTTCATGGATTTATTGTGTTTAATAGCTGAGTAGTACTCCATTGTGTAAATATACCACATTTTCTGTATCCATTAGTCTGTTGAAGGACATCTGGGTTCTTTCCAGCTCCTGGCTATTATAAATAAAGCTGCTATGAACATAGTGTAGTATGTGTCCTTATTACATGTTGGAGCATCTTCAGGATATATGACTAGGAGTGGTAAAGCTGGTTCCTCAGGTAATACTATGTCCAATTTTCTTAAGAACTGCTGAACTGATTTCCAGAGTGGTTGTACCACCTTGCATTCCCAACCAGCAATGGAAGTGTGTTCCTCTTTCTCCACATCCTCGCCAGCACCTGCTGTCACCTGAATTTTGGATCTTAGCCATTCTGACTGATATGAGGTGGAATCTCAGGTTTCTTTTGATTTGCATTTCCCTGATGACTAAGAATGTTGAACATTTCTTTAGGTGCTTCTCAGACATTTGATATTCCTCAGTTGAAAATTCTTTGTTTAGCTCTGTACCCCATTTTTAATAGGGTTATTGGGTGTTCTGGAGTCTAACTTCTTGAGTTCTTTGCATATATTGAATATTAGTCCTCTATTTGATGTAGGATTGGTAAAGATCCTTCTTAGAAGGAGAACAAAATACTCACAGCTCTTCTGAAACTGGTGTTATATCCCCATTGTATAATAACACCAAGTATATGTTACAATAGACATACTCTAATGGTTTCATTAGTACAATAAAACTTAGAAAGGCTCCGCTATAATATTCTCAGATAATATGATAGTATTCATAAGTTATCAGAAAACTTTTTACCAGAGAACTTATACAACTTCAGATAAATATGTGCAGAAAAGTAGCTGGATAGAAAAATAACTCAAAAAAATTTAGGAAGCTTCCTTTATACAAATGATAAACAGGCTGTGAAAGCAATTAGGAAATTAATACCCTTTACAAAAGCCATAATATAAAATATTTTAGTGTAACTCTCACTTAGCAAGGGAAAGACCTCTACAACAAGAACTTTAAGTCTCTGAAGAAAGAAACTGAAGAAAATATCAGAAGATGGAAAGATCTCCTCTGCTCATGGATTGGAAGGATTAACATAGTAAAAATGGCCATCTTACCAAAACAATCTACAAATTTAATTCAATTCCTATCAAACTTCCAACACAATAATTTACAGACCTTGAAAGAGAAATTCTCAACTTCATATGAAAAAAACTGTACAATAAAAGAATTATTAGAGGTATCACCATCCCTGATTTTAAGCTGTATTAGAGAGCAATGGTATTGGCATAAAAATGCAGAATAATCAATGGAATAGAATCAAAGACCCAGAAATAAACCCATACATCTATATCTATGGATACTTGATTTTTGACAAACAAGCTGAAGCCATACATTCTAAAGGAAAGAAAAGCATCTTCAACAAATAGTTCTGGTTTAACTGGGTAGCTTCATGTAGAAGAATGCAGATATTTATCTATATTTGTCACTCTACAACAAAACTGAAGTTCAAGTGGAGTAAAGACCACAACACAAAATGAGACACATTAAATTTAATAGAAGAGAAAATGGAGGACTACCTTGTACACATTGGCACCATTCTGGACAGGACATCAATAGCTCAGGCATTAAGATCAACAATTAATAAATGAAATATCATGAATCTGAAAAGCTTTTTCAAAGTTTAGGACACCAGCAATAGGACAAAATGGCAGTCTATAGAATGGGAAAGATCTTCACCAGCCCTACATCTGACAGAGCATTAATATCCAAAACATATAAAGAACTCAAGAAATTAGACACAAACAATTCAAATATTCAAATTAAAAGTGGGGAACAGAGTTAAACAGAGAATTATCAGCATAAAACTCTCTAATGGCCTAAAAGCATTTAAAGAAATATTCAAAGTCCTTAGTCATCAAGAAAATGCAGATATCAATGACTCCCAGACTTCACCTTTCACCAGTCAGAATGGCTAAGATAAAAAACTCAAGAAACAGCACATGCTGCTGAGGATGTGGAGAATCGGGAACACTCATCTATTGCTGATGGGAGTGTAAACTTGTACAAGCACTTTGGAAATCAACTTGGCTGCTTCTCAGAAAATCATGAATAGTTCTATCTCAAGACCCAACTAAAGTATTCGTGGGCATATACTAAAAAAATGCCCTCTCTATACCACAAGGACACTTGCTCAGCTATGTTTCCCAGCAGCTTTATTCATAATACCCAGAAACTAGAAACAACCTAGATGTCCCTCAACTGAAGAATGTATAAAGAAACTATATTACATCTGTACAATGGAATACTATTAAGCTGTTAAAAACAAAGACATCATAAAATTTGCAAGCAAATAGATGGAACTAGGAAATATCGTCCTGAAGAATGTAACCCAAACCCAGAAGACATGCATTGTATGTACTTACTTATAATTGGACATTAGCCATAAAGTACAGGATTACCATACTACAATCCACAGACCTAACCAAGCTAACTAATGAGGAAGGCCTAAGGGAGGATGTATGAGTCTCACTCAGAAGTGAGACTAACAAAACAGTCATCAGAGGTGGATGAAGAGAGGGAACTGGGTGTGAGGGCAATGGGGATGGGGGTCAGGGGTGGGGAGAGTGGAGGCAGCAAGGGTTGAGAGTGGGACTGGAAATTGGTGAAGGGCATCTCTGGTACTAGACAAAGACCTGGGACTGGGGAAGCTCCTGGTAGTCTGTGGGGATCACCCTGGCTGATACTCCTAGCAGTTGGGTATATGGAGCCTAAAGTGGACACCTTCTGTAGCTTGGCAGGACTTCTAGTGAAGGGAAAGTTACTTCAAAGCACCTACCAAACCTTTGGCTCAAAAGCTGTCCAAACTCTAAGATGTGAAGGAATAAATATGGAGCAGACACTGATGGAATGGCCAACCAATGACTGGACCACCTTGAGACCCAAGCCATGAGAGAGAGCCAACCCTGATGCTTTAAGTGATACTCTGCTATGCTTGAAGACAGGAACCTATTATAGCTGTATCCTGAGAGGTCTCATCCAGCTTCAGATGCCTACAGATGCAGAGACCCATAGCCAAACATCAGGCAGAGCTCATGGAGTCTTCTGGAAAAGTGAGGGATAGGATTAAATGATCCAGAGGGGTCAAGAATACCACAAGAAGGAGAACAAAATACTCACAGGAGCAAATATGGAGATAAAGTATAGAGACTAAAGGAAAGACCACCCAGAAACTGTCCCACCTGGGGATTCATCCCATATATAGTTACCAAACCCAGACACTATTGTGGATGCCAAGAAGTGCATGGTGAAAGGAGCCTGATATGGCTGTCTCCTGAGAGGCCATTCCAGAGCCTTACAAATTAGCAGCCAACCATTGAACTGAGTGCAGGATCCCTAATACAGGAGTAAGAGAAGAGAATGAAGGAGTTGAAAGGGTTTGCAACTCCATAGGAAGAACAACAACATCAACCAATCAGACACACCAGAACTCCAAGAAACAAAGGAATACACATGGCTTCAACTGCATATATAGCAGAGGATGGCCTTGTCATGCATCAATGGGTGGAGAGGTCCTTGGTCCTATGAAGGCTCAATAGATGCCTCAACATAGGGGGAGCAGGGAGCTAGAAGTGTGTGGGTGGGTGGAGAAACACCCTTATAGAAGCAGGAGGAGGGAGGATGTGACAGTGTGTTTCTGGGAGGGAGGGAAACCGGGAAACAGTATAACATTGGAAATATAAATAAAGACAATATCCAATAAAAAAAGAAGAAGACATATAGAGTCAAATAAAGTGGACCCATGGGGTATCACAGAGACTGAATCACCAACCAAAGAACATGCAAGGGCTGAACCTAGGCCTATAACACATGTATTACAAATGTGATGATTGGTCTTCCTGTGGGTCCCCTGATAATTGTAGCAGTGGTTCTCTTACTCCTTTGCCTGCCATTGGATTCCCTTTCCCTAATTAGATTGCCCGGTTGGTTGGGTCTCAGTGTGAGATGATGCATTTATGCCTGCTGCAACTTGATGTACTATACCGGGCTAGTACACAAAGCAGGGGGTGTTTCTCTTCTTTCAAGAGAAGGGGGAGTAATGGCAGGAGGGATTTGTAAGGGTGGGAGTTAGAGAAAAGAAGGGAAGGAACATTATTGGGTTCTAAAGTGAATAAACAAATTAATGGGGAAAAGGAGTAAACCTGGACCCTGGAATTTATTTTTCCATCTTGTCATGTAATTCATTTTCCACATGGCTGGTTATTTTCTTTTTCCCTCCCAAGTTATGGTGCCGCTATTGGTCTCTCCACAGGATGAGATGCTCTAGCTACTAGAATCTTAACTCAGATGCAACTTTCTTCTTTATTAAGTATCCAATCTCAGTTATATTGTTATAGCTCTAAAAAACTTATGACCCCTTATTTATGGATTTCAATAAATTACATTATATTGCTAGTTTCCAACATCATACAGGTCTTTCAAGTACTAGTGATGAAATGATGGTAATGTTGTTGTTGTTGTTTGATGATGATGATGATGGAAGAAATGAAGAGGAGAAGGAAAAAGAAAAGGAGGAGGAAAAATAATGTCCCAGCATGATACAGAGTTGCTTCTTTGTATTTTTTCATGTTTGCATTAGTGTTCTTTACTTCATTAAAACAAAACACCTAGCCGGGTGTGGTGGCGCATGCCTTTAATCCCAGCACTCGGGAGGCAGAGGCAGGCGGATTTCTGAGTTCGAGGCCAGCCTGGTCTACAGAGTGAGTTTCAGGACCGCCAGGGCTATCAGAGAAACCCTGTCTCGAAAAACCAAAATAAATAAATAGACAGATAAATAGATAAATAGATAAATAGATAAATAAATAAATAAGAGGAGAGCATCCTTCATTTAAAAAAAAAAACAACAACAAAACCAAAAACCTGAGATCACCAACTTATACAGAGACAAGATAAATTGTCCTGTCTGGTTTTAAGTTTGTAACGTAGTCTAGGGTAGAATTTCATGCCAAAACCATTTGCCTCATGAACAGGACATGAAAAAGAGCATGAGAGGGGCCAGCGCACTATAAACCACTTCCACTAGATGCTACTGATAATCTACAAACGCCACAGCAGTCCCCAACTCTTAATTATTCCACACAGTACAGACTAAGACTTTGCCATGAAAATCCTTGGATAAACATAAGTTCCAACTTGCAGTAGTGTTCTCCCAACACATTCCCATTCCCATGTTATTGGACAGCATTGTTAGCACAACCTCTGTGTTCATCTCTACACCACTTCCCTGCATAACCACAGAAAAGAGAATGCATCCCTGTTGAGGGCAACACTGAAGTGTAAGATCCACTCAAAAGTTTTCTTACATTGTAAGTCTACCTTGGGACATCTTTCTCCAAAGACTTCCTCTTTAGCTAACTCTCCTCTTGTTTTGATTTTCTTTTTTTTCCCCTCCCACAGGAATCCCATTTATTAATGTTTCTTTATTAAAATCAATAAATAATTAAACATATACCATCGTATACATCTTTCTTTTATTTTCAATTTTTTATTAGATATTTTCTTCATTTACATTTCAAATGCTATCCTGAAAATCCCCTATACCCTCCTCCTTGCCCTGGTCCCCTACCCACCCACTCCCCTTCTTGGCCCTGGAGTTTCCCTGTACTGGGACATATAAAGTTTGCAAGACCAAGGGGCCTCTCTTCCCAATGATGGCCAACTAGGCCATCTTCTGCTACATATGCAGCTAGAGATACAAGCTCTGGGGTACTGGTTAGTTCATATTGTTGTTCCAACTATAGGGTTGCAGACCCCTTCAGCTCCTTGGGTACCTTCTCTAGCTCCTCCATTGGGGGCCGTGTTTTCCATCCAATAGATGACTGTGAGCATCCACTTCTGTATTTTCCAGGCACTGGCATAGCCTCACATGGGACAGCTATATCAGTGTCCTTTCAGCAAAATCTTGCTGGCATATTAAATAGTGTATGATACAATTTGCAAAACTCAAGAAAATCAAGAAGAAGGAAGACCAATGTGTGGATACTTCATTCCTCCTTAGCATAGGGAACAAAAAATCCATGGAAGGAATTAGAGACAAAGTTTGAAGCTAAGACCATCCAGAGACTACCCTACCCAGGGATCCATCCCATAATCAGCCACCAAACTCAGATACTATTGCATATGTTTTGTTTTTCCTAAAAATATCAGTGAACCAATTTTTAAATTTCTGGACCTATTTTAGGGAACTAACAATCTCTTTCACTTCAAACATAACAAGATACACAGTTATCTCTCAGCCATCCACTTTCTTCACACCTCAAATTGCACTTCCTTTTCCTGTGGTTTTCATGGCTTCCAATATCATAATCAGCACTGGCACTAGTTCTTGCCCAATTTTTTTTTAATTTATTTTTTAATTAGGTATTTTCTTCATTTACATTTCCAATGCTATCCCAAAAGTCCCCCAAACCCCTCCTCCCCCACTCCCCTACCCACCCACTCCCACTTCTTGGCCCTGGTGTTCCCCAGTAGTGAGGCATATAAAGTTTGCAAGACCAATGGGCCTCTCTTTCCACTGATGGCCGACTAGGCCATCTTCTGATATATATGCAGCTAGAGACACGAGCTCTGGGGGTACTGGTTAGTTCATATTGTTGTTCCACATATATATGGTTGCAGACCCCTTTAGCTCCTTGGGTACTTTCTCTAACTCCTCCATTGGGGGCCCTGTGATCCATCCAATTCTTAATGCATATGTTTTTGGTCTTTGTTTGTTTGTTTGTTTGTTTGTTTTTGTTTTTTGAGACAGTCTTCCCAGTTTTCCTCTGCCATTGCTGCGATAATTCCTGCTCATAGTCTATAATTGTTTCCACAGCCACACATGTCTTTCACACATGCACTTAATTAAATTAATCAAATTAACAACCAGCACTATAACATCATTGTTGTTTGCCCTGGCTTTTAACTCTCTTCCAAGTACACTCACATATAGAAACACAATTACCTCTGTTTTACCACCAATACTCACCATTGTTGAACTAACTTTGTTATACAGCAATAGTTGCTTCCCACCTGCTCATATAACCTTGACTGATCCCTCTGCATCAATGAAAATGTCTTATATGTCTGTTTCTTGTTAACTCCAGTTTCTGTTACTCTCATTCTGGTAAAGTGGGAGGCAGGTCCATGAGCCATCCTCCATTGATATTCATACAATCTTCCAAAGCACTTCAAAGTGCTACCTGGCCAGTCAGTGTCTCCTAGAGGTGTCTACACACACACACACACACACACACACACACACACACACACACCAGTTAATTTCAGCATAAATGCAAATGAAAAAACCATTACTCAGAATTTTATTTATTTATGTGGTTTTGCATGACTATAAAATCATCAAATTTGTGTGTATTATCAGAGTGCTGATAAATGTTCATTGCATGTAGACACTGCAGTGTTTAAGCAACTTAAAAGGATTTATCACCTGAAAGCTTTATTAAGGCTTTGTGTTGAAAGTGTTTTAATCTTGTCTTCCAACCTTCAAAAGTATAGAGTGCATAACTGCCAGGCATGGTCAGCATACTAGGCAAAACTAGACTGAGGTTTTCTCTTTCTGACCAACTGTAACTTAGAACCAATTAACTTACAATTTTAAAAAAATAATGATTTTAAGGTATTGTGTCTCAATCCCGAAAGCTCTACCAATTTAAAAAACAATATACAATTGAATTATGACATACAACCTAAAAGGTAAGATCTTCAGACATCAAATACACTTAAAATAGAAGTTCATGTCTGCCCACCACTGAAATGATATAACACATAACTACTTTGTTTGTAGTTACAAAAGCTCTCCATTATCCAGCGGCAAATGATGAGAGACAGAGAGAGAGAGAGAGAGAGAGAGAGAAGAAAGGCAAGGATGGGAAACCCACACATATATGTACTTCTTTTCTAGATTTTTCCCTACTTACCTAAAATTCCAATGGCAACCAGTTCATTGTTTTGTTTTTGTTTTTGTTTTTGTTTTCAGTGACTAGACTAATTAATAAAGCTCTCAGGCTTTTTCTTGTCAACCAAGCAAAGAAAAGAGGCAGCAATGAATAAAAGAAAAGAAGTGTGGCTTCTATATCCTTATATCTATGCTCAAGTCCACTTTTGAGCTGTGTGACATTGAGCAAGTCACTTAACCTCTCTGTGCCTTATTTTCAACATGCATAAAATAGGAGAAATAAGAGTAGCTAACCCACAGTTGTTTGAAAGTTTAAATATTATACAAAAATGGCACAACATTGTTTCCAGTCCATGCTAAGCCTTGCTACTTAAGACAATAACAGCAGTATAATCAACATGCATGTGCCAAAGTGAACATTAAATAAAGCAGCACTATTAAAATGCTGGGCACCCTAGCCATAAAGCATTGAAGTGTCCTACAAATCCCATGTCCTTTGAGCCCTTAATCTGTTCGCAAAAAGAACAAATATTCCTCCCCAGGCAGCGAGTGCCTCATTAGTAGGGATGTTAGCTCAACTCCAGGACGTTGTGATAATTCTTTGAAGCCAAGTGGAGATAAGTTTTTAGGAAAGGGAGTCCCTGAGCTTCCCTTTAAATATTCCATAATTGAGTACAAATTCTTTGACAAACCATTCAAATGGCAATTGTGAGTGAGCAGAGCTTGGAAGAAATTTCCATCTCATTTTGCAGGGTAAAAGCAGCCTTCATCACCTTAACAGCATACAAAATATTACCAACACACCCAGAGACACACACATGCATACACACACACACACACACACACACACACACACACACGAATGCACGCACACAGAGGCATCATTCAGATGTCAGAACATAAGTCTTTTCACCACAATGACCAAGGCTGTCAGGGAAAGAAATACTCTTGTTCAGCCCAATGCACTTGGGAAGCCCAAATAAACAATGGCGTAATACCCGACATTTAACCAGTACCCTCTAGGGCAAAGCCTCTCACTTTATACCTATTTCTCGTCTATCATGGGCACATTCCTGGGAGACAGGCTGCCCCTTAGAGAGGCAGTAGTGCTGGGCTTTTAACATCACACCCATGGAGGGTTACTATTTTAAATGTATTCCACTCTTCCAGGACTTGACTGTGTGGCCTTCAGGACAGATTTGATCTGTAGCATTGAGAGTAATAGGGAGTTTGGTCTCAGTGTTTCCCTATTACCACCAAGTGTTTGGCTTTTGTAAGGTAAGGATACTGGGGTTATGAGTGATAGACTTGAAATTGTGTTTTGGCAAGCACACCTCCAAGTGCATTGTGCCTCAGGGATAACATGATGGAATCCATATTCTATCCTGTGCCACCTAATAGCTGTATAATCTGGGGCAAATTCTTTACTCTATTTGAACTAACTTTCTCCAAAAGATAAGCCCTCTAAGATGTATCTTCCATGATGTTCTGACAATATTGGATAAAGCTTCTTGGTAATGATGGATACTACGTTCAAAATATCTACAGTAATTATGGGTTTCAAAGATTTTTGTTTCTGTACATCCATCGCATAGGTCCAATTTTGTCTTTCTTAAAATACACATATGTGTAGACTTACACTCAATTACACAGCATGGTTACTGTACTCATAGATAGATGTGTTAAGTGGGTGATGAGGCTAAAATGAAATCATTGGGGTGGGTCTTCATTCAGTAGAATAGAAGGTCTTATGAAGAAATGGTCAAGATACAGAGGAAAAGAGTTATCATATGAGGGCACATAGAGAAGGCAGATAACACCAACGTATCTAACACAGGGTGAGGTCTCCAGGTCCTCACTCTTCTTGCTCCCCATCTACCACTTGAGCACTCTGTTTTCTCTGGTCTTCATTAGTCCTGTTGGACACCCGGCTTTTCTTAAGCTTGTGATCTCAAATAGAGCAGAAAAAATATCCTCATCCAGAGAGATGCCCCTTATGCAAAGTGTTTAAGGGAGTGTGGCCTTTAATTCTTTATCACCTCAGTGACAGATGATGACAAGAGATGAGGGCCTTCCACTGGCAACAGGAAGAATCCATAGCAAGGAAGGGTGGTGCTAGCTTTACTTTCTTATTTTGATCACCGGAGAGGTGCGATTCTCTCAGAATCTGTTCTCTGTGCTAATCCTTTAGCCATTGAGAACTAATTGTGCATAAAGATCTCTCAAGTTGACCTTCATTTCCTGGTCTGCACTAGAAACATTTACACATTTATGCCTATGGGGTCTCTGTTGAAAACACTGTGTTGATCATTTATGTCCATGCTATCTTGAGGCTGCTAAGCATAGCTGCACATACATCTGCAGAAAACTCTCTGAAAGGAAGTTATGCAGAAGGCCAGAGGGATTTTCACATGCCTCTGATCACCATGAGTCTTTTCTGGTGAGAAAGGTAGAGGCACAGGGTTTCAGAGCCTTAAAATGGGAGTGTTCAGAAGCAAAACACCACTTCTCTTAGGTTTTTTCCCTGGGAAAATTTGTGTGGTTGAGACATCTTATACCACATTAGACTCAACCGTGAAGGATAAAATGTAAGACGTGATAGATTTCAGTTTGCCTCATCCTCAGCTCTGGTCTGTAGCTGGGGTAACTGTCTCACCTGGGCCTAGAGGACTGTGAGAAAGAACCGGTTATGAGACATTTCCCAGTAGGGTTGGGTGGCCTTGCATGTAACGGTTTCTACACAGCACGACTGTGGTTTCTGCTAGCTCTGAAGATTGCCAGAATGCTTGCAGGGATTAAAAACAGGAAATCCAATGATCCACATAAATGGTATTTTCCCAATGGTAATATCCAGCACATTTGAAGGACACAAACCCCAGAATTGTATGTGGAAACGGGACTGCAATTGGTCTTCCCTTCAGGTCAACAACTCCACTATGTGAGCCCTATGTCTTTGATTACAACACTCAGTCTGGGTCATGTCAACTTAAGCAAGTTGGGTAAAGTGTCTCCTACTGTCCCAAAGTTGTAATGATCATTCCTTGACTAATCAGACTCCCTCACAAAAAGTAGATTTATTTAAAGATTTTGAGATCTCTCAGCCTCAGAATTTTATCTCTCTTCTACAAAGTGAGGGTTTAGCAGGTATTGTACAGAGGACCAGGGAGTGGAGCTGGTGAAAATGTCGCCAACTCTGAATGTTGAAAACCTTTGATCTGGTAGGTAACTCAGTCTAAATCCTCTGACTCTACAATAGCACTGTTAGACATCCAAATATTTTCAAAGGCTAATTTGTAAAACAACTACACTAGTAGGTTTATACTGCCTATGTAATACCATCTTGAGTTACATGGGAACAGGAAATCTTGACTGAAGAATTGCCTCAACCAGATTGGCCTGTGCCATGTCTGTGAACAAGTGTCTTGTTTGATGATTGATTTGTGAGGGTTCACCCCACTGTGGGTGGTGCCATCCATACTTAGGAAGAGGAGTCTGGGCTATATAAAAAAGTAACTGAGCATAAGTCAATAGAGAGAGTCAGTAAGCAGCTTTTTTCCCATAGTTCCTACCTCCTGACTTCTACCTTGATTCCTGCATTGATCATGCATTGTGACTGTTAAGTATAAGCCAAATAAACCCTTTCTTCCCTACACTACAGTTGGCTATGCTGCTTATCATAGTAATAGACAAGACAATGGCAAGAAACTAAAAATACTCCTTCTTTAAATTTGCTAATTCACTGTTACAAATATATTCTTAAAGATCATCACATTGAAAGATAAATACAAGATATACATAAATATACATTGCTCCATTTGGAGGACTAAGGAAAAATTGAGGAATTCTCAAATTCAATTCAATCAAGGGAATGAATAAATTGTAATATGTCAACAAAGCAGATGATAACAGTTACTAAAGATAATAGATTCCAACAATATATTATACTAACAAAAATTATTTTTCTTTGAAATAATGTGATGTCAAAATATTATGAAAGATATTATACACATGTATTAATATTTCAAATTGGTATCCTTGACCATAAACAAGGATTCATGCCAGTATGCTTGTGGCTAAATTCACACTAAAAATGACAACAGACATCCATCTCTGAGCATGATACCAATAGTATTTATTTTTATTCTTGAACTATTAATTTTTATATTTGGCACTAATTAATATGTCATATTATGCCCCTTTATTTCATAGCATAATACCAACTATTAATTTTTATATTTGGCACTAATTAATATGTCATATTATGCCCCTTTATTTCATAGCATAATACCACCTGTGGGTCCTTAGCCTCATTTTGTTTTTAAGTAAAGGTTTATGGGAATGCAGACACATTCATTTATTTACATACTACATGTAGCTGCATCTGTCCTGGATGGCAAAGGCAGGTAGGACTCAATGCCCAACATCATTTCTACAGAAAGTTTTACTAAGAAAGAGGCTTCTAATTTTTATTAAAATGTAAAGCAGCAATTCACAATAGAGTGTTTTCACTCATGTTTGACTCTGTCTGGAAATATTCTTGATCGTAGTAGGATGCCAATGGTGTCACTAGCTTAGTAGTTGGCTAAGACGGAGTTAAATATCCTATAATGCACAAAACAGTTCCCACAGCAAAAGAATGTTCAGCAGTGACTCGGAATAATACTTAGCGAGAGATGCTCCAATGCATGTCAATATTTTTAAAAAATCAGACCAAAGTTTGAGTCACATGACTAGAGTGGAAAAACCCATGCTTTTCCATACCCCTTCACAAACTGAATTTTTCATCTTTGTTGAGAATTAACATTAGTTCTCTGCACTTTTATGCAAATTAATGGATAATTTGCTCATATCTGTTTCTAATATTTATACAGAGCCTCTCTTTCTGACCTAAGGAAATCAAGTTATCTGAGACTAGGCAATCACCAGCAATTAAGTGCTGCTTATGCCTAAGCCTGTTCTTCCTCTTATCTGTGTTGAGAGCAGCACAACTAAATGAATGCTTTTGAAAAACCAAATTGTGATTGAAAAATCCCCTAGCATGTTATCCTTTGAAAGGTTCAACTGTATCTATGACATTAAAATCTTAACCAAAAATGGAATGATTGGTTAATGTGGTCCTAAGACTGTGTGTACCAAACCTGAAAGAAAGTGATTGCAAATGCTGTTAGAACCCAGCTATTTCTAAAAAAGAAGTGTCCTGTCTTGAAAAACAACCATCCAAATATCTCGGACTTGGCCTCAGTGTGGGCTGCCTAATCTTTCAGTCAGTTGAATGAATGCATGCTCCTGAACTCAGCAATGTTTTATTTACCAACACCTGCTCCCTGTGGGTGAAGTTTCTTCTAGGTTGGAAAGTCTAGGAATATCCCATGTCTGTACCACCACACTCCCTGTGCCTGTGTTAAACTCAGCCTAGTGTAGAGAGTTTTCTCATCTGTAAAAACAGTAGATTATGAAAGCCAAACTGCTTCACAGTATGAGGAGTAAACTAGTTAATATATGTGTGCTAATTGTGTAGCTCTCTGTGTGGTACATTGGAGGTGCTATGTTAAGTGTCATAAAAATTTCTCACTCATCAGTGCTATTATGGAACTGATATTCAGTGTATAGATACTGAACTAGATGATCATACCTTACAGAAAAGGCCATAGATCACTAGGATAGTGTATCACCACCTCCCAACGCAGGAAAGCCTTTGAGTGGTTACAATGGTCCGTTTGGGTGGCTGTCCAAGAGACACTGCTGCTGGCATCTTCCAGCACTGGCTTCATGTTTGTGTTGGTAGTTTATCTTTCTTTCAACACACAGTTGGCAGTGTCTTTTTCATGATACCATGGCAACCAGACCCTATGGTGAAGCCAATGAAGCATGACAGTTCTTAGGTTCTTAAAGCCTGACCTAAGTCTAACTTATTCCTCTGTACCTTACCCTTGTTTCAAAGGCTTCAAAGGCCCCCATTTTCAGGTTACAAAAACAATCCTAAAAACCAACTTCTGCCAAATGACAAGCAATTGAGCCAATTACGCTTGCTAATCACCCATTTTCCTTGCACCTAGACTGTCAAAACCCTTCTCCTGACACGTACCAAGGGCCCCCAGCTTCTCAGCCTCTTCTCTGGTGTCAGTCTAATTGGCACTAATCGCTTCAGTAAAACTCAGGCATCAAAAGTTTTCACGAATCAGTGTATCCTTTGACCCCTGGCTTCTCCATCAAGTTGCACACTGCTAATCCACCCGATAGTTTATCCCAACAGCTTATTTTGTCTACACCTCTTCTGTTATTAAGAACTAGAATGATGACCAGCTGCACTCCTTGTCACCCTTTGCCCTGGGTAGGTCCATCCACTCAACACATGGGGCAGAGTGGATGACTCCCAGTTGCAGTCAGTGAGGGAAGAGCAGAGTACAGTGGCATTCAGGTGTTGACTGCCCACCTGCCTCCCGCTCCGACCTCAGTCCTTTCTTCCTCACACCTGGAAGATGAAAAGCCAAACATCCTTGAAGAGTCTTGGATTTCATCACCTGTGTTTCAGTAAGAGATCACACAGGTGACAAGAGCAAGGTCACAGCCAGTGCTGTCAGAGAGTGGAAGTAGGGCCCTCAGAAAGGAGGCTTAAGTGGGTTGTTTTTCTGCACTCTCTGCCCAATTAATCCATCAAAAGCCACACCATAAAGAAAACACATATTTTTCACACTATAAAGAAAACATTTTCTTTCTTGCCAGAGAACACATTGGGCATCTGAGAGATTCTTAGGATTCTGATGACCTCCCTCCTAATGGGTCAACCTGCTCACAGCTGAGGTGTGTTGTCTGGAAACTCAGAGCAGAGCTAGTGCTTCTCAGCATCACTAAAGGAGCTTCCTTTCCCATCTACGTCACTGTCATGTCTTATATCTTTCCAATAGGCATTACATGGAAGTGAAAATAAAGAAATTATTTCAGCTTTGGGCTCAGTTTGAAAAATCCCTGATGAACCTGACAAGAACCAAATAAGTAAAAGCATTCTGTCACCTCATGGACTAAAAGGATGATGACAGCAGTCAAGATGTGAACTAGAGCCCCCTCGACAGCACTGAGAATCTGTCAGCGTAACTGTGGGTGTGGCAGTTAGGTTTCTGCTGATTCCAAAGGAAATGTCTGATTAGAACGAATGAGTAAATGAGTGGGAAACGAACATGGAGATCATAAGCAGAGGGGAGGAAGTTTCTAGAGCTTTCCTCTAGGTCTCACCTGCCATGGCCCAAGGTGATTGACAATCTTAAAGAGGTTAGTATATCATAACTTTTGATTGCCAGTTGGAATTTTTAGAAAGGATTTACTGGAGTGTTACCCTAACCTTAACCTAATAGCATCTCTCTTAGGGACCAGCCTCTATAGGCAGGATACCCAGATCACATAAACTAGATGGAAAGAGAATTTCTGTCCCTCATGTAGGCCAGTAACATTTGCGATGTGTTCTTCCTGTCCTGATGTTCCACCTCACCATGGGGCTGACACCCAATTGTCACAGTGACTAGACTACTTATTCAGATCTGTGGAACTTGAGCTAAAATAACCTTCTTTACTGAAATCACTAATTCATGTATTTTAACAATGAAAAAGTCCAACACACACAGCA
Source organism: Mus caroli (assembly GCF_978045245.1). NCBI lineage: Eukaryota > Metazoa > Chordata > Mammalia > Rodentia > Muridae > Mus > Mus caroli. The sequence continues at coordinate 43,607,253 of NW_028227259.1, forward strand.
TCACTCCCCAAAATGGGGAAATAAGACAAGTAGAAAGTACTTGGGCATTATGATCAAAACCAGCTAAATTCTCAGACAAATTTTCTATCTCAGTAACTCAGAAAACTGGTCTGAAAACTGGCTTCTTTCCTTTGTCAACTGAATATAAAAAACCTCTAAATAGTGATGTTGAGGACTATTGATGTATAAATGACTTATATTTCATTTATTTATTTCAATATCCTTAAAGACAAACTCTCTTATAATTATTCATGTATCATACATAAATCAATGTTAAGAAGTTTAAAATGTTGTCCAACTCATTGTGGACATAGACCTGTGCAGATGAATATATATTCCCAAACTGATGCTAACCATGCCCCTACCTTCCAGCTTATGAAAATGAATTGGATAGAAGAAGCCAAAGTCCCCATAGTGTGTAGTATTAATGTGCCCAATTTTCCGCTTCATCTTCTAATGGCCCTTCTGGTAGTTTACTATTATTGAAAGTCTTACCTAAATAACCTGATATAAAAAAAAAACTTTGTTATTTGTGTGTGTGTGTGTGTGTATCTGTGTGTGTGTTTACACATGTCACCATATATGTATATATGGATGCCAGAGATAAACTCTTTATATTATTTTTCAGGATAAAAATGTCCATTTTTTAATATTTTTTATTACGTATTTTCCTCAATTACATTTCCAATGCTATCCCAAAAGTCCCCCATACCCCCCCCCACTCCCCTACCCACCCATTCCCACTTTTTGGCCCTGGAGTTCCCCTGTACTGAGGCATTTAAGAGATGAAGACTTTTATCAACCTGAACCTCACAAATAAGGTTACGTTGCCTCACCAGCCAGACCCAGGGATCCCTCTGTTTCTAGCTTCCCTGCAGTGGATTAAATGTATACATTACCATATCAATCTCTTTTATAGGGGTTGTGGAAATTGAACTCAAGTCCTAAAACTTCTTTTGTCAAAGGTGTTACTAATTGAGCATCTCTCAGCCAAAGCCTTTAAAACTTATTCTAACCAGGGGTTTGACTGACCTCTGAGAAGTTGGTATTTGTTACAAACTGAATTATTTTTCCTCTGCAAATATACTTACTTGATTAAAAAGAATGGAACTCAGTAAATATTAGTATAACAGTAATTTTGGTTCGATTCACAAAGTATTTCTTGAATATGAGCAAAATGATAGATAGATAGATAGATAGATAGATAGATAGATAGATAGATAGACAGACAGATAGATAGAAAAACAGATAGATAGCAATAGAGAGATGATAGATAGACATAGATAAGAATAAATAGATAGATGATAGATATAGATAGATAGATAGATAGATAGATAGATAGATAGATAGATATAGATAGATAGATAGAAAACAACACACAAATATGTACACAAATGGTCATCACCACAGACACAGATACATACAGTAAAAGAAGATGGAGGTTTGTGGTAAGTGATATGAAGGAAGAAATTTCAACATGGAGAGCAGACATGCTGGATGGGTGGAGGTAAGAAGATTGAGCAGAGATAGCATAACAAAGTGCTGATTGAATGTGGTGAAGTGATATGAGAAATAATAAGAGTTTGCCTGAGTAGACAGGAAGTGAAAGAAAGAGTGAGGAAGGTGAGCGATATTTGTCATCTGACCTGACTCTGTCATAGACAAGGTAAGAGATACAAGTAAGGGGAGAGATGCTGTAAGAAAGCCTGAAGATGACCCCACAGATGACAGAGCTGGTGCATCATCCCTCTTTGCTTCTGTTCCACCACATTATGTTTGCTCTTTCTCCTTAAAAATGAATCTTCTTTGGTAATTGAGAGTTTTGCTGGGTATAGGTTCTATCTATAGGTAGAACAACAATATGAACTAACCAGTACCCCCAGAGCTCGTGTCTCTAGCTGCATATGTAGCAGAAGATGGCCTAGTCGGCCATCACTGGGAAGAGAGGCTCCTTGGTATTGCAAACTTTATATGTCCCAGTACAGGAGAAAACCAGGGCCAAGAAGCAGGAGTGGGTGGGTAGGGGAGCAGGGTGGGAGAGAGTATAGGGAACTTTCAGGATAGCATTTGAAATTTGAAATGTATATAAAGAAAATATCTAATAAAAATAAATTAAAAAATGAATCTTCTGAGTCCTCATGACATAAAGCCCAGCGTCTTTCTAGACATTATTTCAAAAACTTTTAGCAAATATCAGAGAAGCCACCAACCTCATCTGAGGCAGCTTCCTTGAATTTGAACTTATTAGATTCCATTGAAATCCTTATTTTCATAAAGAATTGTATTCTAGAACTTGTTGTGAGTATTTGTCTGAGTTAATTGATGTAAGCATCCCTCAAAACTAAAGGTGGTTAAAGCATCACTTATTGTCATCACAATGTTGTCTAACGAATCACTCCAAAACTCAGTGACTTAAAAAACCATTCATGTTTGCATCTCAGCAGGCATGTAGGACCTTTCTGTCAGTGTCTTGGGATTTATTTGGGGCATAGTATAAATGTGGATACAGAGCTCACATAAGCCTTCAGACTATAAAGAAAGTAACCCAAAGTGATGGCAGAAAGCAGAGGCAGTAAAGAATAGTTATACATCTTAAAGCCTGGGTTGGAAACTGGCACTTGCTAAGTGACATGCTCACAGGGGCATAGACAGAGAAGGTGAAGCGTTCAGGTTACTCATATAATCTACCAAATTGGATAAGGATTCAATATTTTAAGAAATTCATCTTAATATTGTATGTTCTGCATATTTTTAGATAACTTTTATTATATTGTATATCCTTATTAATTTGTGAGAACTTCATGGAGTGTGGTTCGGTCATATTTGCTCCACTCCCCAGATTCCACCCAGATTGATCCCATCTCCATATCCAGCCAACCTCATGTCCTTTTTTTTTCTTTTTAGCTCGTCAAATCTGATTTGTCTGGCCAAGCTACTATTGAGTATGGGTGTGTATGGGGCCTCCCCTGCTCTATGGCACACCTACCATGGATCACATTGTTAAAGAAAGCTGACCCTCCTCTCAGCAGTTACTAAAATCAATAGCTCCTCATGCCTACTTCCCCTATTCCATGCTGAAATTCTCTCCCTGGCTTGAGCTTTCTCAGGCTTTGTGGATGCTAACATGATATCTCGGGTATCATTTAATTCCTGTCAGATCAGAAATCCATGACACTGTCCTATTTTAAAGGATCCCATAATTATGGATACAAATGTAGCATGGAATAGTGGCATCCATGAGGATGAGGATGTCTCTATAAGATAAAAATGCTTCATGGGTCAGGGCTGACTCACATGTCAGAAAGAGTAAGGAAAGTTCCATGAACAGAGGTACATAGATCAGAATTATTCTTGAGGAAGAAGAGGTATTTTATGAAAGAAGGTGAGTTTGATAAATTATTAGTAGGTATAACTATGTGTCCCTTAGTAATCAATAAAAGCCAGTTATGGTGAGAATAATAGTCTTAATAGGCATAAAAATTTTAGTTACAGAAATAGTAAGAAGAGAGGTAGACATCATTAAAAACCACAGTGAAGCAGGGTCTGAACAGAGACATTAGCATAAGGTATGTACAATTCTGGACAAGTGCATGCATGATTAAACTTGGAATGGGCAAGTACTTCCATGATTAAATGGGCAATAGTACCTCTCCACCTCCATACACACAGAACCCCTGAACACATACATACAAGCAAGCACATTAACTGTCCTGCACTCTCAGAATAGGTATTTTTAGAAGGAGAAAAAAACATGGAAGCAATTTCAGCCACTTTCTCTAATTGCTCACCTGATGGCCCAGTGGGATAGGATTTCAGCAAGGATGTCACACACAGTAAAATTCACTCTGTGGCCTCTGACACTCATATTTTCTCTTCATTTTTCAGGTATGCTTTTTATTCCCCCACAGAAATCTCCATTTCCATTATCTCCAAGTTCATTGGGTCACCTGAATAGATTACTACCTCCCAGTGGCTGTACCCTGACATCCAGACCATTTAGGATGCTGCAAACACACCATAAGACACTTCAGTACTCTGCTTAGCCCTAGTAATGAGAGAGACACAGGAACTTTCCACCTTTCTTGAGCCCAGTTTGTGTGCCAACTGTGGTGCTGTTCATGCTAACTATATGATCTCAAATGTTTTTTACAACCTCAATGAAAGAGGGAGAGAATTCATGCAAAGAACACAAACCAAAACCAAACAACAACAAAAGCAAAACAAATACAAGCCCAGCAAAAATGTAGTTGAATGGATCTTGTTCAATAAATAAAAAAATATTTCTGATTCTAAATCCCCAAGCCTTTAACTAGACTATTTCCATCATAGGCAAGAATGTGAGGTCAGGAAAAGGATGGTATGAGGGCAATCAGACCAGACTAGAAATAAAAATGTAGAGCTTTGGCTTCCCATTTGGTCAATATCCATTGGATACCAATGACATAAAAGGTCTTCCTTCATCCAAGGTGGCTTCAATCTCTGAAGAGCCATCTCTCAGAGCAGGCTGCAGTTGTAAACCATTAATTGCACAGCCTGTCATGTACAGAAAATGAGAACACAGTGCATCTGATGTACAAGAAACCCTTGACTGCTCGATAGGGCACCAATTGTATCTACAATCAACTGTAGATAGTATGAACTATCTACGCCTAAGTTTAAACATCCCATGTCTATGTACTCACTGATAAGTGGGTATTAGGAAAAAAGATCAGAACACCCACAATGCAACTTACAGACCATATGAAGCTCAAGAAGAAAGAAGACCAATGTGTGGATGCTTCAGTCCTACTTTGAAGGGAGAACAAATTAAGCACAGAGGTAGAGGGTGGGAGGGACTTGAGAGTAAGAGAAGATGGGGAGAGGAAAAAGGGGGGCAGGAACAGGTATGGGAGGAGACAGGGGAGATATACAGAGGGTCAGGAAATTGAACAGAGGTGTGTAGCAATGGGGTACGGGGAACTGGGGGTAGCCAACAGAAAGTCCCAGATACCAAGAAAGTAAGATGCTCCTAGGACCCAATGGGGATGACATTAGCTGAAGACGGGGGGGGGGGGTAGAGAACCTGTAGAGACCATATGGAGAGGTTAGTTATAGCCCCCAGTTGAGGGATGGGGCCATCCACACATCTCAAAATTTTTAACCCAGAATTGTTCCTGTCTAAAGGAAATACAGGAAGAAAGAGTGGAGCAGAGATTGAAGGAAAGGCCATACAAACACTGTCCCACCTGGGGATCCATCCCATATGCAGCCACCAAACCCAATCACTCTTGCTGATGACAAAATGACAAGAAGTTCTAATAAAGATGTCTCCTGAGAGGCTCTGCCAGAGCCATACAGATACCGATGCAAATGTTGGCAGCCAAACATCAGGCTGAGCACTGGACCCCAATGGAGGAGTTAAGGAAAGGACTGAAGTAGCTGAAGGGGGTTGCAACCCCATTGGAAGAACAACAATATTAACCAATCAAACCCCTCTGAGCTCTCTGGGGCCAAATCACTAACCAAAAAATACATATGGAGGGACCCATGGCTTCAGTGCATATGTAGCTGAGGAAGGCCTTGACTGGCATTAATGAGAAGGGAGGCTCTTGGTCGTGTGATGACTTGATGCCCCAGCATGGGGGATTGTTAGAGCGGTGAGGCAGAAGTGGGTAGGTGGGTGGGGGATCACTTTCATAGAAGTAAGAAGGTGGGATAGAGGGTTTTTGATGGGGAAACTGGGAAGGAGGATACCATTTGAAATGTAAATAAATAAAATAGCCAATAAAAACTTAAAAACAAAAAGAATCCATGGATATTTGCTCATCATGCTACAGCATCTTGGAAATTATGCCTTCAAAAGCCCAGGAAGTAGTAGGAGTGCCCAGCCTTTTGACTGACATGATATTGTGGTCTACAAATTTGTTTGACCACACTCATGGCTATCCTAGGATACATGTGGACCATGGGTTGCAGGTTTTCAATTAATCAAGCCTCAAAGGCTTCCTCCCATGGATGGTACATTCTGTAGCCATTAGGAAACATAGTCTATTGAAAGGTTTTCATTCCTAAATGCATACCCTTAGAGGAGAAAATAGAGTCTAAGCACTTCCTCTCCCTCACTTCTTGATCAGGAGACTTATGGCTTTTCTCTGCCACATGCATAGTGAAATGATGTAATACTCTCTACGTGAGCCTAAAACCAGTAGCAGCAATCAACTATGGACTAAAACTTGCAAAAGTGTGAACAAAAATAAACCTTTGCTTTGTGTAGTGTGAGTATCGTGGGTATATCCGGGATACATCTTCCAGCTATAATGACTAGAAGCTGACTAACTTGGTTATCATTTTGGGTGTCCTGTCTCCCAACAGAGAAAGACAAAGATGTCTAGAACAAAAGAAAAGTACATACTGTTGTCTTGAAGGCTGTATCTCTTAATCCACATGGTTAATACAGTTGAGCTCTATGCTTGATTTCCTCTCTGTGACCTTTAACGACTCAACTGAAGTTAAGGTCTATGACTTGAGGGCTGTAGAGTGTTCATAATGTGGCCACATAAAACCTCAGAATGTGACATTATTTGGAATGAGGATCATTTCATAAGTACCTAAGATAATTTTCTGATGAAATTAGTCTATATTTAAGGTATTCCTAAATTTCACAATAAAAGATAACTGAGAGGCACACAGAGGAAATGGCTTTTTGAAGATTGGCAGGGGTCAGAACATAGAGACAAAACAAGAAATGTCAGTCATTTTCAGGAAATCCTGAGAAACCAGAAGAGAAGCATAAAATGAACTGAGCCGCTAGAAGGATGCTACATTCCAGTGCCATTCCTTTTGACTTGTAGCCCCCATCAGAGTGAAATTATACATTTATGATACTATAGATGGATATAAGTGTTAGAATGCTTGCCTATCACATTCAAGACCCCAATTTTTATCTCTAGATTCACCTGAACAACCAACAGTTTCTTTTTTTAAAAACTATTTGATTTGTACTCATTCACTAAGACACCCCAAGTAGCTATGTGACAGCTCTGCAAATTGGTGGAAATTAATTAAGCTTATATAAGTAAAATCTGTAGGATAGGTTCAGTGTATAATAAGAATGATAAAGTTCTGCTCTAGTAACCACTAGAGTTTTATTTATACAGGCACACCTAATGTCTGTGCAATATTATTTGTTGCTGATTGTGAGTATACACTTGTGTAATCAGAATTTATATATCAGCCTAGGAGCCCATAGATGATTCTACACAGGGTAAGAAAAGCATAAATAGACTTCAACTTTGCAGAAATTGCCCATTCTTGACATGTTTCCTAATGGAATGATAATAATACTATTCTTTTAAGACCACTCACTGAATATAGAACCTAAAACTCCAATAAAAATATCCTCTGTATAAATTCAATTCTGAACACAGATGCAAAGAACACGAGGGTCTGGGTGATCTCTATAGTGATTTTCTGAACTTGGGTGGACTTAAATATCTTCCCTTTCTTTCCAACCATGAAGTCTATATGCCATTCCTAGGTAATGCCAAGCAACAATGCATATTAATATGACAGCAGAATGTCCATGATTATGCATTCTACAGTTGGTCTAATAGATTCTTCTAAAGATGGGAGCAGAGCAAGGGAGCTCTGTGAACAGGTTCAGAAGCAGCAGGGGTTGCTCTAGGACACCATCCCTCTCCTTCTTGTCTGCCAAACAGCAGTTGCCTTACTCTCCATCCAAAGTGCTCAAGATTATTTAGGTAAACTCACTTATTGGCAGTAATAAAGGTTTCAGTTCAAATCCTCTTTTGGGTAAAGTGATTCAGAGTGAGAAGTGTTATGTTTGATTTTTTTTCTCACTGTGAAATTCAGATTTTGCATGGCTATAATGTTCCCTTTTCAGGAAAGCTAGTGAATCCAACATTGAAGACCAGTTCAGCTGTACTTCATACTCCATCCTATCTCTTCAATGCCCTCTCCTACTGTCTCTATTTTCCTCACCTTCCCTCACTTACACTGAACCACTGCAGGAAAGTGGAAGGATCATTTTTACCCCAGAGCTGAAGGAGTCTCTTCATTCTGTTTTGAACATGCTCAGAGGCACTCGAGTATTTTTACTTTATATTTTATTTTATATTTACAAAATCAGTATCATACACTCCATCAGGCAGTGGGCTCCTCTGGGCTCTTTCCAGAAAATTAAAAGCATAAATTAAATATAAATGGCCAAAGCCACAGAACAAGCAAAGCCTTCTTAGTGTCCACAGAGAGAAGTTCTATTACCTCCACCACTTGCCACAGAGGGGAGGGAAGTTACCTGGGATTCTTGCTCTCTTGAAGGTGTGTGTTTTATGACAGGTCCCCATTCACCACCATACCTTCCCTGAGGAGTTCTTAAATGCCTGATTTTCTTGGCTGCAACTGAACTGGCAGCCAGGGGTTAGCACATTCTTGGGACCCCTGGGGTAGACACACTGCAGTTCTAGCAAGTGGTTATACTCCCTTTAAACTGTGATTCTGGGTCTTAATTTCACCTCAGTCTTCATGGTAAAAGAGGTGCTCTTAGGCAAAAATAAGTTTGCAATCAGGAAGAAATGTTCACCTAACGACATTGCCTTTATTCACAGTAATTTCACCCTCTGATCACAAGAAAGAATAGTGGAAATTATATATATATGTTTTTTTCGAGACAGGGTTTCTCTGTATAGCCCTGACTGTCCTGGAATTCACTTTGTAGACCAGGCTGGCCTGAAACTCAGAAATCTGCCTGCCTCTGCCTCTCAAGTGCTGGGATTAAAGGCGTGTGCCACCACACCCAGCTAAATATTTTTAATAAGCAAACCTCTTCCAGTCTGCTTTTCTGTTCTTTTGAGGCCAAAACAGGTAGACTAACACAGATAAAGGCAGATTCCAGTTTCTTTCTCTTATGAAGACTAGTGGCCTTTAGAAGCAGAGGTGACCATTCATTTAAACTTGCACATTACTTCCTGCTGCTGATAGTGGCTGCCTGTCCAGGAAAAATGGAGGCCACATGCAGACTCAGCGGGAAAAAGTGTAATGGGGGCGGGGGAACAGGGAAGTAACAGCACAAATTATCACACATTTGCCATCCCTGGTGAAGACTCGGTTTTACCCATCCTTGTACCCTGTAACTTGGTACATGGTACCAGGTGCATAGAAATTGAAGACAGCACAAATACTGGGGTGAATTCAATCACACTAGACTTTCAGCTTTCTCTAAACAATGTCGTCATCTACTGCTAGAAAACAAAGGGATAGAGGAACCTGAGGGGGCTATCTTGGGAGCTTCTAGGTTTAGTCATGCTATATTTCTTTCAGTGACTCACCCTTTGACTCAACATCCATCATATTATACAAAAGTAACGAGAAAGACTGTTTTTACTTGCTCTCTCTTCAAAGAACTAAGTAATTTTTGCCATCAGCTTCTGGCTGAAGCACATCGCTTGGCTCTTAGCATCCCAACTTGACTCTGTCCCACTACATTTATTACACATACACAGGAATCCTTTCTTTGTTTTCTTTGTTGTTCAGAACTCCACAGTCATTACCTTACCTCAAACTTGGGGTAGTTTGCTTCAAATTACAGTTAACAGTGGGCTGCTTTACAGTAACCCCAATACCTGAGTCTTACTTTGTTCATGTGTTGTGGTTTTCAATAATAACCACCATCTGCTGAAAATAGAAGTCTCCTTGATGAAGGACAAGGATTACACTTATCTGTGGGCATAAGCACAAATATTTATAATGTAGTTAGGGATTATGCATGCTGGTTTAGTAAAGTGGTGGTTGTAGTTCAACACCAAGATCCATAACTTCACTAGCACTGGGTATTTGCATAGGTTTTCATTACAGGCATGGTTTCTTGCTTATGTAACAAGTCTTATATTCAATTATTGTGTTATTGGTTACAGTCAAGATATTTGTACTACCTTTGCATCCTTAGAGTTATCCTGTCAAACTCTTTGCTGTGGTTCCTAGGTGTGATAGGTTAGTAGGACTCCTATGTGATTCCTGCTCTTGGAAGCTTGTATAGCTCCTTCTCGTACCATGAAAGCTAGTCCTCAGGAAGGATGCTTTTACAGCAGATACAATTCTGCTCCTCCAGACTCTTTGCCCATGAATACTGACTTCAGCAATAGTGTTGTACCTTCCACTTCTGGAAGACAACCAAAGGCACCGGCAATAGGCAATATTTTAAGAGTCTCTAGGACAACCCTAACAAATAACTGAACAGACTATGTCTCATACTTAGTGTTGGGGTTTTTCTTACATATTCTATGGATCATGGGGAAGAGGATTGTCAGTTGAGTTGGGAAAGTTCCTTTTAAACTATATATATATACATACACATCATTTTATGCATTATTTTAGGTAATAGGATGCCTTGTGATATTTCATACGCCCTTCCAGTTATTTTACTCACTGTCTTCTATATTTGTCTCCCTCCTCCTCTCTAATTAAAGCCCCTGTTTTAACATTTCCTCCTTAAAATCACTTATACCATGGTATTCCCCTCTCTACAGTTTCTACCCAACCTCAACCTTTGGTTTCCTTTTACTTTCCTGGTTTCTGCAGTTATTTGGGTTATAGACACTAGTATTTAAAGACTTGGAGTCATGGGTCCCTCCATGTGTACCAGGAAAGGAGATAACATTTGAAATGTAAATAAAGAAAATATCTAATACAAAAAAAAAAGACTTGTGACTAGTAGCCACAAATAAGTGGAACATTTGTTGAGATAGTTCACTAGTTCCATCTGTTTACCTGAAATTTTCACAATTTTATTTTGTTCACAGCTAAATACTATTCTATAGCATATATACCCCCCATTTTGATAAAAACATCAGAAAGTCTCCACCTACAGAGTATCATCAGCATGACTTCTTCAATAAGACCTGAACAATAATGACACAACAGACATCTAATAAGAATTGATGATCATGGAGCTCAACCATAAGCAAAGAACTTGGGCTACTGGATGTTGCTGAGAGGATAAAACCGGTTTCCTCAGGGAGGAGTCCTCCCACTTACATATCTCTTCCTTTGCTTCCTCTCATGTCAAAAGAGACAATCAGTAATTTCTATAAATAAAATACAGCTAAAAGTGGCATTATTGCTATTGTAGGGAAAACAAAGGAAGAAAATGCATCTGAACCCCATAGCCACTGAGGCTCATAAGGACCAAGAGCCTCCTTCCTATATTTCTTCCAGTTTGCTTCTTTGGTGAATGTATTGGTTGCTGCTTGGTTTTGTTTTTAGCTCTGATTCTTGGCCCATTCATTTTTCCATGTTTTTGATTCTTATGTGGCAATTAAACAAATAATGCAGTTAAGGTATTTAACAGTTATAGGCTAATGTCATGTGGCCCCCTCTAACACTTAAGTATAATCATTAACTTAATGTCTCTGAGTAAACACACACAGACACACACACACACACACACACACACACACACTCCAGATTATACCAGAATTGCTAGGTTTCCTTCATACATACTTCCTTTTACAGGAAGATGTATATGAACAACTAGATTTCCAAATATAGAATATAGTACGTGGGACCAGCCCTGAGGCATTTGCTATAAAGTTCAGATGTTTTAGGTTCTGTGACATCACTCTGATATAGTCATCTAGATAATTAGGAGAGACTCCTAGGTCCTTGCAGATTGAGGAGCAGGTCTGTATATCCTCCCTTCAGGGTGTCAAGATTCTCTTTGTCCCTGAGACTTTCCTTTTTTGGTTTATTCTTAGAGAGTCCCTTTCCAACTGGTATCTCCTTCCTTTGTATTGGTTAATCCCTTTAATCACTGCTTGCTCCTTCCAAAGAGCTAATTGGTCTTTTCAAAATGACTTTCCATGGCCAATTCATTTTGAGAGTTATCTCTATGGGAGAAGAGCAGATCTGCAGTGCTCCCCTCACCTCCTTGAGTTTGCCACCCAAACCTAGATCTGCATATTTAAAATTCAGCTGAACATTAAAGCCATTACAGGAGCTTTCCAAATGGGCAAATATTTGCCTCAATTATTCTATTTACAATTCCAAAAATATTTCTTCTGTTGAAGTCTGTGTACAAGAAGTGGCTCCAAAACCATTTTTAAGGGAGTTTTGACATCAATGAAACGTTATGCTGGCAGGGCCAGTGAAGAGCTTGATTAATAAAGAGCCTCAGTGTTTTCAAACACATATTCCAAGCAGCCTCATTTGAAGAAAACCACAAGCGGAGAATGCTTTGCTGCTCGGTAACAAGGGGGTTGTGTATTTCATTTCTGCTTACACAGTCCGCTTACTTTGGAGCTCGGGTAGGAAAGAATCATAGCCAGCAGAAATAAGGCTACATTCAGTGACCCTACCCTTCCACCAATCGGCCTAACGGGAGAACGATTTTACCCCCCTTTGCCAGTGTTTTCTTAGTCTTTAACCTTTTAATACTTAATAATTCTGTGAAAGACCATCCTAAGAGAAGAGGGTGGTGACTTAGCATCTCAGTGAGCTAGGGATGGTGGATCCTGAGATTCCTAATTTCAGAGTTTCCAGGCAGCAGTGTTGGCCTGCTGCACAGAAACGTAATTGAGCGTGTTCATGCTAATTACTTTGAAGTGCTTTCCTCTTTTCCGGTGCTTTACAAAAATACAGCAACTTAAATTGGCTCGTTATTTCATATGTCTAAGATTCTACTCAGCTACTTAGGGGAGCCACGAAATGTAGTCAGAGGAATAAATTTAACATCATCTCATCAGCTCCCCACAAAGGGGAAAGGTTCATTAAAAGGGTTTATAGGAAGGAGTCTGTTGGCAGCATAATTATTAAAACCATGACTTGTGATAGTGGGTACAATCACAAAATATCCTCATTACATCTTAATTTATCTTGAACCATACATTTTGTACTCTATAAATATGGTAGGCATATCCAGTTTTATATAATTCTCACAAATGCAAACTCGTTTTGCCTACAAGGAACAGAGGACTCAAGTAACTTATATGAAACTGCACAGCTAATCAAGGAGACAATAGATAGGTAGACATAGAGCTAAATTCTGCAGTGTCACTCATGTTCACTTTGTTTTCAGAAGCAAGATGCCTGGCTTCCTTTTGAGAGGACAAAAGAGAAATACCCTATAAACATGATCACCATTCAGTTTAACACTTAAAAATAATTTCAATTCATTAACAGCAACAGTGTGTGTGAGTGTATGTGTGTGTGTGTGTGTGAGTGTGTGTGTGTGTGTGTGTGTGTGTGTGAGTGTGTGTGTGTGCACATACTCATGTGCATGAGGTGGCATTCATATGTCCAAGTGTGTGTATGCACTTGTCTTTTACTTTTGTTTCTCTGTCCTTAGCTACTAAGAAATGTAGAAGGGTTATAAAAGTAAACAGAATTTTATCATTTTGTTCTGCTATACAGGTCATTACTCATCCTCCAAAGAGTAATATGTGGATATGCTAAAATCCAGAGATGGTTCACAACCTAGATGAGGGCTATCAAGAAAGACATGGGAGAGAGGAACAGAATCACTGGATTTCCCTGTGACTTTTTCCTTGTTCAGTGCCCCATCACCTTATTTTAGAGGATGGAGATGACATCTACAGTTTCTGCAAACTCCCCTAAGTAGCTCATTCTCTCACTTAATCAGTAATTAACTATTTACTGTGTGTTTAGTCATGTTCTGCATAACAAAATATCCCTTGAGTATACTGTTTAAAAGTAAGTCACTCTGTTATCCATTGTGATCCAGGAATCCATACAAGTGGATTCAATGCAAGACTCTTCTTTGGTCCATGGTAAGAAAGGTCTTGACTAAGATTATTCAAATAGCTTAGACTGTCTTGTCAGGTATGCTCCTCACCCTGTCTAGACATAGAAGATCCAAGACCACTGCCCTCTGTTTTAGAGTATTGAGCTAGACATCATCAGCAATGTCTTTGTCCACTCTACTTCATCCTTCTTTCTGCCCATAGTTTCTCTCAGCAGAAGGATGGCAAGAGGTTTTACATAGTATATGAAGTCTGTTCAAACTACCCTTTTAAAAGCAATGCTTTAACAGACTCAGAAATCTATTCCTCACACATTGCATGGATCCACACAAACTATGACTTTAGAAAAATTCAAATTGCAAAGAAATGGACTCTACATTTCCTAGAGGGGCCATCAGTAACAGCCACTTATCCAGGAATGGAAAGTGTGGGGAGCAGGTGTGGCAGCAGTCCCAAGAAGGCGCCAGGGACTGCAGCTAAGTCTTATGACTTGCACCTGACTTCCTCATATAAACCACAAATATCGTGAGAGCTGCGCAGGTGTACCAGGTTACTGGCGAAGCCATTTTGGTGGACATATGCCCCTGCTGCCCTGATTAGCTGAAGCTGCATACCTGGTGAGGTGATGTGGCCTGCTGTGAGTGGATGGGAACTGATAGTATATAAGAGTGAGAGACCCAGGGCTCGGGGTCTTTCGCCTACACAGTCAATGCTCTCCCAATAAACGTGTTGCAGAAGGATCCTATTGTGGTGTCTTTCTTGCTGGCTAGTCAGGCGTCCCACAGGAAAGTCGAAATACTTCTAGTGAATCTATGACATTGAACAAGCTTCTATCCAAATATCTTTATTGGCCATTTGTTGCATAAATAGTAACACCAACCACTTCTGTGAGCCACTTCAGTTGTTTTAGGATATAAACTAATATTGAATGGCTGTTACATTCAAAACCCTGAGTTAGCTCACTCTAAGTTCTTTCTCTCTCCCTTCCCTTGTGACACCTGCTCAGAAACTAAAAATTTCATGTTTCTTCCTCATGTCCTAAAACTTCACTATTTTCTGTCTCATGATCATACTTAATGTATAAACATGTTTAGTCTTTTCATAATTGTACATAGTCTATGCCATGTGTCCCATTTTTCAGGACAACCTGAGTTGGAAAAGTAAGTGAGTGGACAGGAATTAAATGACAAAAGCAGATCCAGATATTTTCTAAACACAACTCAGTAAACCTTGGAATGTAGATAGAGTATAGTCATAGAGAGGATTTCTGGGACAGCTCTCTGTGTATGATGACTTCACTGAGCTTTTAACTCCATCCAAGAGTTGCATGGTCATAGCCTGATGACAATTGTACTCAGCTAAAAGTAGACCATGTCCACCTATATGATGGGCTGCCAAGGATGAGTGATAGATGTGTCATTGTTGAAAGCAGCTGAATAAAAGAATGTTTCACATTCTTAAGAAGGATGCTTCAGACTTCTTCATGTTCATCGTGGATGGTATATTCCAAACTTCTAAAAGGTATCAAAGCTCACAGACCACAGTAGACCCCACTACAATATTCCCAGTCCTCAATCAATAGATTATTTCTATGATTTACCAATATTTTTCTTGACCTATAAAATGAGTGAAAAGATAGTAAGGATGTCATTTTTAAAGTTCAATGAGACTGTAAATAGATACTGCCTACAATAGTGGGTAGCAATTTTATGAAGTTATGGCAACATAGAATATGTTAATGCAATGGTAAGTTATTGATATAATGCATATATTAATCTCAAATTCCTTTTAATAGTATACTAGGGAGGAATAATGGTAGTGATGTTTAGTGTTAGCTGTTAACTTCAAAGTATCCAGAATAACAAAGGAGGCAAAGCCCAAATACACCTGTAAGGCTATTCACTGAGTTCTGTGAGAGATTGTCTTGACTCTATTAATTCAGATGGTGATACTTACCCACTGTGGGCAAAACCATTCACTGATCAGGGATTCTGGACTATATAAAATGGAGAAAGTGAGGCAATGATTCACTATTTTTTTCTGACTGTGGATAAAATGTGGCCATCAGTTTCAAGTTCCTGCTATCTTAATCTTCCTAAAGTGATGGACTATATCATTAATTGTGAGTTAAAAATAAAGCATTTCTCCCATTAATTGCCTTGGTTGGGGTATTTTTATCACAGCAAGAGAAAAGAAACTAAGATAGAAATAAACTTTGTAACTATTCATGTCTTTTAAAAATGGGTTGGGTTATACAATATTATGAATAATAGTCCTAAGACATTGGCTATAACTTATGGAACCTTTAAATGTCACCCTGCACTTTCAGCAATGTAGTTAAATCACAGACCTAGCCACAGTTACCACCAGCTTAGGTAGAGCACTAGACCCATGCCCCTTTCCAGCTTAAGTTGCATAACTCAATAGCTGATACGTTAAGCAAGTTTATTTACCCACCATGCTTGGATTTTATCCCCTTTTCTTTCAACTCCAAATTACTGCTCAAATTAAGTCATTGTTGCCCCTTGCCCGAACAATGGCTCTTAATTCTCTTGATAGCAAGAAAATTCTGATGAATTTCAAGTGAAAGCACAAGTGACCTTTCAAGAGGAAAAGCAGGATAAATATATGACATGTGGAGGAAAGGAAAAGACACTGTGATCACATATTGCCTCCGACTTGATTCAGCCACAAAACAGGGAACACAGTCATCCAATGAAAGAGAGAAAAGGGACACTTTGCCCCTTCTTAGAATTGGGAACAAAACACCCATGGAAGGAGTTACAGAGACAAAGTTTGGACCTGAGACAAAAGGATGGACCATCTAGAGACTGCCATATCCAGGGATCCATCCCTTAATTAGCCTCCAAATGATGACACCATTGCATACACTAGCAAGATTGTGCTGATAGGACCCTGATATAGCAGTCTCTAGTGAGAAGTACGCCGGGGCCTAGCAAACACATAAGTGGATGCTCACAGTCAGCTATTGGATGGATCACAGGGCCTCCAATGGAGGAGCTAGAGAAAGTACCCAAGGAGCTAAAGGGATCTGCAACCCTATAGGTAGAACAACAATATGAACTAACCAGTATCCCCCGGAGCTCATGTCTCTATTTGCATATGTATCAGAAGATGGCCTAGTCAGCCATCAGTGGAAAGGGAGGCCCATTGGTCAGGCAAACTTTATATGCCCCAGTACAGGGGAACGCCAGGGCCAAGAAATGGGAGTGAGTGGGTAGGGGAGTTGGGGGGAGGGTATGGGGGACTTTTGGGATAGCATTGGAAATGTAAATGAGGAAAATACCTAATAAAAAAATTTTTAAAAAAAGAAAATGCAAACTACTATTATAACTTGAATAGTTGACAAATCAACAAAATTTTGAAAATCTATTTCATACTTGTTTTTCACAAAACAGTTGCAATTGTTGACATTCTGATATCACACTGGGCTTCTACATCAATAGCATGGTGGTGACATTGTCAAAATGGAAACTCTCCTCAAGTGTAGATGGACACAGCAGAAGACTAACAAGAAACTAATTTAGTTGAAGCTAAGAGGAAGAATAGCATAGGGGGAAGGGCAGTGATAAACTTGATATATTTCTCAAAGACAGAGATAAAGGGGTCTCTGCTTTCTATTACTGATCTGCTTCCTGGGTTGTTTAATGTGTCTGGTAATAAGGAATTATTTCCCCAGCTTCAGACTTAAAATGTGATAATAAAAAATTAATAGAGTAAAGACTAAATTAAAAAAAAGAAAACAAAGAAAGAAAGAAAGAAAGAAAGAAAGAAAGAAAGAAAGAAAGAAAGAAAGAGAGAAAAAAAAGATAAACTGGGTGCTCAGAGTGTCTCTCAAGATCATGTAATCCTACTGATGGTTTGATTTGTACCTGTTGACAAGGTTTGCTTACTTTCAACCCACAGAAATACAAGAGAATACGTGTATATGGTTTCTAGACACCAAGTGTGTGGTAACTTGTTACAATATCCACAGACCACCAATAGAGATGCTAAAAAAGCGGGATGACACTGAAACAGGTATCTGAACTCATATCAGAAATGAAATATGTAGAGCTGCATAGAATTTTTAAATGAAAATTTAGAGAAAATTCTAGTTAGCTGTTTTCCTTAAGCTTATTGTTGACACAAACATGAAGAGTAAAGGCATTTTCAGGGGGATAAGGATGTATGGAAGGGCATTATGGAAAATGAGCCATGAAAACCCAGTTTTTGTTACACAATGATACAAAGCTTAGCTAAATTGTGTCATGTCTTAAGGGAAAGTGGCACTAGTTCTAAAAAAGAAAAAAAAATAGGCTATTTCCCTAAACAACTGCTCAAGCTAAGTATTGAAGGGTCTGCCTTGTTTTTTCTTTATGTTTCAAAAATTATGTTTCGATGAAACATAATAGCAAAGAGATTAATGAAGAGGAAACTACTAAGCCGAAGGAAACAGAAGATTATAGAAAGATCATTGATCCTGAAGTCAGGGGCAAGCATTTAATCTTAGGAAGACATTAAAAACAATCAATTCTGAAAAGAGGATTAAGATGATATCAGAGGGGTGCAGGTGACTTGAGAAATGTGTCAGAGGTCAGGACAGTATTTTGTATTTTGTATCTGATAACCTATTTTCTCAGCTAAGAAAAAGAGAAAGTAGGTAACCCTGTAGAGGATTCTAGAACTAAGCTGTGAATTAGGCTTTATTGGGAAAATGACAATGGTCAGGATAATCATAAGAAACCATCATACGGCAAAAGTTGCAATTGACAATCATTGCATGCTTGTCACCTGCTAACACAGCATTTGGAATTTGCAGCAACATTGTGTAACGATAGCATCAGCTCTAGAAATTGGATTGTATTACCATCTTTTATATGTGTGTGAATGCATACATGAATGAATGTAGGTCATGTACAGGTGCAGGTGCCAGGAACTAACATCAAAGGCAGCCATAAGGAGTCTTGCTTTACCACTATATACCTTATTCTCTTGAGAAAGAGTGACTGAGCTTGAAGCTAGGCTGGCATCTAGCAAGACTACAGAGACCCTCCTGTCTTCACTCCAACTTTGATCAACCCTGTGCTTGAGTTACAGGTGTATGGAAGCATATCTGGCCATCTAAATGGGTCCTGAAGGTTCGATGTAGGGTAATTCTGCTTGCACAGCAAATGCTCTTAGCTGCTGAGCAATCTCCCCTGCTCTCCCCAGCTCTCTATTATCATTATTAATTTTACACTCTTTTACACTATAAAAATACCAGTTAGCATATCATATGTAGCAAAAGAAAAGATTATTTTATACATAAAACTATGTAAGTAACATAATTATATGCTATATACATACATGGGTGTAGCCTATAAAATTCTCATTATATTAAATACAATCTTTGCTTTCATGCTGTTATTTGTTATCTTACAAAGCAGAAAATGGGCTCCAAAGTTTTGAGCAAACTCACTACCACGCATAACTGTCATTTCCATAATCTGCATTCTACTAGCTATGCCAGTTTACTCAAAGCTTCTGAGCCTGTTTTCTGACTTGATTACTTACTTCCAAATACAATTCTCCATAGTATCTGAATCACCATCTACACTCTGAAATTCCAAGTTCACAAAAAGGACACTGAGGGGGAAATGTTGGCTGTCTGCGTCCACAAAAAATAATTAAGATATTACTTTGCCTGAAGTCTGAGTTTTTACAGCACTGTGACTGTCTCTACCAAGACCTGGCTGACTCTCCAGGCCTAGACTCCCTTTTGAGCACCATAAATTATCCATGAACATGAGATAATTGACAGAGTTGAGAGGAAAAGGAAACAAATAGTTGAAGAATTGAGAGTGCGGTGCCGAAATGACTTGGGCTTAGTGGCTACATTTGATTCATCTTGAATACCTTCACATGCCCTTGCCAGTGCCCAGATGTTAAAGCCAGGTACTTATAGATATATTTTGGTAAGCTTATTGACAAGTGGTTAAACTGTATTATTGGAGAAGGTGTAAATACTGGGAATGATTCTGATGACAACCCACAGATACTCCCATTTAATTATCTTCTTATACATTTTAGAATATAAAGGCACAATGGAGTACTACTCAGCTATTAAAAAGAATGAATTTATGAAATTCCTAGCGAAATGGATGGACCTGGAGGGCATCATCTTGAGTGAGGTAACACAATCACAAAGGAACTCACACAATATGTATTCACTGATAAGTGGATATTAGCCCAAAACTTAGGATACCCAAGATATAAGATACAATTTGCTAAACGCATGAAACTCAAGAAGAATGAAGACCAAAGTGTGGACAATATGCCCCTTCTTAGAATTGGGAAGAAAAAACCCATGGAAGGAGTTACAGAGAAAAAGTTTGGAGCTGTGATGAAAGGATGAACCATCTAGAGACTGCCATATCCAGGGATCCATCCCATAATCAGCTTCTAAACGCTGACACCATTGCATACACTAGCAAGATTTTGCTGAAAGGACCCAAATATAGCTGTCTCTTGTGAGACTATGCCGGGGCCTAGCAAACACAGAAGTGGATGCTCACAGTCATCTATTGGATGTATCACATGGCTCCCAATGGAGAAGCTAGAGAAAGTACCCAAGGAGCTAAAGGGATCTGCAGCCCTATAGTTGGAACAACATGATGAACTAACCAGTACCCCGGAGCTCTTGTCTCTAGCTGCATATGTATCGAAAGATGGCCTAGTCGGCCATCACTGGAAAGAGAGGTCCATTGGACTTGCAAACTTTATATGCCCCAATATAGGGGAATGCCAGGACCAAAAGAATGGGAATGGGTGGGTAGGGAAGTGGGGGGCGGTATGGGGGACTTTTGGGATAGCATTGGAAATGTAATTGAGGAAAATATGTAATAAAAAATATTAAAAATTAAAAAAAAAGAATATAAAGGCCAATTACTTGTACATTGTTAGTCATTATAGATTGAAGATACACTTAGGCTTTGAACCACAAAATGATATACATTTCACTTTATCTTTTCTGAAGTACAAAACAACCCCCCAGGTTAAACATGTTGATGGATGTTACTTAACTCACCAAAGTTGTTATTTAGTTAGTTAGTTTGTTTGTTTGTTTTCTTTATTGGATATTTTCTTTATTTACATCTCAAATGGAAAGGAAGCCCCGTACTTTGTCTCCTTAAACATAGAATATGTTTATGAATATTCTTGGAATACATCCAAAAAAATACTTGCAATATATAAATTAGATGGGCTTTTGAATTTTCCCTTTTATTTGATTTCCTTTTTAATAGATTACTCAATTTTTTCTATTAATAAAGATAATTCTTTAATAATGTGTTATTTGTCCTTTGAAGAATTATTTACACAAAGTATTTTGATCATATCCATTTTAATTTTTTATTAGATATTTTCTTTATTTACATTTCAAATGCTATCCTAAAAGATCCCTATACCCTCCCTGCTGCCCTGCTCCCCTAGCCACCCACTCCCCTTCTTGGGCCTGGCATTCCCCTGTACTGGGCATATAAAGATTGCAAAACCAAGGGGCCTCTCTTCCCAATGATGGCCAAGTAGGCCATCTTCTGCTACATATGCAGCTAGAGACATGAGTTCTGGGGGTACTGGTTAGTTCATATTGTTGTTCCTCCTATAGGGTTGCAGATCCCTTTAGCTCCTTGGGTATTTTCTCTAGCTCCTCCATTGGGGGCCCTGTGATCCATCCAATAGCTGACTGTGAGCATCCACTTATGTGTTTGCTAGGCCCCGGCATAGCCTCACAAGAGACAGATATATCAGGGTCCTTTCAGCAAAATCTTGCTAGTGTATGCAATGGTGTCAGCATTTGGAGGCTGATTATGGGATGGATCCCCGGATATGGCAGTCTTTAGATGGTCCATCCTTTCATCTCAGCTCCAAACTTTCTCTCTATAACTCCTTCAATGGGTGTTTTGTTCCCAATTCTAAAAGGGGCAAAGTGTCTAGGCTTTGGTCTTTGTTCTTCTTGAGTTTCATGTATTTCGCAAATTGTATCTTATATCTTGTGTATTCTAAGTTTCTGGGCTAATGTCCACTTATCAGTGAGTACAAATCATGTGAGTTCTTTTGTGATTTGGTTACCTCACTCAGGATGATGCCATCCAGGTCCATCCATTTGCCTAGGAATTTCATAAATTCATTTTTTCATAGCTGGGTATACTCCATTGTGTAAATGTACCACATTTTCTGTATCCATTCCTCTGTTGAGGGGCATCTGGGTTCTTTCCAGTTTCTGGCTATTATAAATAAGGCTGCTATGAACATGGTGGAGCATGTGTCCTTCTTACTTTTTGGAACATCTTCTGGATATATGCCCAGGAGAGGTATTGCTGGATCCTCCGGTAGTACTATGTCCAATTTTCTGAGGAATCACCAGACTGATTTCCAGAGTGGTTGTACAAGCTTGCAATCCCACCAACAATGGAGGGGTGATCCTCTTTCTCCACATCCTCGCCGGCATCTGCTGTTACCTGAATTTTTGATCTTAGCCATTCTGACTGGTGTGAGGTAGAATCTCAGAGTTGTTTTGATTTGCATTTCCCTGATGATTAAGGATGCTGAACATTTTTTCAGGTGCTTCTCTGCCATTCGGTATTCCTCAGGTGAGAATTCTTTGTTTAGCTCTGAGCCCCATTTTTTAATGGTGTTATTTGATTTTCTTGAGTCCACCTTCTTGAGTTCTTTACATATATTGGATATTTGTCCCCTGTCTGATTTAGGATATGTAAAGATCCTTTCCCAATCTGTTGGTGGCCTTTTTGTCTTATTGATGGTGTCTTTTGCCTTACAGAAGCTTTGCAATTTTATGGGGTCCCATATGTCTATTCTCGATCTTACAGCACAAGCCATTGCTGTTCTATTCAGGAATTTTTCCCCTGTGCCCATATCTTTGAGGCTTTTCACCACTTTCTCCTCTATAAGTTTCACTTTCTCTGGTTTTATGTGGAGTTCCTTGAGTCACTTAGATTTGACCTTAGTACAAGGAGATAGGAATGGATCAATTCGCATTCTTCTACATGTTAACCGCCAGTTGTGCCAGCACCATTTGTTGAAAATGCTGTCTTTTTTCCATTGGATGGTTTTAACTCCCTTGTCAAAGATCAAGTGACCATAGGTGTGTGGGCTCATTTCTGGGTCTTTAGTTCTATTCCATTGGTCTACCTGTCTGTTGCACAAACTCTCCCACAAATTAGAAGCAGAAGATACTCTAGCCAATTCATTCTATGAAGCCACAATTACTCTGATACCTAAACCACAGAAAGGCCCAACAAAGATAGAGAATTTCAGAGCAATTTCCCTTATGAATATCTATTCAAAAATCCTCAAAAATTCTCGCTAACTGAATCTAAGAACACATCAAAACAATCATCCTTCCTGACCATGTAGGTTTCATTCCAGGGATGCAGGGATGGTTTAATATATGGAAATCCATTAACGTAATCCACTATATAAACAAACTCAAAGAGAAAAACCACATGATCATCTCTTTAGATGCAGAGAAAGCATTTGACAAAATCCAACACCCATTCATGATAAAAGTCTTGGAAAGATCAGGAATTCAAGGCCCATACCTAAACATGATAAAAGCAATCTACAGCAAACCAGTAGCCAACATCAAAGTAAATGGTGAGGAGCTGGAAGCAGTCCCACTAAAATCAGGGACTAGACAAGGCTTCCCACTCTCTCCCTACCTATTCAACATTGTACTTGAAATCCCAGCCAGAGCAATTTGACAACAAAAAGGAGATCAAGGGGATACAAATTGGAAAGTAGCCATCTATTTCTAAGCATTCTTCTAAAGCATTGACTATAAATGAGTTTGAGTACTCTAAATATCTTATGTCATTGTGCCCCCTCTCTCTTTCCCCCTCCCCCTCCCCCTCTCTCCCTCTCCCTCTCCCTCCTCTCTCTCCCTCTCTCTCTCTCTCTCTCTCTCTCTCTCTCTCTCTCTCTCTCTCTCTCTCTTCACCTCAGTCATTTATTGGCTGCACACTTTGTTCTTGTACAAGAATATATTTTCAAAAGCTTTTTTATTATCTCCCTCAAGCCCATCATTTTTCCTGAAACCCATATGACTATGTCTCCCAAAAGCACAATGCACACACAAAGTCACAGTTCAGAGTCTGAAAAAAACGCAAATTATACATTAACTTTTACCTCTCAGCAAAACCTCCATATCATAGGTATTCTGGGCATAAACTTTTGCTTACATCATTAGCAGGCAAACAGAAAGCTGCTAAACAGGATGGAATAATGCTAATATTTTTAGCTTGTCTAAATTCCCAGAATCTCTTCCTGCAGTTTATTGAGCTCATCCTAGTATCTATATCTACACTGCTTTTCAAACTCATTTTTCTATGCATCATTAATTCCTCTTGCAGCTCCCCCTAGGGATCTTGCCCAAGCCTGAATCTATCTCTTAGAATTTGTACCCTTGTTTTCTTACACAGGTGATGCCAGGAGGTCAAATCAGTATGTTCCAACCATCCCAGGAAGGTCAGTTCACTAATCCAATGGTTGCCTTATGGGGTTCCCACTCTTCTACCTACCCGTTATCTTTTTTACTATATTTTCTATTATTAAAGAGTTCCCCTCATGGGGGCTCTCACCACTACTCATGAATTCAGTAAACCCAACTATTTCTTTCTCTATCTTGTCTCTTGTATTTTCTATGGACATTCTTATCCTTGGTGACCAAGGCCCTGTGTTCCTTTTTCTTTGGGACTTCAATTCTCTTAACTGCCAAAACTTCAGATTTCTCAAGCACATTTCCTGCCTCAAATATTTCCTGGTACATCTTAGTCATCATGAGTTGGTTCAAATTTCCCAGAGAACAATTAAGGCTGTCATCCTCCACATCTAGAACCCCTTGTCCTGATATGCTTGGGTTGACTACTCGAATGGCTAGGACCAGAGTAGTTCCTGTAGACACCAGAGCCATTTCCTTCTCTAGTAATACCCTCAATCAAATTTTTATCAAAATTATGTTTGAAAACAAATAAGGTATAGATAAAGGCAAAATAGACAAGTATACAAATACAAGAAAGAACTACACCATCTGTATACTAGAAAGCCAGAGAGTCATTATTCAGGTTGATGATGCTCCCATATTCAAAACAGTCATACATAAGGAAATTCATGAAAATGCTTTGAAGATGTGTTATTGTATAACAAGGAAGTATGTAACCAACAAAAGAATGAGATGAACTCAGAGAGAGAGAGAGAGAGAGAGAGAGAGAGAGAGAGAGAGAGAGAGCTGTCTCCAATTGTAGCTTCTGAATAGAAATGGCTCTTCTGTCAGCTTGCACCTGCATCTTCACCTGAGACTGATTACATGCTGATCTAATCATCCCATTTTTGTAGAACTGACTGAGGCTCGTCCTCATTGTCATTGGCTTGAGAACTTTTCAGTGATGGACTGTGTTTGGAGAAAGAGGACCAATAGGTTCTAATCCTATAAGAATGACACCCTAATATAAAGAGGTAAAGGGTGTACAGATACAAACAAGAGGAACTAAGTAGAAATGCAGGAGGAACATACTTACTCACCTCCCATTGAGAAGGATCTGAAGCCACTGGACCCTCCTATAACTTCCCAAGGGAACTAAGCTGTTTTTCATCTTGACTTTGTACTCCTGACCTCTGAAGTTGTGAGAAACTCTGCTGCTTAAGCTTATTACTCCTTACTTTGTCAATAACCTTTATCAAGTTCAAAGAAAGCATGTAAAATATTATATCACAAAATATACAAAATTACATAAATAACCTCATGTACTTAGCCACTAAAACATACATTATTATTTTTCCCAAGGATTCAGAAGATGTTGTACTGGCATGTCAACACAAGTAAGACACAATTTTCAGGGTTTTTTTCTTCCTAAATTTCATGTTCTGATCTCCTAATTCAAAATTTGGAAAGCTCATATGTAAATACTTGCCAACAGGAACTGAACCCTTCCTTCCAAACTGAGTCTCCATAAGGAAATCAGAAGATATTTTTCTGCCCTGAATTCCCATTGTTTTTCTTCTTTTTTTTTTTTTTTTTTTTTTTTTGTTTTTCGAGACAGGGTTTCTCTGTGTAGCCCTGGCTGTCCTGGCACTCACTTTGTAGACCAGGCTGGCCTCGAACTCAGAAATCCGCCTGCCTCTGCCTCCCTAGTGCTGGGATTAAAGGCATGCGCCACCATGCCCGGCGCCATTGTTTTTCAACAGTGAAAGGAAAGATGAATCACTGAGGCAAGACATCATGGGTCAAAGAACAAGAGCATCCATTCATATCTTGACTCTGCCATTCTCTAGCAGGATGACAGAAAGCCCTTTCATCTTATTTACTACTGCAAAATGTAGATAATAGTATTAAAATCACAGTGTAGTTATGAAAACATAGTGAGATCATAAAGATGAAATACCTGGCATTTTAAGCAACCCAAATGAAGCTCATTTTCTTCTCATTTAGGCTTCAAAATGTGCCTCCCAGCAGTTGAACTGGACCAGACCTGAACCAACTTCTCAAAACTGAACTTGAACTAACTTCTAAGGAACAAATAAAATTGTCAAAAGAAGGTTCTGACCCTTCTGCTTTCCAATCCATACATAGGCAGAATGATCATTTCTGTCATACTGCATTATTTCTTACAACCTTGTTTTAAAAGGCAAGAATGATGGTCTTTCCACATCACCAGGATATGCCAAAATATGATGTCATTTGGTGTTGAAATCACTCACCATCCCCTGTAATATCACTTCTGTTGGCTGGGATGTCTTGGATATGTCATAAGTGACTTTGCTTAATCCAATGTGTTGGTAACAATTTTCTCCTAATCTCGAGCCAGTACCAATCTACCTTGAGCATTCTGGAATGTTACTTTACTTGATGATTGCAGCACAAACTCAAAAACCATCCCCATGTTTTGTAGTACCAGGTATAAAGGAGCATGAATCCAAATTTAGTGAAGATGATAGCACTATCAATTATCATGAAAATACTGGTGGGTTTGTTGTTTCTAATACTTGCAGCCAGGCCTTTGAGATTTATTTTCCTGGTAGAACCAGAGGGTAACTTTGTATGTGTTCAACAACTAAACATATTTATTGTTTCTCTCCCCAGAGCATTATCTATAACAAACTGTTCAGTGAAGCAGAGCTGGAGATGGACTTTGGTTACCAATTAGTCAACTCATGAGTTGTCGACAGTCACACATGAAGCATCTATTAGCTGCTCATTACATGGCCCTTACAGGGAGCAGAAAGAAACATAATCCTTCCTTCAGCTGTCTAGTATGATCCACTAGAAATGAAGAATGCAGTAGGTGTTCCCTTCAAGGGTGGTTTGAAAAAATATGTAAGAGTTACTTTTTAGATCCACAAGGCAAGAGAAAATGAGTGTTTGTGGCTTGATTTCTAAAGCCTAGTCCCTCATTGCAGAGTTTTATAGAGTTCAGACACCTATGTCTGCAGCTTAGGGCAAACATGAGAACCTAATTACAGAGCCATCAGCATAGGCAGAATTTAGTGTCACTCCACCTCTGGCTTGCAGCAAGATGATAAAGGTCTATGGATGTCCCAGAGTCCACTGACCTTGCTGATAATCATAGAGAAAAGGAAGTAGACACATGGTGGAACAGATGATATAAGAGTGGTCAAATACTACATCACAGAGCATCTTTGGTGAGGACAGTAGAACTGAAATGTTGAAAAGGATTCAGGCAGTTGAGGATGGCACAGACAAAGCATTCAAACAGAAGAAACAACAAGGGTAAAGATCCAAAGCTTAAAACTGACTTAGGAGATTTAAGAATGCCCACGTGAATGAAGCTTATTATCACAGGACTAGGTTAAAAAAAAAAAGAACTGATCAGATGCATAGGAAGTGACTAGACCATGTAAAGCCTACAGTGTTTGATAATAGCACTATACCATGTTAGAGCATTTGGAGTAACAGTCAGCAAGGCAGGACTGAAAAATAAGCCCATGACGTTTGTAGGCAAAAGCCTCACTTACGTTTTAGATTTTACATGGCTGATTCAGTCGTAAGAATATATGATTGTGGAAAGTTAGAATGTTGCTTATCTAGCATCAAATTATCTTAGACTATCTTAGAACCCTATTGGCCATTTGTTGTTCATTTCCATATCTGATCTAACATCTCTTGGGGGACAGAAAAATCAGTAAAATAGCATTAACAAACCACTAGCTTCTACCAACTCAAAAGCTAAAGACATTACCAGAAAACATCTGAGAGCTAGAGCAAAGGTTTCTATGCTTTGCTCTAACCTGACCTCCACCAATGCATTTGGTAAGTGCCTTGATTTATGACTCTCTTTTGTTCTGTAACAATAAAAACTACACAAAAAAATCTCCCATGTTGGAATGGATCATCCAAGGCAAACTGAATCCAAACCTGGCTCATGGTGACTCAAATTTGGCTCAGAACTGACTCTCTTATTCCCTTTGAGTTGAAAGCTGTGTTTCTCATTGACACTAACCATCGAATTAAGAATTTCACCAGTGAAATGGGTAATTTCATGTGTCTCCCTATCTTGGCTGCAGGATACCCAGACAGCTGGTTGGACATTATTCCTGGACTTGTCAGTGACTTTGCTTGAGGAAAACATTAGCGTTTGAATTGGCAAACTGGGTCAGGTTGACAGCGCTACATGTAAGGTGTCATCTTATTTACCAAGGACATGGACCAAGCTACAAGGCAGCTACATTTGTCATACTTCAGCCTGCTGAGCTTAAGTAAGAATGCTGACCTTCTGCCCAGCTCCTTAGATCATAGGTTCAGCCCTCAGTCTAAAATTTTTGCTGTTGGCTCTCAAGACTGCTCAAGCCTTTTAATTCCATAGCTCATTTCCTGGGTCTCCAGTTTTCAAAGAAGAGGTCATAAGACCCCTCCTGCTCCACAATCCTGTAATCTGTCTGCCTGTCTGCCTGCCTGCCTGCCTTTCTCTGTCTCAGTCTTCGTGTCTCTGTCTACCTCTGTATCTCTGTCTTTCTTTGTTTCTGTCTCTCTATGTCTATCTTTCTGTCTCTATGTCTGTCTGTTGTCTGTTAGTCTCTCTCTCTCTCTCTCTCTCTCTCTCTCTCTCTCTCTCTCTCCCTCCCTCCCTCCCTCTGTGTGTGTGTGTGTGTGTGTGTGTGTGTGTGTGTGTGTGTGTGTGTGTGTGTGTGTTGGCCCTGTTTCTTTGGGAAAGAAAATACCCCAGCACAAGCTGGGAACTGGCATTTCTGCCATAGCTGTTCCCTTCACCATAATTAAAACTGGTGAAATGAAGATTGTAGGAATGCTTTAATATCAGTTGGGCACAGATATGTTTGTCTGTTTATTTTGTTTATTTGTTTCTCTTTTTCTGTTTTTTTTTTTAATTAATAATCAAGTAGACAAATGCCTCCTGCCCAGGTTCTATCTTGGTACTACATGTTAAAAATCCTCTGTAAGAGATGATTATACAATTAAAACATTTGAGATTGCGTATCAACTAAATTGTCTATGTAAGCTTAGAATCCAAATCCAATAGGAATCCAAAACAAGCAAATTCAAAAGGTTTTTCCTTTTCTAAGCCCCTTTTCTAAGCTCCCTGGATACAAAATATCCTCTGTGAACTAGCCAGGAGAAAGAAACCCAGCTTTACAGCACATGTAGCCTGGAAGGCAAGGAAAGAAACATTTAAGCTGTTATTCAAACAAGTTTCATTCCAATTACTACTTTCCTCTCTGTCAGAACCAATTATTCTCACCAGTGACATGGTCATTTCTTGTGGAGTCGATTGGAAGATCTCCCTCCATATTTTGCCTGGTGTTTACCCTTCTGGTTGTTTTGGTCGTTGGTTGTTCTATAGTGTTGTTGTTGATTTTCCTGCTGCAGCCACTGCCACGGAGTGGCTTTTACATGGCCATAAAATAAAATGAATGTGCACAGGAAAAGGAGCCTCGCTCCAAGTCAAGTATTGGAAAGCTTAGCTTGCTTTGCACTCAGCTTCACAGGCAGAGACCTGCCTGGGGGACCTGCTTATGCTCAGTGCTTAAAGACACAGGGACCATTTGCTAGGTGACATCTCCCATGTCTGAGCAGGTCTCCATTCAGCTAACAAGGGACTAACAAGCCAGCTCTTTTTTTTTTTTTTTTTTTTTTTTTTTGCCTTGTGACACTGGGAGGAAGGGGATCCTGAGATGACTCTAGTGGGCTAATTGTTATATCACATAACAAAGGTGTGTGCCTATCAGCACCTGCAGGATGCTATTAGCATGGATTATTGAGTCACCATTAAATAGAGAAGGGGGAAGCGCACAGAAAGAGCTAATGTGTACCTAACATGTGGCTATTTAGTTGATTTGAGGAGTGTCCACACAGCCAGGCTGGATCCTGTTTGGTTGATCTGACTAGTGTCCACGCATCCAGGGTGGTTCCCTTCTTACTGTCATATCGTACTGTCTTATGTTCTTCTCTACTTCTTTTGAAAGTTGGCCCTGAGTTTCAAAATGATAGTCAGCATTATAATTTTTTAAAACAAGTTTATTGCTGACAGCCCAACAACTCACATGTTCAAACTTTACCAATTAAAGTTACTACTAATTGCCCAAAGAGAGAACTCATTATATCAACATGTGTTCTTTGCTATGTTCTCGTCACAGTCATGGAGTTCTGTTTTGAGGTTCATAGTCCTACTGCATTCCCTTTGAGATTTATCTCTGATGCACAGTAGTTGTTCAGTAAATCTCTGTCAATAGTAGTGTTAAGTGATAGTGAAGTACAGTTCAACAAATTTCTTAATACTGGAACACAAAATACTTCACTCACCTGCCCTTGTTGGCCGTATGTGTGTGTTTTGTGCAAGTTCAATTAGTCATCAAATATTTCTAAGTTATATCATTAAAGAATGAAAGCCAATTCAGGAATTTGTCCCCTGTGCCAATATCTTTGAGGCTTTTCCCCACTTTCTCCTCTATAAGTTTCAGTGTCTCTGGTTTTATGTGAAGTTCCTTGATCCACTTAGATTTGACCTTAGTACAAGGAGATAGGAATGGATCGATTCGCAATCTTCTACATGATAACAACCAGTTGTGCCAGCACCATTTGTTGAAAATGCTGTCTTTCTTCCACTGGATGGTTTTAGCTCCCTTGTCGAAGCAAGTGACCATAGGTGTGTGGGTTCATTTCTGGGTCTTCAATTCTATCCCATTGGTCTACTTGTCTGTCAGTATACCAGTACCATGCAGTTTTTATCACAATTGCTCTGTAGTAAAGCTTTAGGTCAGGCATGGTGATTCCACCAGAGGTTCTTTTATCCTTGAGAAGAGTTTTTGCTATCCTAGGTTTTTTGTTATTCCAGATGAAGTTGCAGATTGCTCTTTCTAATTCGTTGAAGAACTGAGTTGGAATTTTGATGGG
Organism: Mus caroli; assembly: GCF_978045245.1. Taxonomy (NCBI): domain Eukaryota; kingdom Metazoa; phylum Chordata; class Mammalia; order Rodentia; family Muridae; genus Mus; species Mus caroli. The sequence goes on from NW_028227259.1 coordinate 43,638,429, forward strand.
GATTGCATTGAATCTTTAGATTGCTTTTGGCAAGATAGCCATTTTTACAATGTTGATCCTGCCAATCCATGACCATGGGAGATTTTTCCCTCTTCTGAGATCTTCTTTAATTTCTTTCTTCAGAGACTTGAAGTTCTTATCATAGAGATCTTTCACTTCCTTAGTTAGAGTCACGCCAAGATATTTTATATTATTTGTGACTATTGAGAAAGGTGTTGTTTCCCTAATTTCTTTCTCAGCCTGTTTATTCTTTGTGTAGAGAAAGGCCATTGACTTGTTTGAGTTAATTTCATATCCAGCTACTTCACTGAAGCTGTTTATCAGGTTTAGGAGTTCTCTGGTGGAATTTTTAGGGTCACTTATATATACTATCATATCATCTGCAAAAAGTGATATTTTGACTTCATCTTTTCCAATTTGTATCCCCTTGATCTCCTTTTGTTGTCGAATTGCTCTGGCTAGGACTTCAAGTACAATGTTGAATAGGTATGGGGAGAGTGGACAGCCTTGTCTAGTCCCTGATTTTAGTGGGATTGCTTCCAGCTTCTCACCATTTATTTTGATGTTGGCTACTGGTTTGCTGTAGATTGCTTTTATCATGTTTAGGCTTGTGCTGTAAGATCGAGAATTGACAAATGGGACCTCATGAAACTGCAAAGCTTCTGCAAGGCAAAAGACACCATCAATAAGACAAAAAGACCACCAACAGATTGGGAAAGGATCTTTACCTATCATAAATCAGATATGGGACTAATATCCAATATATATAAAGAACTCAAGAAGGTGGACTCCAGAAAATCGAATAACCCCATTAAAAATGGGGCTCAGAACTGAACAAAGAATTCTCACCTGAGGAATACCGAATGGCAGGGAAGCACCTGAAAAAATGTTCAACATCCTTTATTCATCAGGGAAATGCAAATCAAAACAACCCTGAGATTCCACCTCACACCAGTCAGAATGGCTAAGATAAAAAATTCAGGTAACAGCAGATGCTGGCGAGGATGTGGAGAAAGAGGAACACTCCTCCATTGTTGGTGGGATTGCAAGCTTGTACAACCTCTCTGGAAATCAGTCTGGCAGTTCCTCAGAAAATTGGACATAGTACTACTGGAGGATCCAGCAATACCTCTCCTGGGCATATATCCAGAAGATGTCCCAACCGGTAAGTAGGACACATGCTCCACTATGTTCATAGCAGCCTTATTTATAATAGCCAGAAGCTGGAAAGAACCCAGATGCCCCTCAACAGAGGAATGGATACAGAAAATGTGGTACATTTACACAATGGAGTACTACTCAGCTATTAAAAAAAATGAATTTATGAAATTCCTAGCCAAATGGATGGACCTGGAGGGCATCATCCTGAGTGAGGTAACACAATCACAAAGGAACTCACACAATATGTACTCACTGATAAGTGGATATTAGCCCAAAACTTAGGATACCCAAGATATAAGATACAGTTTGCTAAACACATGAAACTCAAGAGGAATGAAGACTAAAGTGTGGACACTATGCCCCTCCTTAGAATTGGGAACAGAACACCCATGGAAGGAGTTACAGAGGCAAAGTTTGGAGCTGTGATGAAAGGATGGACCATCTAAAGACTGCCATATCCAGAGATCCATCCCATGATCAGCATCCAAACGCTGACACCATTGCATACACTAGCAAGATTTTGCTGAAAGGACCCAGATAAAGCTGTCTCTTGTGAGACTATGCCGGGGCCTGGCAAACACAGAAGTGGATGCTCACAGTCAGCTAGTGAATGGATCTCAGGGCCCCCAATGGAGGATCTGGAGAAAGTACCCAAGGAGCTAAAGGGATCCGCAACCCTATGGGTGGAACAACATTATGAACTAACCAGTACCCCGGACCTCTTGACTCTAGCTGCATATGTATCAAAAGATGGCCTAGTTGGCCATCTCTGGAAAGAGAGGCCCATTGGACATGCAAACTTTATATGCCCCAGTACAGGGGAACGCCAGGGCCAAAAAATGGGAATGGGTGGGTAGGGAAGTAGGGGGAGGATATGGGGGACTTTTGTGATAGCATTGGGAATGTAATTGAGGAAAAGATGTAATAAAAAAAAAAGAAAAAAAAAGAATTAAAGCCAAAGACAGTAGTAGACATATGGATGCCCAGGACTGTAACATCATGAGTAAAATATCACCCAAAGACCCATTAACTTGAATCATTGGTCCCTTGCTGGTGATACTATTTGGGGAGGTAATGGAACCTTTGGGAAGTAGAAACTAGCTGGAGAAGGTAGTCACACCCCTGCAGCTGCAGCCTCAAATTGCTTTTCTGCCCTGAAGTTCTGTGTCCCCTAAAACTGTGGGTGAATATGAACCATCCTTCCCTAGTTTTCATCTTCTCTCACATTTGTTAATAGCAATAAAAAAGTTACGAATATAGGCTTGTTGTTTGGTTATTGTAGATTTATCTGTGATGGTTAAGCATTGCTTTTATGAACCATATGATTTTTTAATAAAGCGCGCACATACACACACACACACACACAGAGAGAGAGAGAGACAGAGAGAGAGACAGAGACAGAGACAGACAGAGAGAGATTTTATGGGAGGTACAAAACCATATTAACTTCCTCCTTGACATTTTGTTGTAAGAATATATAAATCCTTTCTAAAATAGAAAATCATTCTTTGCAATTGATGGTTTGGTATAGGCTAAACATAAAACATGAGTGGAATCTTCAAGGCAGGTCACCATGCTGCATAGAGAAGGGATGGTGCTCCCTCCAGAGAAAAAGTAAAAACATAGAAATGATTATCTTTGTCTCAATTTATGTTGTTTATTTTTAAGTACCAATATTAGCCCTCATAGACTTAAATCATTTTTCTGTTCTTTTATAGTTCTGAGAGCCTTTGCTTTCCAACTATGGTGCATGTGGCTCCACATTTAAGTCACTTGTGATAGCAACACATGTTATATATATGTAACTATAGCTGTGTTTCTCAACCTGTGTATCCTGACCCCTTTGGAGATTATATATCAGATATTTTGAATGTTAAATATTCACTACAACTCATAACAGTAGCCAACTTAGTTATGAAGTAGCAACAAAATTATGGTTGGGGATCCCCACAACATGAGGAACTGTACTAAAGGGTTTTAGCATTAGGAGGTTTGAGAACCACTTAAGGATATTCCATGCCAAGTACCTCTCTATCTTAGGAAAATGTAGATTATAGCCCAAAGGTGTTTAATAGTCTTGTATTTATGTCTTCCATCAGGGTACAGCTGCATCCAGCAACACAAGAATCAAGCTGAGGCCACACCTTTATAAGGATTTATAGGAAACACCCAATATGATGCAAAATCAAAGCCAGATAACTGAGATATGGGAACTGTATTCTGTGCTCAAAAGCTATACAAACTCTAGGTAGACAAAATACAGTTTTCTCATCCCTTATCTTAGAACTTCTTATGGCAGCAGTTAGTGGATAATGCAGAAATCCATAAGTGACTGAGGTGCTGAGAGCAAGTGAGAGTGGGAGCCCATTCCTAAATAGAATGCTTAATTCACCTTCTCCAGTGTTTATAGAATATTTCAAAAGTCAGAGAAGATGTAATAGAGCCAGTGATGAGGAGGTGTACAGAAAACTATCTCCTGGCTGTGACATAGCCATTGGACTCATGGATTCACTTCAGCTGTGGGTCTGTCTACACTTTTATCATGTGTGTCTAAGAAGTATAATTCAGTCATCTATAGCTTCCTGAATAACATTCTTTTGGAGACTACTATTAAACATATCTAAAGTACTGGGGATGAAGGAGCTCACATGTGCTATGATGGTACCTACATTTTAAGTATATATTGCTTACCATCTTGCTAGTGTACAGACATTTGTTTTCTTGGTTTGTCTTCAAATGGCTGGGAGAGAAACATGCCCTCTTACATCTTTTTATTCAAGGTCCTTAATTCTACTGATGAGGGTTCAACTTTCGTAACATTGGTGATGACCAATGGCCTCACAAATATTACAAAGGGAATTGGAACTTATTATAAGTACTGGGAAAAGGAATAGCAGACAATTCATTATTGTAAGGACATATACAGTCCATGAGATTTTCACATGCAAAATGCATTCGCTCTATTCATAAGTCCAAAAAAACTGAACTCAGTTAAGTATCAACTGTAAAGCAAGACATTCAATGTCTTTGTCTAAGTATCATCTAAATTAGATGTGAATAAGATTCAAGATACAAGTTGCTCCCAAATTCTTCTCCATTAGTGAATCTGTGAAGCTGAACCCGTTATGAGATTCCAAAATGTGGTGGTGAGATGGTATAGAATAAATATTTTCGTTTTAAAAAAGAAATAAATTAAAGAAGAATGTTCACTCTCTAACATGTAAAGACCCAATGAGGCAAACTTCATTATTTAAAGGTTCAAGGATATTTTCCCTTTGACCTGCAGCAAGGTTTAGAGAGAGATTCCCTTGGTGGTTCCATGCCAGAATTTTTAGGTGGAATCAATATGGTGTTAGCAGAAGACAATGGTTTCCCATATTCCTTGTTTTAAAACAACCTTGGTGACCTCCAAATCACCTTCTGGGATTACTGTTCTTCTGTCTTAAAGGATAGTGCTATTCACAGCCATATAGATCTAGAGTCCTTTCTTATGAAACCTAAGAACCATCTTCCTCAGTTCTATACCATCTATCTTAGCCCACTTCCGTTTAGATTGTAATGCTTCTATTGCAGTGGTTGACTAGGTACCTGCTAGATCAACACCAGTGATCCACCTCAACGCTCATATTACTAATCTCTACTTCCAAACATGATCTTCTTGTTTATAATTCAAAAAAGCTTGAAATTTCTTTTTTTTTTAAATTAGGTATTTTCTTGAAATTTCTTTAGGTCTGTAAGTTTAAATCCCTTTTCACTTAACACCTTTACCCTGAACTCAGTTATCTCTTCTCACATTTTACTGCTAACAGTCGGGAAGAAACAAATACCCCCTTTGACACTCACTAGAAACCTTCCCAGTTACATATCCAATTTTATTGTTTGCAAGTGCCACTCATGAAACAGCAGATAGATGATCACAGGTCAGACAAGCTGTCTCTTTTCTGCCATTTTTTAAAACCAAGGATCACCTTTCTCATTGTCTAAACTGATGTTGCTCCTTTTTGTCCTTCCTCATCCATACATTTACCAGAATTGTATACCTGGATATTTATACATTATCCAAGAAAACAGAAACACTGTCTCCATCTTTCTTCTCATTGCTGAACTTGCCCAAATAGCTTGTAAAAAATTAATGGTAATGTGAAGATTTCCCAACATGCATTTCAAGACCCATTACAACAGTCTTGAGTCATTTTCACAGAGTTAGGCATTGGCCACAGAAACACTTCCATCCTCACCAGTAATGACTGAATTGGTCTCTTCAGTTTTCTGTTACAAGTAGTGTATATTAAGTGTCTTAAAGATGTTATTTAAGACAGATCCAGAAGCCAGGAACATTGAAGATCAAGGCACCATCAGTCAGTGTCTGGTGAACACTCACCTGGCTTTTAGACATTTGTCCTCTGCTGCCTTCACACAGCTAACAGACATCAGACACTCAGTGTCTCTTCTTACTAGGCCACTGACTCCATTTGTGAGGATTTCATTATGTTCTTATTACCTCTCATAGGCCTCACTTACAAATACATTGGAGTTTATATATGAATTTAGAGAGAGCTTAGACATCTCTCCCATAGGAAAAAAAATTAAAGGGATGATTGATGCCCACAGTTTACTTGAAGTTTGAGCTTTATTGATTTATAGACAAGTTCTTATTTTGTGGACTCTAAAACATGCACACATGTACACACAACACACACACCAATAGATGCACACATATATCATGCATGTATTTGCTATTTATTTTTGTTGACTGTCATAATTGACATACGCTATGAGGATATTGTCAAACTTGATGATTTATAGAAAATCACTCGTTCACATGTACTTTGAGAATTCAGTTTATTAAATAAACTAATCTCTGAAACATTTTATTTACCAGGTTTGCATATATATATATATATATATATATATATATATATATATATATGTGTGTGTATATATATATACATATATATATATATAAAATCGGACTATAATTGAAATAGCTACTATAAGCATAATTTTCTAAACTGAAAGTTAATATTTTTAACCTTTTGCTAAAGAATGTCTGAAACTGTTTTTTAAAATATTTTTTATTACGTATTTTCCTCAATTACATTTCCAATGCTATCCCAAAAGTCCCCCATACTCTCCCCCCCACTTCCCTACCCACCCATTCCCACTACTGGGGCATATACAGTTTGTGTGTCCAATGGGCCTCTCTTTCCAGTGATGGCCGACTAGGCCATCTTTTGATACATATGCAGCTAGAGTCAAAAAAAAAAAAAGAATTTCTGAAACTGAAACACAGAGAATTAATAAATGAAAGTCTTTTTATCTATTATATATACAAATAAATAAAGTCACTTAATAAAATAATTTTGAGACTCGAGGCAGAGAGTCTCTGAGTTCCCTCTCCATACATTCATTTACTATTAAATGTGCTTACTTAGTCCTTACTTAATAGAAATTATCAGTCGACTAGTTACAAAAGATGCAAACAGCAGCTCTTACAGCATGAAAACCTAGTGCAAAAGTAAGGCCATTGACCACCTCTGAGATCCCCACTGAGAAATAAGCAGGAAGATGAAATCTGGTCCCATGTAAGAGGCAGACCTCCACCCCAGAGGTGTTTATTTTCCTTTAATCATTTAGTGAAGCAATGCAGACATGCCGGCATGCCCAGGGCCCTCTCCCAAAGCACCAGCATGACCAAGATATGGATGTAGGGAGGATCCCCTGGTGAGTCTGGAGAAGTCTGAGACAGCCCTGTGATTTCTCAACTCTGAGCTCTGTACTCTGCAACTCACCACAGGTCCTTCACAATGAACTCTGTCCCGTGGATACTGGACACTCCAGGGGAAAAAAATCAGTCTTGCAGGTCCCTGTGCTTTGAAGAATGCATAAAAGTCTGTACTGCTGCCTCCCTAAGCCTGAGGGATCAGTGAAGAAGCTTGTACCACCCCGTCTATAAGGGCCTCTGAATAGATTTTATGCCACTATTCTGTGAAAGAAGAAGAATTGAGTAACCCATCTTTATGTTCCCTTTCTCTGCTAAGTTTCAATCTACAAACAAATGATTCTTTTGGTAGGAGCGGGCTATTTTCCAATGCTGTTGCTATTCTTCCCTAAGCTTTTTAATTGTCAGATATACTCAGTTGACCCCATATTGATTAGCCCAATCTTTCCTGAAGAAAAATTGATTAGAATATAAAGATCCTAGTTTTCATAAGAACACACTGAACCTTCTTTCTAGATTTAGGAACTCCAGTCTCCCTTCACCTCTCAGCATGTACCCAGTGAACTTCAATATTATGAGACCTGTGAATGGGTATCAGCAGCTCTTTCCTTGTCTGAGTTGCTTGCAAGCATCTGACAGGCACTCATATTGTACGGTGCAATCATCTCCTAATAACTCTTCCCACCTGGGCTTCCTGAAGTGTCTTTCATGCTTCGATCATCTAATAAAATATGATATTCCTCTAGGTTCCATCCTGGTAGCTCACTGTCACTTTATAGACTTGCTCCTACTGAACTCATCTGTGCAAGGCTTCTGCTTGCATCAAAACATGAATGAGTGCACTTCCTGCTTCACTACCACTCTAAAAATATCTCACATGGTTTCAAACTCTACGTACAGAGCAGAAGTAACTGTTTTGCTCGCCGAAATAAATTCTTACTTATTGTCTGTGATCACTTCTCTCCCACCCTCTATATGTGTTGACTTAATTAATGGCTCCAATGTCCTAGAAGAAAATAAGTTGTCCAGGGGAGATGGCTCAGCAGGCTAAGGTGCTTGATGCCAAACTTGAGGGTCTGAGTTTGATCCCTGGGATTAAATGAGAGAATGTATTCCCACAAATTGTCCTCTGTCCTCCATGCACTGGTACATAGTAAACACACAGACACACACACACACACACAGAGACACACGCACACACACTCCAAGCACACAGAGTGCATAGAGACACAAAGCAAGCAGACAAACTAATGATAAGTGTATTTTTTTTAAGAAGTAAAGAGGACTCTGAAATGTAACCTTTTTAAAGTGTAAAAAGTATAATATTCTAAGTAACCCATCCATGTACTTAGAGCAAAAGTGAAATGAAGGAGGGGTGTAAATCCAACACTTTTTGCCTGTAAAACAAACAGTTTTCCTTTGTGTACACGTGTATATCCAAATACACTTTTGCATACTTATTTGTTCAAAGGCATATTGATAGCTACAAAGTTTCAAGGTCTATTAGAGAACATAGATTATATGTGATCAATATCTTTAGAATAGTAATTTTTACCCTCTCCTTTCTATTCCATGTCATCTTTACATAAATACCAAGCTCTGATACACACCACGATTGCTTGTAAAGTCTATTTCTGTCAACGATGCAACAAGGCAAAGTTCACAGTAGAGGCCAGATACACTCTGCCAACAACTAGCTTAAACAAGGGGAAGTTGACACTTGCAGCAAGGAGGGAGAACCCTTCCATGAATCGCTGCTTTATGGAAATCTCACCCAGCAGATGCAGTTTAAGGAGAAAGAGGATGTCTGGTGCATTTTATAGGACTGTAGGGTCAGATGTCAAGCAAGGCCTTCTTACAACGGACCACGGGAGGTTGTCTCTTCTATGTAACTTATGACAAATATTTAGGAATTAAATAATTCTGTTGAGGAAGGCTCAGTGCCTTTTTACAGCCTGCAATCCCTAGGGTTGCCATGGATGTGAGCTTCAGAGTTTCCACAGCATTGCTAAATATTTGCAGAGAGCCATTTCCTGTTTCAAGAATGACAAGAAGTGTGACTTGGGGGTTGAACACGTTAGTGCTGGTCAACTATTTCAGAAGGGCTGGAGTGTGTTAAAAATCTACACTTCAACATGTTATAGCAACCTTTCAGCCTTGGCAAAGCCCACTCAACCTGAAAAATTAAGTCAAATTTGAATGTTCTGTCCTCAGATCTCTCAGAGAGGGTCAGATGGCAGAGTGGGGCTGCTTCATAGCAGACCATTCTCTGCAAGCAAGTGGTAGAACTCAGGCATGAAATCCTCTATTCAGGAGACTACAACCTCATATTATCCTAAAATGTGCATGATGAGGTGAACACGTTCAGATAGAATAACATTCCCACCACCTCCAGCCTCTTAACCTTCAGCCGCCTCTCAAATGATTTCATTATTCGGATTCACAAAATGTAACTTATTTGCTTCCTTTAGCTGCCAAAACTTTGTAAACCGTTGCTAGGATCTGCTAGATGATCTGAGACCTAACTGTGGCTTCTCTCTCCTGAACATAAAATACCAAATATACTCACTCTGAACAAGGGAAATAATAGACACCTTTCTTCCTGTCTTCCACTTATCTTATTCTATGTGAAGTTCTTTGCAAACATTATCTTTTTAATTTTCATGAGGTCTTAGTATAAACAGGAGTTATTTTAATTCTGTAGGACCTGCTATAGTCCAAAAGGATTCAATATGAAGAAGGTGATATTAAACTTATTTTCTGAGCCAAGTCTGCCCACACAAATTTATAATATCAACTACTCAGGAGGCTGATGGAGGAGGATTAGAAAGCCAAAGCCTGTCAAGTTATGAAGATACTTAAAAGGCAGTTTGAGCAACTTCGTGAGAACCTGTTTGTAAAGAAACAATAAACAAAAGTAAAATGAAGACAGAGACAATAACTTTGTGGTAGTGTGCTTACCAACATATGTAAGGTCTTGCCTTTGATACCTGAAAGTCACTAGTACCACCAAAAGAAATATTTTCTTATTCTCTAAAGGACTGTTTAAAAATACAGAGCAGTTCGGTATCCTTTGCAAGGGGATGCACCAAAATACTAATGGATGTTACTCAGATCCAACTCCAAACCCACGCTATGCTTACTATACCAACAATAGCAATTGTAGTCACTCACAAGTATAAAGAACCCACAGTAAGACTATGGATCACAGGGTACAGTGTACAATAGAAAAAAGTAGCTACCAGGCAGAGAAATAGAATCACAAAAGAGAAAAACCACTTGTTCTTACTTGTACTGCTTCCTCCACTCTTTCTCTCTCACCTTCCCTCCCTCCCCCCACCTCTCTGTGTGTGTGTGTGTGTGTTTGTTTGTATACACACACAGTCTCACAAGTCAGTGACATTTTGGATGGGATGCTCCCCACTGGACAACACTGTCTTTAAATAGCATTGCAGCATATCTAACGCACACTCCCACCCAGACAATGCCACATTCAAATGTATGCTAAGTCCATTCCTTATTCCAGTGCTCCATTGTCCTACATACATTGGTATTTCTGTTTTCCCCCAAGAAACAAATCTTTACATACAGCGTCACTTTACACATGCACATATGGGCCCTTAGCTTTCTAAAGAAGAACATGGGTCTTCTGTGTTCTAGAGACTTCTATGTCATTATAGATACTCAAGTAAGTAGTCAAAATAAGTTTTCTATTCAGTTAATAAAATGCTCTCAGTAGAAGCAATCAATCCCAGCTCCAAGTGTGTTTGAGACTTTGAACCACAAATTCTATGAAATAGGTAGTAATCTGGTGAATATTAAAGAAAGCCTAAATGGAGACAGAGTGATTATTTGAAAAAGGAATTGCAATGCACAATAAATCCAAGCCTTTGACATGGGGAAGGATTATGTGAGCAAGCACAGCTGGACAAAGACTTGGGCTCTGTCCAATTAGAAGAGCATCCTATTTTCTGCAGAACCCTGGGATTCACTGAGGAATTAAAAGCATTTTTCTCCAGCAACAGTGGCTCTCCCTTTAACTAAGTCTGCCATATTTAAAAAAAAGTGGCAAATGAACAGATCACAGCTTCTAAGCCTATATTACAGTGTGCATTTCTAGTGTGTATTCCAGAGGCATGAAAACCCAGTGAATGGGACTTAGGGGCATTGTGTGAAAAACTGAATTACAATTTATTAAGGGATAGGGAGTTTAGTTCTAAGGCAATGCATATTCTAAGCCATCTTCCCCACCACCCACCTTTAACTCAGTTCTTCATTATCACTCAGATCCTCTAACTTCTTTGTCTAGTCTTCAGTCAGTCACTCAGCCTCCTTTTCTCTCTCTGTTGGCTGTCCTATACCTATCATCTATACCATTAAGTGCTTTGCACTTCCTTGCCCCATGTATGCCTTAGAAACCAGCCCACTACTGAAAAGGCAGGGAGGAGAATCAGAGTAAAAATTTAAGCCCCCTGCTCCCTCCCTGATTGACTGGTAAGACTTTACAATGGTCCCAATTTCTCTTTTCCCACAGGGATTTCTTCTGCTGCTAGTGCATTCTTTGGTTGCTATTATATTTTTTACATAGAATGTATCTTCCTGTAGTTTTTCATACCAGAACAGTTATCTTTTTATTCTTTTTTCCATGTGTGTGTGTGTGTGTGTAATTTTCTTCCTTTCCATTTCTGGCTCCCACCCCCTTGCTCTTCTCCTTTTCCCTTTCTCAAATCCATGGCCTCTGGTTCCACACCAGCTTCCACTGGAGAGAAGTAACCAAGAGTCATACCTAGCTATTACTTATATGATCTAAAACAGCAACAAGCGAAACATAGTATCCCTAATGGAGCAGTGATGGCACACATAACTCAGTACACATGGAGTGTCACTATTAGGGGGTGTGAAATTATTGGAATGGGTATAAATTTGTTGGAGGAGGTGGGGTTTGGAGTCTCAGAAAGTTAAGCCAGTTTTCTTCCTGCTGCCTGTTGATCAAATTGTAGAACACACAGCTTTTTCTCTGGTACCATGCCTGCCTGCACACTTCAGTGCTTCCCACCATGATGATAATGAACTAAATCTCTGAAAATGTAAGATAACCCTAATGAAATGTTTTCCCTTTATAGGATTTGCCATGATCATGGTGTCTCTTTATAGTAATAGAAACTCTAAGGCAGTATATAAGGTAAAAATCTCCATGGATAATCCATTCAAAGCCCAACCAAGATCATAATTGAGTATGGAAATGGCTCCCCTAAAATATATACTACATTAGCCCTCATTATCCATTTATTACTGGATTTCTTAACTTGAAGGACTCTTTTTCAAAGGACTTTACATATGCTATAGGTCATACACATGTCATCATGTGGACTTACACTCCCTTCAATATCACTCATTTTTACACAGTTCTAGCTTCATGTTTTCCATTTTTCAACTCACTTGTTCTGCAGTGTTTCTGTTAGCTTCCCACCCTCACCCTGAGCCTTTCTATTACATCTTTCCAACCATTACAAATATATCTTCTGTGTTTAGGACAAATGGAAAAAAAGTAAATATAAAGCTAGAGGTTGCAGAATCATTTCATGCTGACACTTTCATTTTTACCTTTCTGTTATCAGCTAGACTCTGACAATCAGTACCCTAGGTTGCTAGCTTCTCAACAATCCCAACTTAAATTTTAATAACCAGTTGCCTAATAACCTCCCTCCTGAAGTAATATTTCATCTTAATTATTATTACAGCTATTTCTGTATTCTTCATTAGATCTTGACTAAACCATAGGTGTTCAACTTCAATAATGCCAAAGAAATATACCATCCAACTTAACAAAAATAACATTGTCTAACATGGTTGTAAAATGTAAAGAGCTGTGTTAAAACATTTCTTTTTATAGATTGAAACCACAAGTTAAAGTTGAAAAGCATCATAGTGTGACAGTACTAGATATCTGCATTCCCAGAACTTGTGCGATTTCTTAATCACACAAGCTCTTGCCATGAGTGTAAAAGGCTTGTAAGACAATAGGCAAGGTTTGTAGAAACAAACGTAACAATCCCAGGTAAGGAAGATAGCTCAGTGATTAAATTGTGTGCCACCCACATGTAAGAACCTCTGTTCTGAACCCCTTCCTGACGTAGGTAAAGTCAGTCTCAGAGTGGCATAGATCTGTAATCCGTGTGCTCCCTCAGGGAGATGGGAATCAGACATGGTGAGAATCCCCAGAGGCTCATCAACTAGCCACCCTGGTATGTACAAGAGAATGAACAAGAAAGAGACTTTGGTTTAAACAAGGTGGGAGATGCAGACCAGTGCCCTAGGATGTTGTCTGACATCCACATAAGTATCATGGCATGTGCATGACTGAGTTTACATGAGCATATACTCATACATGTAAATACCTAGAGACAAGCACATATCATGCACACAAAGATTGTTTTAATTAACAATAAAGTATATGAAAGATAATAAATTATAGTACCATAATTTTTCCTTATCCATAAAATGTGTGCTGCATGTACTCAATGGTCATCAGAAGCTATTATTACCAAAATCTATGTATATTATGTATGCTCATAGCATGTATATATACACACACACATACATATAAACATTAAAATTTAACAATTTCCAAATAAAAACCATGCTTTCTTTATTTTTCTTTATTTTTTTTAGTGCTACCTGTTCTCAGGCTACTAAGAAACATCAGTCCTCAAAGGTAGACACATATTACCACAGATAGCTCTGCATTCTATAACACCTAAGCACTTTGAGGACGAAAGATCCTATCTATAACAGGCCAGATCCTGTCTCCTCAGCCCATGTATTTTTAGCCCCATAACTTTGGGTACAATAGGCTGATAGTTTGTTTGCTACTTTACTGCTCAATCAGTCAGAAAACCAGAACTGTATAATTCATGTGGAAGCAATGTGGATTAAATCAAGTAGTTTAAAAAAAAAAGCATTAAACAAAAGTAAAAAAGGACTCAGAGCAAATGGGATGACTAAGTGGGTACAGGTACTTCCTTGCAGTCCTGGTAACCTGGATTTGATCTGTAGAACTCACAAGGTAGCAGAGGAAACTGACTCTGAAGAGATACCCTCTGACACCACATATTTACTATGACAGATGAGTTCCTGCCAACACACACACACACACACACACACACACACACACACACACACACACTACCACCACCATCACCAAAAACAAAAACAACAACAACATCGTCATCATGATCAACAAAAACTAATAACTTAGAACAGACTTTAAAAATCATTTAATCCACATTAGCTCTTGTATTATAAAGAGAAATACAAATATTTTCACACTAAAATTAACTTAGAAAAAGCACAGTAGAGTTGTCTAATAAAGTGGGCATGATCGTTTTTCTGATAGAGCCCCACTGTTTGAGAAAGGGAAGCTACTCATATGATTGTGAACATGACAACACCTCAAGGAAACCACCCATGTGGCATGAACAGAAGTTTGTATTGCTCATTCAAAGTCTTGGCCGAAAAACTTGTCCCAAATGTAAGCAACATGCCCAGAGGCAACAAGCTTGTGGTCAGAATTAAAGTTTAAAGAGAAATAAATTATATGCCATTAATGAACATGAAAGTCACTGAATTTCCACCTCTCCATCCAGCAAGTCGGACGTGTCTCTCAGCTCATCTGGATCTCTGTTTCCTAATCCATATGCAGTTTAGGAGATTGGACTCTGTAATCAATCTGCCCAACATTGTCTTGGATCTACGGGCAGCAAAAGTATGACTTGACTTAGAAGAGACCCTATTTTCTTCTTGTCTTCTATGTGAAGTAATGATGGCTTGACATAATGGTATCCGAGAAGATCCTGTGAGATAGTATTTACAAAGGTCTGAGCAAGCATGGCAATACTATTAGTAATATTCTGCTCTGTCTATCATTTCTGTCTAGTTCCATCACTTGCAGGTATCTGAAGCCCAGAACCATCTGGCCTGTATCTATGTAACTCTGCTTTCTAATGCATCTCACACATACATTCTCTGTAGTCATAGGGTTTTACTTATTTATTTTTTAACTTAAAAAGATTACAGAGAAAGCAACTAAATCGTCAGTGTTTATGAGAAATGCACTTGAAAAATGCTTTCTAGCTAATTTGTACTACAGTTTCAGTTAAGCACAGCTCCCGTGGTAGCAAGTAGAGGGAAGTCTGTATTTTAACAGGTTTCGTAGCCTGCCAAGAACTGTTATAAAACAATATTTTGATGAGTTATACAGTAAATGAATCAGAAACATATGAGCTTAATTTCCCTAAGAATACATGTTGGTTTTAAAATGAAAGGAAAGGAATGTTGGCCCAATTTGCTATGCCAAACCTAAAATGTTAGAAAAATATTTTCAGATATTAGGATGCACACATCCTAAACAGCTCAATTTGCTCATCTTTCAGTGGCCTGCTACCACTTTACCATGTAAGTCTGCTCTTCCATAATCAAAATAAGAAAAAGCTAAAAATGTAAAACAAGGAAAGAGAAAACAAACCAAAAATAAACAAATTTAAAAAAAGAAAGAAAGAAAAAAGAAACATGGCACGGGTCAAAGGAACAGAAGTTCCAAATCTTAGGTCTGGCACTACCTCTGCTTATCAGGAAAATTATAAATCAATCATCTACCTTTCCTGGACCACAGCTCAGGATAATAGTCGCTACTGCTAACCTTGAACAATTATTCAGAGTGCTGTTTGAATGAGAATCCAGGAAGAAGAGACAACCCTTGGATGATGAGGATAAGGTCCAGCCCCAAAAGAAAAGATGCTACATGCTGCAGAGTGGGTTGGATATTCGGATGAACTCAGAACTGTGTGTCAGGTATCAGCAGACATGTCCAAGAGCAACCTGTGGCCAGGTGAAGAGAAATTTCATAAGTATAAAATTTACTTAGGATGTCTACCATGGATTGTAGAACAATGCCCGCTCGTCAGCACCTCTCTCACTCTGTGCTGCTGCTTTCCTCACACATGATAGTCTTCTCCACAGTCGGGGTAGATAGTCACTAAAAGGGTAATTAAGATTCAAAAAGGGCATAAGCATGAGACTTCCCTCTAATATGATTGCTGTTCTCATAGGAGAAGAAGGATTCTGCAGGCTTGCCTGCCCTGACAAATGAACTGGGCAAGTGAGAAAGAGGGCTCACACAGGAGCTAGAGCTCACCACCCTTTATAAACTAATTATGAAAGTGGCATACCATTACTTATACTGAATTGTGGTGGCCACACAGATCAACACAAGCATAATTTAGACGAGAACAGCAGTGCAGAATAAATACCAACAGGGTGAAATTCTTGGGGTCATCTTGTGGGTTGATTTCCATATAACTTAATTGTTCATCGACATGATTCCCCTGGCATAGCATCTGCTCATGAGAGTCAGAAGCCATAATCCGTAAGCACATTCATGGTCTAAACTCTCTATCATTTTTCTTGGTTGTAAGCGTACAATACTGCTCTCTTCTTCTCTCTTGTCCTCTCCTCTCCTCTCTTTTCTCTTTCTCTTATTCTCTCCCCTCCCCCCCCGCCATCTACTTTAAACCTGAGAACAGAGCTAGCTATTGTATATGAGCCAAACCAAAACCACCACTTGAAAAACAATCAACAGGGCAAACTTATTAATGGAAAGGTTTGTATAACTAATAAGGAAAGCTATCCTCTAGTACTCTGGGTGATTAAAGAAGTAAGTAAACTGAAAGTAAAGTGGTAGTGAGGGAAAAGACAGATTCCAGCCCTATCTAAAACATCTTGGTGTTATATTTACTCCATGAAGAGCTCCAACACAGAAAAGCCATCTAGTCAAACAGATCATTTTGTGAACTACAAATGCCAAGTAAACAACAACAAATGTCAGGATATTTTGTTGAAGAGTGGACCGGATAATGTGGACACTCTGTCTCAGTTCTTCATACCCTTGTATGAGGTGTACAAACATAAAACCTAGAATACCTGAAAATATTATCAGAACTAAATAATATTGAATTAAAATTCTTGAGTTCTCCCATTTCAGTAAGTAAAATTTGTCTTAAAAATGTATATTACATAGATACAGCTTGCTCATCACTGCTTACATTATTGTCCAAATGATCTACAAAAAGCTGCCTGCATTTCTAGCACTAGACTTAGGATAACTCTTTCTAAACCTGCTGCATGCAGAAAGCATCATGAAGTCCAGCAAATGCCAAATGTTCTCTACTAACTCACACTTCCCACAATGGTTTTGTTTCTTCCTTGCAATAATATGCCAGTGAGGTCTGTGCTAAGGGGCAGATAAAGAAGCTATGGTGGTTTGAACATCCATGGCATGCATAGACTCATGCGTTTGAAACCTTGGCCATAGCAAGTGGCACTAGCTGGAGGTATGGTCTTGGAGTATGTGTGGCCTTGTTGGAGGAAGTATGTCACTGTGGAGGCAGGCCTTCAGGTCTATTCTCAAGCTACTGCTGGTGTGGATGGATCAAGGTCTCCTTCTTCTGCCTGTGGATCAACACATAGAAATCTCAGTTCCTTTTCCAGCACCATGTCTGCCTACTTGCCACCATGCTTCTTGCGATGACAATAACAAACTAAACCTGTGAAACTGTAGGCCAGCTCCAATTAAATATTTTCCTTTATATAGTTGCAATGGTCATGGTGTCTCTTCATAGCAATAACACCCTAAGACAGTGACCTTTGGTTCTGTTTTAGATGAAATAAAATGCAATGATGAAACAAAACAGAAGTTACACAGTTTTACAAAACATGAGGTTAACCAGACCATGGTCAGTTGGTTGACTCAGTAGCTCTACTATTTCATTGAAGACAAAGGATATGATTGCTTTTCTTCTTAACTATTTTGTGACTATATGTTTGTTTGCCTTATCATACCAAAGTGTGAGAAGGTTGAAAATTACATCAGTCTTCCAAACAGAAGAGACACAAAATACAATTCGTGTTCCATATGAACCTGCCCCATTTAGAAAACTTAGTTGGTTAGCACCATGGTTTCTGGTTACATTTTGTTGCCCAGATATCTGCCATTTCTACCATCAACTACCTTCTTGAACATGCATACTCTGAAGAAAGTTCTGCTTCACAAGTGTCTACCTCGAAGAATGCAAAATAAAATAAACATTGTGGCAGATTTTTGCTGTGTCAACCCAGCTAAGACAGGGCTATGCCTCACAGGATTTCCTTAATTAGGCTGCTTTAAAGTGGCCTGTGAGGAAATTTTGAACTAGATGAGTAGATAGAAGTAAACCTGAAGCCATATCTTTTCTATACTTGTATGCTGGATGCAGGGTACCCAATACCATGCATAGTCTCCTTGGCCATCTGGCATGGCTGCCTCATTAGGCAGAAACTGTACCTGGAGATCTTCCTCCAGAACTCTCTTTCTAGCAGACCCCTCAGACATAGAAGCAATATAAAACCACATCAAGTGTTTAACCAGATAGCAATTTATAGGATTAAATTCCCATGATAAAGATCGTGTTCTCTATCATTCTCAATAGTTCTGTTTCCTGAAGAAAAGCTGACTGTTTAAATAAAAATGCTCTCCTTCTTGCAGATGAAGATCCTGACTATGACTAATGACTTCCTGATGTTGATGCAGATAGAAAACTTCCCTCAAAAGGCAGAAAACTGGCTTTTGATACCTAGTCAAGACAGAGAATAGCAATGGGCCGGCATCCTGGAGTGAGCCACTGGTTTGTCTCCCACATCTGTGTGCTCCTGGGAGCTTGACCTTAGTCTCCTGACAGAAGGAGCTGTACTTCAGAGAAGTGACATGATTTTTGTTATATAACAATAGCAAGAAGCTACCCAATTCATAAAGTAGTGAATATGTTCTCCTTATCCTTCAATGTTAATCCTAATTACTAGGAAAGCATGAGATATGAGATCATCAATATGTTTTGTTTTTAATGCATTCTTATGAAATGCTGTGTGTTAATGTTTTAATGTGATACACACACTTCTTTTTTTAACATTTAGGTTCTTTGGGAGTATACTGTTGAACTAGTACACATAAGTCTCTGTTGATCTCTTAAGTTCTGTCCTCAGTGGAAAAGCTCCCATTGCCAGTTCTAAATTACGAGTACACATTCTAGGGTCTCAACACATAATGGTAAGTTGGTGCTCCTGTGTCTGAGGTCACATCATCATTGAGATGCAGCAGGAATGTTACAGTATGGTGATCTGTTTAATGCTAGACTTAGGGCTGCACACACCCAACGTCGTTCTGCAAACAGAACGAATGTAATTGTCTGTGATCATTCACAGCTTGACTGTGCCTCTTCCTAGCATCTTAAGTAATCTCACAGATCTTTAGGCCACCATCTGGAAAATGAGGTAATAGTGCACGTTTCACAAAATTGACAGAGGAAAAGGCAACACTGACAGATGATGAAGGTCATAACCCTGAATATGTGGGCATGTCTATAAGTACTTCTTGACTAAATAGATGAATGAACATGGGCAGGGAGTGTGGAGGTGTGGAAGCTAAACAAAGCATGATAAGCAGCTTGGTCAACACACTGGAGAAATAAAAACACATAAAACATCTTCTGCAAGGGTTATCCATTTACTAGAATGCTGTGTGCCTTGGCTCACATGTAAGTGGTCCTTTATCTCTTTGATCTAGCTAAAAATTTTAACCCTTTATCATTTGACTGTTTTTAAGGTTGAGACATTTTTCTTGATCACACATACATGTACTTGTATGTGTGTCCACCACTGCCACATTAATGGGTATATTATATACTATTATTAATATATATAGTATATATTAATGGATATATATATTATATAGGTAGTTTAAACTAAGTATTTTCTAGATTATAATTCCAATATTTCTCCCTTTCCTTTCCTCCCTTCTAAAAATCTTTTCTTAAGCCCCCTCCTTGTTGTCTTTCAAATTATGGCCTCCTTTACCCTCCTTTTACATGCATGTATCTGTATGTACGTATATATTTTTAAATATAACCTGTTCCTTCAGTATAATGTTACTTGTGTGAATGCTTTCAGGACTGACCAGAAATTATAAGTTGCGTGGATATTTGATACTAAGAGTTTGCCAAAATTTTATCTAGAAAAAAAAAACAAACATGACCATATAAAGCTAATAAAATATATAGAAAAATTGAAAATAACAAGGTAGACCATAATGCATCTTTTCAGTGATAGTGCCTAAAAATTAGGCTCATTTTCCTGTTGTGTTAGTTTCTGGCAATAATAAACAATATAAATAAGCATAAACCATCAAGTGTTCATCAACCTAAATTTCTGATTGGATGTAATTGTAATTCAATATGCCTGGAAGCCTTATTTCCTTAGTGTAAATATAACCTGAGTTTTAGAAGGAATACAAAGCTCTGACATGACAAAACAAATTAAAAACCTTCACCTTTACATTCTCCTAAGTGAAAAATGTCCACATCCTGAGGGAGAGGGATGAGCTGGGGTCTGGGTGGGAACCAGCGCTGGGAGTTATCTGGGAGGACCATGCTTAAAATCCTGTTCCTCCAGGACCTTTTTGACCTGTTCGGTGGTAGGTTTACATTGAAACTGTTATAAATTATTACAGAGGTGAAGCCAAGCCAAACAGTCCAACATAAATATATCTGCAGACACGCTGGCTACTATATATTCTAAACACTGTCGGTAAATGAATAAACAGAGCTTTCTAAATCATTTAAGAAAATATATTTATTCACACAATCAATAATTTTTTATTTTTCAGCTTTAGACCCCTTAAGAGAGAAGAGAAGGGATAGAGGGACAGAGGGAGGGGGAGAGACAGAGGGAAGGAGAGAGAGAGAGAGAGAGAGAGAGAGAGAGAGAGAGAGAGAGAGAGAGAGAGAGAGAGAGAGAGAGAGAGAGAAACTAGCCTTCATGAAATCTGTAAATCTCTTACACTCCCAACTTGTTCCTTTCTTGTGATGATGACCAGAACTTCAGAGTCTCTAAGTGAAGTGTGAAGACTTTCCTTGTGGAAATTTGACTATTTTCTACTTGTTGAAATGCCCCACTGTGTTATACAAATTCAACAGGATGACTACATCTGTGTACAGGGACAAAAAAGCATAATGTAACAGGATGATTCCCCCAGGCTTACTGGGAAAGCAGCAAGATTTCTGGCTTGTCCTTACAGAGTGAGTCACAGCCAACCTGAGCAGACCAAATCTTGTGGTCTGCTTTTATTTGCCTAGCCATATAATTCAGGGATTTAAGTCTGCATATTGTTGACCAAAACATTAATTGTGGCAAAATAGTTTGTGTCTGTAGCAAAAGAGTAATACCAGAGTAAGCCACATATAGTGACCATGAATTAGTTAAAGCCCAGGGCCGTGTTCTGTAGCCAGGGAGAGCTCCTAACCTCTGAGAATGGAGTCATTGGGAGGTCTGGTGTTGAGGACAGCTTCAATGGCAGGTGAGGTTGTTCAGGGGATTCAGGGTTGGGTTGGGGTGCTATGCAAGTTCAAACAGCAGTGATTAAAATTTGAAGCATTTCTGGTTAATACTTCTACCTCTTGTGTGTTCCATTATTAATCAATGTAGCTATCATTCTCTGTCATCCCAGTTTCCTTATCTTTTAAACAGATCTAAATCATGATAGTCGGCAGCCCAATTTTCATAAGAATGACTTGCTTTCCATGTCCCCTCAAGTCCTAGGAAGTGCATGAGATACTGGTACAATAAACAATTGTTTTACACAGCGGGCAAAATCAGACCTAAAAATGTCAAACTGGATGTCACAGAGCATAGATGGTTTCCAAAGAGTTCATGAAAGATTTCCCAAGAGCAACACAGGGTAGGAGGATCTATATACTGATACAGGATTTTGTTTCTCTTCTTTATGCCTTAAAATCATTATCCAGAATATCCGTCTTGAAGCTTATCTGGAAACAAGTAATCCTGTCATCCCAAAATTCATGGTTCCATACTGCCAGGGCTGCCACTGGGAGACTCATGCACTGACTTCAGAGCTGTGAGCCAGAAGAGGCTATTTCTTCGTTTAAACACAGAAAAACCTAGAAGGGTAAAAAGACATGCTCCCACCCCGCCCCCCTCCACCCCCCAGAGCCATCTACTCCGGACCTCCATGAGATCTTGCTGTAGACAACTCCTAGGACAGCTGCTGAGCTAGGAAATAGGGGCCGACACTCCCAGATCTTCAGTGTCTCTCTCACCTAGCCTCTTCAGAACAACACAGTATTAGTTTCAAACTGTCACAAAGAGCAACAGTTGCTTGTTGTCACCCAGTTCTGAGGGGATGCAGTTCTGGAGGGGTTATTTGGCTCTTTCAGAATGCCCTGAGGGAGAATTTATTCTATGCAGTTTCCCAGTTCCTGGCAATGGTCAGTTATCTTTGCTCTTTTTTTTTCTTTTTTTAAATTTATTTACATTTCAAGTGTTCTCTCCTTACCCGGTTCCCACCTCCCAAATACCCTTCCCCCGTCCCCCCTCTTCCTGTTTCTATGAGGGTGTTCCTCCACCCATCCACCTACTACCACCGCCCCACCCTCGATTCCCCTACACTGGGGCATCTATTGAGCCTTCATAGGACCAAGGGCCTGTCCTCCCATTGATGCCTGACAAGGCCTTCCTCTGCTACATATGCAGCTGGAGCCATGTGTACTCATTGGTTGGTGGCTTAGTCCCTGGGAGTTCTGGGGGAATCTGTCTAGTTGGTATTGTTGTTCTTCCTATGGGGTTGCAAACCCCTTCAACTCCTTCAGTCCTTTCTCTAACTCCTCCACTGGGGACCCCGTAGTCAATGCAATGGATGGCTGTGAGCATCTGACTCTGTTTTGTAAGACTCTGGCAGGGTCTCTCAGAAGACAGCTATATTACTGTTTTTGCCTAACTGAGAAATAGCCCTCATATGTGTGGACCTCTCTTTACCTAAGGACACTACTCATATCCATATAGATCAAACCTAATCTAAAATGAGTCTTCCTAACCTACCACCTCTGTAGTGACTGTTTCCTAAATTAAGTAATAGTCTTAAGAAATGAGAGCTAAGACTGCAACATTTTTGGTGGGGATAAAAATCAGCTACTACTACTAATCAATTCACATCGTGCTTCTTCCATCTTTACATTCTAGAAGCACTGTCAAATAGAAGCACCTGGCATGTATACCCATGGTTGTCAAGGTTTTTCTTAGAAGTTCATGAGTTAATTGTTTTAATATTAAGCATTACAATAATGAAGGTGGGTTTTTCTTTTTAGCTTTTTTAGAGGTTTCATGACTATATGCTGATTATTAAGGGCAACAGTCTCATTGATAATTTGTTGATTTCATTTGCCTGAATTCCTGGTAGCCATAGTGTTATAAAATGAAACTGCACATGTTCATAAATTAAAATAATTCTTAGTGTTTCCACTCTGCTCTTTTAGTTGGTTTGGGTTATATACATATATATATATATGTATATATGTATATATATGCATATATGCATATATATATGCATATATATATACTATATGCATATATATATACTATAATTCCTGAAATATCATAATTGCTAAGAAACTACTCATTAAAAATTCTATGCTATGACCAGATATGAAGGAGGACATGTTCCTGGCCAAAGGTTAGAATTTGATCCCAAGTTCTAGACCAACCTGGTCTACAGGGCAAGTGGTAGACCAGCCAGTTGGGGATATGTGGTAAGACACTCTCTTAAAAGTAAAAATGAAGCTGTTCCTGATTCCATCTATAAACTCAGTGGGAAATAATGACACTGTGTAGAATCCGTGTTCATGTTCTGTGTATAGGAAAGACTGTTGCCGTGAAACAGGAGTTTAAGAGGATTGCCTTCTGAGTTCACAGCTACATCACACATCTCTAAATATCCTGAACAACAAAAAGAGGTTCACTTTAGAGACTACTCTGCCCAGAGCAAGAGAAGAACCCATGTCAAAGGAAGCAGGGAACACTGCAATGAGCAGGCGTCTGTGAAATCACAACAAAAGGAAAATGAGATTGCTAGCACAGTGCTCTGCTTCATTCTGTCTTGAGCAGCATAGTGGTTTCTGAATAGCAGAAACAGAGCCAGTGAAATAGCTATGTTTGCATGAAAGAGATTTTAAAGTTTAGGAGAAGGATTATTTTGAGGCAAAGGGGTGGAGAGAAAAAGTAAACTATGTAGCTGAGGCTGGCCTAGAACTTGCTGTGTAGCCCAGACTGACCTCAAACTCCAGATACTCCTGCCTTAGCCTCCTGAGTGCCAAGTGTTAGGATTATAAGTGGGTGACATGAGCCCAGGCTGGAAATAGAATATTTTAAATTAAGGCACAGTGAGTTCTTTCACTTATTAGTTTTCAAGTGAAGAGTCGTAAAAGCATCTTATTAGAAAAACTCCATATTGCATTGGCTAAGGAAAGGCATTCAAGAGCCAAGAGCTCCATACAGTCTTGCAGAATTGACCCTAGTCAGCCTGCAGAGTGAAAAGTCAGGGTGAATTGGAGCCATCAACGCTTCATGACTCTAAACTGGCCAAACCGGAGATGGAGCTGCAGGTTGATGCCAATTGCAAATCTGAACTATAGACATTTTCAACACTATAATTTGTAAGACTTTTTTTTTCATTTTTCAAATGTTTTTATTGCTATATAGCAATATAAGCAATTATCATAGCAAATATACTTTTAAACTTTTAATTTTTAATTAACATATAATTATATCATTTCTTCCTTTTCTTTCCTCATACCATCTTTTCCCAAGAATTCCTCCTTGCTGTCTCTCCCATGCATGACCTTATTTTTTTAATTGTTAATTTCTTCCTAAACGCCACACAAACACACTCACATATGTATATGTGTGTATACATACATATTCTTAAGTGTATAAATACAACATACTCAGTCCATATACTATTATTTCTATGTATATAATTTCAGGCTGTTCACTTAATACTGGATAAACAATTATGAGGTTCCTCCATTTTCTGGCTCTCAGGATACTGTAGCTTCCTATTTTAAAACTAATTTTTAAATATGTTACCAAACTTCTAATTATCATACCATAGGCACACACACACATGTGTGCATGTATATACTTGTATATTCTTATGTCTTTGGGTCCTCAATAGTTCTTAGGACTGGAAGCAATCTTCAGATCAGAATTTGATACTGATATAAGTAACTTTTGATGATTCTTACTTATCCCTCTCCTTATTCTTTGAATCCAGCTTGTTCATTAGAATCAGACTTTGCTTGAGTTTCATACTCACAACTTGAGTCATAACTCTAAGATCTCACTTAAGCAGCAAATGCTTGAAAGGACCACACTCCCAACGTCTCAAATTGTTGATTAGAGGACTAATCTTTCCCTTGCAAAGGTGGGGAAGAGTAGGCTCCCTGTCTTTCCTGCTCTAATCCCCATCTACAGTCCAGATGCCAAAGAATTAATGCCTGGAGGTGGAGGGAGCTCCCAGGATTCAGAACCTGCACACAAGTCTGTTGTCACCTATTGATGCTGTGTTTTCTTGTTATTGTAGTTAATACACTCACACATCATATTGTGAGAAACGTCAATGGCATTTATTATTATAAGCAAGCTATTGATCAGCGATAAAGCTCCTAGTACATAAATATACCGAGAGAACATTAGGTATTTTCTGCCATTGTTATATTCTTCCATGGCCCTTGAGCAGTCTGATGAAGTCTTTTAACAGTGCTGTATTGCCGGGCGTGGTGGCGCACGCCTTTAATCCCAGCACTCGGGAGGCAGAGGCAGGCGGATTTCTGAGTTCGAGGCCAGCCTGGTCTACAAAGTGAGTTCCAGGACAGCCAAGGCTACACAGAGAAACCCTGCCTCGAAAAACCAAAAAAAAAAAAAAAAAAAACCCAAAAAACAAACAGTGCTGTATCACTAGCTCCGGATTAGGTAATGTGAACTCAAAACAAGCAGAGTGGCTTCCAAATCAGTGTTTTTACTTTGGGATGCAGCCCAACACCTTTCAAAGGAGCCCAAATCAAGAGCTCAGCCTATAGGCCTGTCCTCTAAGTACTGACTTTCATTGCTTTTTTTGCCAGCTGCAAAAGGAAAAAGAACAAACTTACAAAACTACTCCCTGAGGACCTCTTGCTATTTGAGCCTGGCTCAAGGCAGAGCATATGAAAAGCCTGTGTGAAAACCTGGTTTTGGTAAGAGACTTCTGGGCAACCAAGACTGCTGGAATACTCTTCAGAGAGCCAAGAAGCTTCCAGAGGCCTGGCCACACACTCCTGCTTCAACTCAAGGACCAGCAGAAGTAGACTCTGACTTATTAGTAATAGACTGTGGAGATGTTGCATGAAAAGCACATCCGGAGGAGAGCAGTTTAGATCTCAGTCGTCCCTATTTTACTTAAGCTCTAGGTGTATTTACACAAAGGTTTGGGCAGCATTAAACCACAGCCAGTCTGAAAGGTCCTGGGAGCTAGGAAGTAATCCCTCTTGCCACACTTGAAAGGAACCTTTGGGGCCAACCATCAGCCAGGGGAGTTTCCGGTTCATTTGGAATCTGGGTCTCCAACACAGTGTGGCTTTTTTTCCTTTTCCCCTCCCTCCCTCCTCTACCTGTTCAACCAAGAAACAAGCTTACCCATTAAGTATTTTTCCATATTTCTCCAGAAATGCAAGAGGCCACTTCTTTTGACATAGAAAGGAAGCTTTGCAGGAAACCTTGCAGCTCAAAAAGCTCTCTTACCTGTTTACCTATTTTGTCTTCGCTAGAGCCTTGAATGTGAGATGACCATTGTTATCCAGTAAAATGAAAGCAAGCAGACTCAAAAGAACCAAGAAGAAGCCCACTGGATGTAGTCTTATGCAAGCTACATTTAAGTGAATTGGGAAAGGAGAAATATGTTTCTAAACAGTACTCAGAGATGAGCAAGCTCTACTGATTCCTAATACTGCAGAGCCCAAAAGTCAGCATGCTGTGGCTGGAATGGTGACCTCTTTACATTAAAGGAATTGGGTATTTTTAATGTTGTTATTCTCAACATGGAGCATTCACTTCCTGCTATTCTGTGGTGGCTCAGATTTCAACCATTCTATGCTCACTCCTGCCATCAGCAAAGATGCAAGGAATCATCTGCAAAAGGCACGGAAGAGCTGAGTTTTACCTGTGGACAGCAGCATCCAACTTTCTTCTTCATTTTTTTTCTTATGAAAGAAAGCATTTAATTGGGGGCTTGCTTATACTTTCAAAGGTTTAGCCCACTTTCTTTTTTTTTTAACTTAAACTTTTTCTTCTTTTTTTTTTATTAGATATTTTCTTTATTTACGTTTCAAATGCTATCCTGAAAGTTCCCTATACCCTCCCCCGCCCTGCTCCCCTACCCATCCACTTTGGCCATTAAGCCACAGCTAACTGCAGCTAATGAAGTCCTATTTCTATCAGATCATGTGACCAGCTAAAGATTGTATGTTCTGTAAGTGTATAAAAATGAAAACATGGTGAGTGAGAAACGCCAATTCTTTTATAAGCTGAAGCAAGACTGAAAGAAACCTAGTTCTTCTGTGAGATACATACACCTGCTCTTCACAAATTGGCCTTGGACCAGGACAGAAGCTGGTCTGAGTAATTGATAAGAGTAGAAGATACCAGGATATATACGAACTTCAGAACACAAAGTCGATATTGAGGTAGAGATAAAAGCCTGTACTTCAAAGGGAGAAATCAAATAAATTAATGGGGGACATTGGAAAAGAAAAAGATGGACCTGTGTGACTTTCTAGAGAATATACATATTTTATAGAACTGAATGTGCCCTATATGTGATGTTGACTTCTACAGGTGCATTCTGGAAGAATTTATCAATTCTCATTCAGTACAGGATGAATGTAGGCAGTGTTAAGCACCATGCCAGAATATTTACAGGAAAAATTTTTCTTGATCTGCATAGCGTCACTAAAATATCAAAGTTATGTATGAATAATAAGATAATATAGCAAAGTAGTATGAGGTTGTGGCAGGGAGGGTATTATTGCAGGATAAGTCAACTGCCTGAGATCTCTGTGCTGCCATCTGTTCAGTGTGAAGTACTGGCGAAGCCCCTAATCTGATCTGTGCTGCACTCTTCCTGTGTGCAAATTAAGAGTGAAGTATTCTGTCTGACTGCCATAAGAATGAAGGAAGCAATGCCAGTCACAGGTTTGGAAGGATACATAGTGTGCACCAAAAGTTTACTATATATCTACTGCTGCTATTGCAAAGGGTATCATTGTTGTCCCCCCAAAAATTATCCAGTGCAGTTATGCATAGTTTTTTTTTAAAAAAATAGATATTTTTTTATTTATATTTCAAATGTTATTTCAAAGGTTTACCTACAGAAAACCCCCTATCGCTTCCCCTCCCCCTGCTCCCCAGCCCATCCACTCCCACTTCCTGACTCTGGCATTCCCCTATACTGGGGCATAGAACCTTGACAGAACCAAGGGCCTCTCCTCCTATTGATGTCCAACGAGGCCATCCTCAGCTGCAGCCATGAGTCCCACCATGTGTTTTCTTTGGTTGATGGTTTAGTCCCAGGGAGCTCTAGGAGTACTGGTTAGTTCATATTGTTGTTCCTCCTAGGGGGCTGCAAACACATTCAGCTCCTTGGGTACTTTCTCTAGCTCCTTCATTGGGGATCTTGTGCTCAGGCCAATGGATGGATGTGAGCATCCACTTCTATATTTGTCAGGCACTGGCAGATCCTCTCAGGAGACAGCTATATCAGGCTTCTGTCAGCAAGACCTTGTTGTTATCCACAATAGTGTCTGGGTTCGGTGGTTGTATATAGGATGGATCCCCAGGTGGGGCAGTCTCTGAATGATCATTCCTATAGTCTCTGCTCTGAAATTTGTCTTCGTAACTCCTTCCATGGGTATTTTGTTCCCCCTTTGAAGTATCCACACTTTGGTCCTCCTTCTTCTTGAGTTTCATGTGTTTTGCAAATTCTATCTTCAGTATTGCGAGCTTCTGGGCTAATATCCACTTATCAGTGAGTGCATATCATGTGTGTTCTTTTGTGATTGAGTTACCACACTCAGGATGATATTCTCCAGATCCATCCATTTGCCTAAGGATTTCATAAATTCATTGTTTGGAATAGCTGCATAGTACTCCATTGTGTAACTGTACCACATTTTCTGTATCCATTCTTCTGATGAGGGACATCTGGGTTCTTTTCAGCTTCTGGCTATTATAAATGAGGCTGCTATGAACATAGTGGAGCATGTGCCCTTAGTATATGTTGGAGCATCTTCTGAGTATATGCACAGGAGTGGTATTGCTGGGTCATCTGGTACTACCATATCCAATATTCTGAGGAACCACCAAACTGCTTTCCAGAGTGGTTGTACCAGTTTGCAATCCCACCAGCAATGGAGGAGTGTTCCTCTTTCTTTACAACCTTGCCAGCATGTGATGTCAACTGAGTTTTTAATCTTAGCCATTCTGACTGGTGTGAGGTGGAATCTCAGGGTTGCTTTAATTTTCATTTCCCTGATGATTAAGAATGTTGAACATTTTTTAAGGTAATTCTCAGCCATTCAGTATTCCTCAGTTGAGAATTCTTTGTTTAGTTCTGTACCCCATTTTTAATAAGCCCATTTGGTTCTCTAACTGTAAAGGGTGTTATTTCCCTAATTTCTCTAATTGTAAAGGGTGTTATTTCCCTAATTTCTTTCTCAGTCTGTTTATCCTTTGTGTAGATGAAGCCCACTGATTTGAATGTGTTAATTTTATATCTAGCTACTTTGGTAAAGTTGTTTATCAGGTTTAGGACTTCTCTGGTAGAATTTTTGGGGTCTGGATTCTAACTTCTTGAGTTCTTTGTATATATTGGATATTAGCCCTCTATAAGATTTAAGATTGGGAAAGATCTTTCCCCAATCTGTTGGTTGCCTTTTTGTCTTATTGACAGTGTCTTTTGCCTTACAGAACCTTTGCAATTTTATGAGGTCCCATTTGTCAATTCTTGATCTTAAAGCACAAGCCATTGCTGTTCTGTTCAGGAATTTTTTCCCTGTGCCCATATCTTCAAGGCTCTTCCCCACTTTCTCCTCTATAAGTTTCAGTGTCTCTTGTTTCATGTGAAGGTCCTTGATCCACTTGGACTTGAGCTTTGTACAAGGAGATAAGATTGGATTGATTTGAATTCTTCTACATATTAACAACCAGTTGAGCCAGCACCATTTGTTGAAAATGCTGTCTTTTCTCCACTGGGTGGTTTTAGCTCCCTTGTCAAAGATCAAGTGACCATAGGTGTGTGGATTCATTTCTGTGTCTTCAGTTCTATTCCATTGATCCACCTATTTGTCACTGTACCAGTACCATACAGTTTTGATAACAATTGCTCTGCAGAACAGCTTGAGGTCAGGAATGGTGATTCCACCAGAAGTTTTTTTTATTGTTGAGATTAATTTTTGCTATCCTAGGTTTTTTGTTATTCCACATGAATTTGCAAATTGCCCTTTCTAGCCCAGTTAAGAATTGAGTTGGAATTTTGTTGGGATTTCACTGAATCTCTAGATTGATTTTGGCATGATGTCTATTTTTACTATATTAATCCTGCCAATCCATGAGCATCAGAGATCTTTCCATCTTCTGAGATCTTAGATTTCTTTCTTCAGAGACTTGAAGTTCTTATCATATAGATCTTTTATTTGCTTAGTTAGAGTCACACCAAGGTATTTTATAGTACTTGTGACTATTGTAAAGGGTGTTATTTCCCTAATTTCTTTCTCAGTCTGTTTATCCTTTGTGTAGATGAAGCCCACTGATTTGAATGTGTTAATTTTATATCCAGCTACTTTGGTAAAGTTGTTTATCAGGTTTAGGACTTCTCTGGTAGAATTTTTGGGGTCACTTAAGTATACTATTATATCATCTGTGACTTCTACATTTCCAATTTTTATCCCTTTGATCTCCTTTTGTTGTCTAGTTGCTCTGGCTAGGACTTCAAGTACTATATTGAATAGGTAGGGAGAGAGTGGGCAGCCTTGTCTCATCCCTGATTATAGTGGTATTGCTTCAAGTTTCTTTCCATTTAGTTTGATGTTGGCTACTGGTTTGCTTTATATTGTTTTTACTATGTTTAGGTATGGGCCTTGAATTCCTGATCTTTCCAAGTCATTTATCATGTGTTGGATTTTGTCAAATGCTTTTCAACATGTAATGAGGTGATCATGTGATTTTTTTTTTTAGTTTGTTTATGTAGTTGACTATGTTGATGGATTTCCATATGTTGAACCATTCCTGCATCCCTAAGATGAAGCCTACTTGATCATGATGGATGATCATTTTGATGTGTTCTTGGATTCAGTTTGTGAGAGTTTAATTGAGTATTTTTGCATCGATATTCATAAGGGAAATTGGTCTGAAGTTCTCTTTCTTTGTTGGATCTTTGTGTGATTTGGGTATCAGAGTAATTGTGGCTTCATAGAACAAATTGGGTAGAATGCCTTCTGTTTGTATTTTGTGGAATAGTTTGAGGAGTATTGGTATTAGGTCTTCTTTCTTCAAAGAACTCTGATAGAACTCTGCACTGAACCCATCTGGTCCTGGACTTTTTTTGGTTGGGAGACTATTAATAACTGTTTCTATTTCTTTAGGTGATATGAGACTGTTTAGATTGTTAATATGATCCTGATTTAACTTTGGTACCTGGTATTTGTTTTAAAAATTGTCCATTTCATCCAGGCTTTGCAGTTCTGTTGAGTATAGACTTTTGCAGTAAGATGTGATGATTTTTTGGATTTCCCCAGATTTTGTTCTTATGTCTTTCTTTTCATTTCTGATTTTGTTAATTAACATACTGCCCCTGTGCCCTCTAGTTAGTCTGGCTAAGAGTTTATCTATTTTGTTGATATTCTCAAAGAACCAACTCCTGGTTTGGTTGATTCTTTGTATAGTTCTGTTTGGTTCTACTTGTTTGCTCTCAGCCCTGAGTTTAATTATTTCCCTCTCTCTACTCCTCTTGGGTGAATTTGCTTCATTGTTTTAGAGCTTTCAGGTGTGCTGTCAAGCTACTAGTGTATGCTCTCTCCAGTCTCTTTTTGGAGGCACTCAGAGCTATGAGTTTTTCTCTTAGGACTGCTTTCATTGTGTCCCATAAGTTTGAGTATGTTGTGGCTTCATTTTCATTAAACTCTAAAAAGTCTTTAATTTCTTTCTTTTTTTTCTTCCTTGACATCTGTCCAGAATTTTCTGGCTTTCAAAATCTCTGGTGAGAACTCTGGTGTAATTCTAATAGGTCTGCCTTTATATGTTACTTGACCTTTGTGATGGTTTTTATATTCTTGGGACAGGGAGTGGCATTGGAGGTGTGACCTAGTTGGAGTAGGTGTGCCTCTGTGGGTGTGGACTTAAGATCCTCACCCTAGTTGCCTAGGAGTAAGTCTTCCACTAGCAGCCTTTGGATGAAGACATAGAACTCTCAGATCTGCCTGCTCTATGACAGCCTGGATGCTGCCATGCTCCCACCTTGATGTTAATGGACTGAACCTCTGAACCTATAAACTAGCCCCAATTAAATGTTGTTTTTTATAAGACTTGCCTTGGTTATGGTGTCTGTTCACAGCAGTAAAACCCTAACTAAGACATCCTTTTTCCCTTACTGCTTTTAATATTCTTTCTTTGTTTTGTGCATTTGGTGTTTTGATTATTATGTGATGGGAGGAATTTCTTCTCTGCTCCTAACTATTTGGAGTACTATAGGTTTCTTGTACGTTCATGGGCATTTCTTTCTTTCGGTTGGGGAAGTTTTCTTCTATAATTTTATTGAAAATACTTATGGGCCCTTTAAGTTGGAAATCTTCCTTCTCGTCTATACCTATTATCCTAAGCTTTGGTCTTCTCATTGTGTCCTGGATTTCCTGCATTGTTTTGGGTTAGGATATTTTAGCAATTTGCATTTTCTTTGATTGTTTTATCAATGTTTTCTATGGAATCTTCTGCACCTGAGATTCTCTCTTCTATCTCTTGTATTCTGCTGGTGATACTTGCATCTATGGTTCCTGGGTTGGTTTTTTGTTGTTGTTGTTTTGGTTTTTTGATTTTGTTTTGTTTTCTTTCCCTAGATTTTCTATCTACAGAGTTGTCTCTCTTTGTGATTTCTTTATTGTTTATATGTCCAATTTTAGCTCCTAGATGCTTTTGTTCAATTCCTTCACCTGTTTGGTTGTGTTTTTCTTGATAGTTCTTTAAGGAATTTTGTGTGTGTGTGTGTGTTTCCTCTTTAAGGGTTACTACCTGTTTAGCTGTGTTCTCCTGTATTTCTTTAAGGGAGTTATTAATGTCCTTCTTAAAATTTTCTACCAGCATCATGAGACATGATTTTAAATCCAAATCTTGCTTTTCCAGTGTATCAGGGTATCCAGGACTTGCTGTGGTAGGAATACTGGGTTCTGATGATGCCAAGTAGTCTTGGTTTTTGTTGGTAAGATTTTTGCATTTGCCTTTTGCCTTCTGGTAATCTCTGGTGTTAGATGTTCTTGCTGTTTCTGTCTGTAGTTTGTTCCTCCTATAAGTCTGTAAGCCTGTGTCAACACATCTGGGAATCCAGCTCTTCCTGGCAAGACCAGGGCACAGAGGGCTATGAAAAAACCTCACCTCCTGGGTGCAGATTGAAGCAGGTAGGACCCAGTTCCAGCTGCTCTGCTGCTTCTGCAGCCTGTGCACTCCTGACTGGTCCCACCTTAGACTGTCACAGGTGAGAAAATGGTGATCTCACCTGAGTCCCAATGTCAGAGCTCTCCCTGGAGGCAAGGTATCCCCTGACAGGAAAGGTGCACAGGGGGCTGCAGATCTGCCCCACATCCTGGGTGCAGATGTAGGCCAAGAGGAAGTAGCTGGCTTCTATGGTGGGTTAAATATGCTTGGCCCAGGCAGTAGCAATATTAGGGGGTGTGTCCTTGTTGAAGACAGTGTGTCACTGTGGGTGTGGGCTTTGAGACCCTTCTCCTAGCTGAGTGGAAGCCAGTCTTCTCCCATTTGCCTTTGGAACAAGACGTATAGCTCTCAGCTCTTTCTTCAATGACATACTTGCCTGGACACTGTCATGCTTCCTGCCTTGATGATAGTGGACTGAACCACTGAACCTGTAAGCCAGCCCTAATTAATTTTGTCCTTCATAAGAGTTGCCCTGGTCATGGTGTCTCTTTACAGCAATAGAAACCTTATGTAAGACAGCTACTAAGCAATTGATATAAAAAGTTGACCTCTGTCCTCCATATGCCTTTACATGCAAAAAGATGTTCACACACACATATACACACACAAAGAATATGCACACAAACAAACATAAATTATGCCTATGGTTTAATGTAAGTTACCTACTTTGGTCTAATGCAGTGCTATTTTAAGGCTTCAGAGAAAGGGTTCATGAAGACTCTCCCTGTGGACAGTCAAAAGAAAGGAAAAGAAGTTGGTTATTTAGGTCAATGGCAGAGACAAATGAATATCCATAAGACTAAAAGAAGAAAAGATGACAAGGAGAAGTTAAATGTGACCCTAAAAGTGGAAGACTGATCCCTTTGTCACCAGATAGAGAAACACAGAAATATTACAAAAAAAGAGTCAGTTTTTTTAGGAAGGCACTGAAATGGAAGCCAAGACAATACTTTCCAGACCATCAGAGGTATAGAGGCAGGAGGAACATTTTAATGAATGAAACTGTCTCCTAGGAATAAAACTAGTGAAATCTGTGTGATGAAAAGAAGCATTCTGCCATTACAGACTGTAGAATGTCACTTCTTTTGATTTTACTTTACTATTGTTTGCTTGTTTGTTTGTTTGTTTGTTTGTTTTTAGAGAGCAGGTCTCATGTAGATCAAGTTGGTCTCCAACTTATTCTGTAGCCAAGAATGGCCCTGAACTCCACATCTCCTCAATACATCTTCTAAATCCTGGGATTATAGGAATTCACCATTATATTCAGTTTTATGAAGAACTGGGGACTAAACCCTTAACCTTGTACCTGTGGAGCAAATACCCTAGAGTTATTAAGTTAATGAAAAGCAAAAATATAGGACCTGTTAATATAGATGTGAAGTGGCTCACCCAAAACGTATATACTGAAGAGTTGGCCACTTGATACAAGCAGCATTCACCAGTCTAAATTTGGGGAGATGGGCTCTGATTGTAAATAGATTAACTGACTGATGAAATGACCATTTGATAACACCATCATTGGGAATGGAAATAGAGCAAGTAACCCTAGTAGGAATAACTAGGTCACTGGAAATGTGTTTCGGAAGGAAAGGCGTCTTAGTCAGGATTTCTATTCCTGGACAAAACATCATGAACAAGAAGCAAGTTGTGGAGGAAAGGGTTTATTCAGTGTACTGGCTAGTTTTGTGTCAACTTGACACAGCTGGAGTTACCACAGAGAAAGGAGCTTCAGTTGAGGAAATGGCTCCGTGAGATCCAACTGTAAGGCATTTTCTCAATTAGTGATCAAGGGGGAAAGGCCCCTTGTGGGTGGGACCATCTCTGGGCTGGTAGTTTTGGGTTCTATAAGAGAGCAGGCTGAGCAAGCCAGGGGAGGCAAGCCAGTAATGAACATCCCTCCATGGCCTCTGCATCAGCTCCTGCTTTCTGACCTGCTTGAGTTCCAGTCCTGACTTCCTTTGGTGATGAACAGCAGTATGGAAGTGTAAGCCGAATAAACCCTTTCCTCCCCAACTTGCTTCTTGGTCATGATGTGTGTGCAGGAATAGAAACCCTGACTAAGACATTCAGCTTACACTTCCATACTTCTGTTCTTCTACCCCTTCTTCTACCCTCATCTCTCTCTATTTCCTAGCTGCTATGAGTTGAAAATGTCTTTCCTCCATGAGCTGTCCCTAGAAGGCTTTGCCTTACCTTAGGGGGATTCTAGAACCAAGAAACCTAGCCACCTATGGTCAGAAACTTCTGAAAGTTGGAACCAAAACAACTCTTTCCTCCTTTAAAGTTGTTTTATTCTGACTGATAGGAATGTAACTATCTTTCAGATTTTATCATTTGAGCATTTATAACATGGGCATGATCTTGCCACATTGTGAGTCAAGGTATCCTGTACTCCCACAGTGCAGCCATACTGCTTGTGTCATTGTTGATATTTTCACAGTTGCATTAGTCTGGCTCACCTCAGCTGGCATGCTTTCTTTTTTTTCATAATTATTCATTCCATTGTCTGTGACTTAGTCTTATAACATAGGTGTGGCTCTATTATATCCAGGGCTGCCTCCAGATTTAAGTAATCTCTTGAGACCCTTCCACTCTATTATTTTGGCCTATTCCTTTTAAGGCTGTCTAATTTCCTCCACCACATGCTGACTTTGTAGTCAAACCTTCAGAGAATAATCTTGTTTTTCTTATTCTCAAGTCCTTTGAAGACATCTTGATGTAGCCTTGAGTGTGGAAAACTAGTGTAACAAACTTGGCACTTAGTTGAGTTCAATAAATACTAATCCCCAGTGTTCCCTTGGGGGATAAAAGATTATTTTAATCTATTTCTGAACAAGTATTTAATAAGTGCTGGCTGAGAGTTGTGAGTTCATAACAGAGGCTGCTATGTGAAATATATTGGCAACATGAGTGAAGTACTCATGTGCTTTTCTGGGTAGTGTTAATGATGCAGCCTATGACTTCAGTGGTATTGTTGACATGGGTGGGGATTCAGATGACCACAGCTACATACATCTGAACAGAAGTTTTGATGATAACATTGTCTGACATTTAATATGGATAATATTAGCCCATAAAAGTGAAGAATTGTTAAACTTACTCATGACATTAATATATTCTATGTTTCACTATTTTTTCTTATATGCCTGCTTTACTAGGTTGAAAAATTGTGTATGTGAAGAACTGTGTCAAATTTGTCCTTTATCTCTAGTGTATAGTAGGCCTGTGACTCAATGGTATTCTAGACAATTATCAGATCTATGTTGACTATACCACCAATCATTCCATTCAGAATTACTTCGCTGGTAGAATAATTGTCTTTTTCATTAAACACTCAGCTCATTCGCAGTTTTAGTCTCCAAAGGGTTAACATGTTCTTCTTTCAACTTGAAACTTCTCTAAAAGAAGTAGCTTCTATTAAAAAAGGAAAGGCTATAGATAAGTCTAGGTAGATGGTCTGTTTTAATATGAGTATTTTAGTTCATTTGATTTTGAGAAGATATGAGCTAAGGATCAAGATACTCTTTTCTGGCTGGGATATAAAGAGCACTTGGTTAAGAGACATGTTCATGCTTCTTTAATGCCATGATCAAGGAAGATAAAGAGTAGTTACACCATGGGCTTACAGAAGAACTAACCAGATAGCCTAGGAAGAAGATGCAGCAGAAACATCCAGAAGCATAGGAAGGAGATGGTTGGGTGCAGAGGAGTGAAATGGAAGTATATGTCTGCTTTGAAGTATTTTTTAGCAATTTTTGATTATTTTATTTATTTATATAAAATGTTATCCCCCTTCCCAGTTGCCCCTCCAAAATGTTATCCCCCTTCCCAGTTGCCCCTCCAAAGCCCCCTATCCCACCCCTCTCCCCCCTGCTTCTATGAGGGTGCAACCCCACAAACCCACCTACTTCACCTCATCACACTAGCATTCCCCTACACTGGGGCATCAAGCCTTCACAGCACCAAGGGTTTCCCTTCCCATTGATGCCAGTTAAGGCAATTCTCTGCTACATATGCAGCTGGAGCCATGGGTCTCTCCATGTGCACTCCTTGATTGGTGGTTTAGTCCTTGGAAGCTCTCAGGGTTCAGGCTGGTTGATATTGTTGCTCTTCTTATGGGGTTGCAACCCTTTTCAGCTCCTCCAGTCTTTGGCCTATCTCCTCTATTGTGGTCCCTGTGCTCAGCCTGATGGTTGACTGCAAGCATCCGAATCTGTATTGGTCAGGATCAGGCAAAGCCTCTCAGGATACATTTATATTAGGCTCCTATCAGTACACACATCTTGGCATTAGCAGCAGTATCTGCATATGGGATGGATTCCCAGGTGGGGCAGTCTCTGTATGACTTTTTCTTCAGTCTCTGCTCCACTCTTTGTCTCAGTATTTCCTTTAGACATGAGCAATTCTGGGTTAAATTTTTGATATAGTTGGGTGGCCCCCTCCCTCAACCAGAAGTCATGCCTAACCTTTGGATATGGTCTCTACAGGTTCTCTCTTCCCTTTGTTTGGTATTTCAGCTAATGTTGTCCCTGTTATGTCCTGGGAACCTCTTGCTTTCCTGGCATCTGGGACTTTCTTGTGGCCACCCCCCAGTTCCACATCCCCCACTGCTACACACCTCTGTTCAAATTCCAGACTCTCTGTACATCTCCCCTGTCTCTTCCCACACCTGATCCTGCCCTCCTTTTCCCTTCCACTACTCTCTCCTCTCCAAATCCCTTCCATCCTCTACCTCTTACGATTATTTGTCCCCCCTAAGGAGGACTAAACCATCTACATTTTGTTCTACTTTCTTCTTGAGCTTCATATAGTCTGTAAGTTGTATCATGGGTATTCCAAGCTTTTTGCCCAATATTCACTTATCAGTGTGTCCATACCATGTGTGTTCTTTTGTGATTGGGTTACCTCACTTAGGATGATATTTTAAAGTTCTGTCCATTTGCCTGTGAATTTCATGAATTCATTGTTTTTAATAGCTGAGTAGTACTTCATTGTGTAAATGTACCACATTTTCTATATCCATTCCTCTATTGAGGGAAATCTGGGTTGTTTCCAGCTTCTTATAAATAAGGCTGCTACGAACATAGTGGAGCATGTGTCTTTATTACAAGTCGGAGCATCTTCTGGGAATATGCACAGGAGTGGTATAGCTGGGTCCTCAGGTAGCATTATGTCCAATTTTCTGAGGAACCACCAGACTGATTTCCAGAGTGGTTGTAATTCAACCAGCAATGTAGGAGTCTTCCTCTTTCTCTATATCTTTGCCAGCATCAGCTGCCACCTGAGTTTTTGATCTTAGCCATTCTGACTGGTATGAGATGGAATCTTAGGGACATTTTGATTTGCATTTCCCTGATAAGGATGTTGAACATTTCTCTTTTTAAAATTAATTTATTTATTTTTAACACTCCATATTTTACTGTCCCCATCCACTCTCCATCTGTTCCACATCCCATACCTTCTCCTTTCCCCCACATGAATGTCCCCAACCCCCACCCAACCTGACCTCTAAACTCCTTAGGCCTCCAGCCCCTTGAGGGTTAGGTGCATCATCTCTGAATGAACACAGACCTGGCAGTCCTTTACTCTATGTGTTTTGGGGGCCTCATATCAGCTGGTATATGCTGCCTGTTTGGTGGTCAAGTGTTTGAGAGATCTTGGGGGACCAGATTAATTTAAACTGCTGGTCCTCCTACAGAATTGCCCTTCTCCTTTCAGCCTTCCCTAATTCAACAACAGGGATCATCTGCTTCTGTACATTATCTGGGTGCAAATATCTGCATCTGACTCTTTCAGCACACTTGTTGGATCTTTCAGAGGACAATCATGATAGGTTCCTTTTTGATTTGCATTTCCCTGATGACTAAGGATGTTGAACATTTCTTTATGTGCTTCTCAACCATTTGAGATTCCTCAGTTGAGAATTCTTTGTTTAGCTCTGTACCACATTTTTAATTAGATATTTTCTTTATTTACATTTCAGATTTTATCCCTTTTCTTATTTCCCCTCTGAAACCCCCCATCCCTCTTCCCCCTGATGACTAACCCACCCACTCCCACTTCCCTATCCTAGCATTCCCCTACACTGGGTCACCGAGTCTTTACAAGGCCAAGGGCCTCTCCTCTTATTAATGTCCCACAAGGCCATCCTATGTTAAGCCTTGAGTCCCTCTTTGTGTACTCTTTGGTAGGTGGTTTAGTTCCTGGGAGCTGTGGGGGTCTGTACCCCATTTTAATAGGGTTATTTGGTTCTCTGGAGTCTAACTTCTTGAGATCTTTGATTATATTGGACATTAACCCACTGGCAGATGTAGGATTGCTAAAAATCTTTCCCCAATCTGCTGACCAAAGACTTCAGCAAAGTGACTGTATATAAAATTAACTTGAACAAATCAATAGCCTTCCTCTACTCAAAGGATAAACAGACTGAGAAAGAAATTAGGGAAACAACACTCTTCACAATAGTCACAATTAATATAAAATATCTTGGTATCTCTATATGAAAAGAATGTCAAGTCTCTGAAAAAAGAAATTGAAGAAGGTCTCAGAAGATGGAAAGGTCTCCCATGCTCATGGATCAGCAGGATAAACATAGTAAAAGTGGCTATCTTACCAAAAGCAATCTGCAGATTCCATGCAATCCCCGTCCAAATTCCAACTCAATTCTTCATGTAAATAGAAAGAACAATTTTCAAATTCATTTAGAACAACAACGACAACAACAAAAAAAAACCCAGGATAATGAATAGTATTCTCAACAATAAGAGAACTTCTGGGGGAATCACCATCAGTGACCTCAAGCTGCACTACAGAACGATAATGATAAGAATGGCATGGTATTGGTACAGAGACAGGCAGGTAGATAACTGGCATAGAATTGAAGATCCAGAATTACCATGGTCCCCTGATTTTTGACAAATTCAAAACCATTCAGTCGAAAAAAGGCAGCATATTTAACATGGTGCTAGCTCATGTGATGGTCAACATGTAGAAGAATGCAAATTGATCAATTCTCATTTCCTTGTACAAAACTCGAGTCCAAGTGGATCAAGGACCTCCACATAAAACCAGATTCCCTGATTCTAATAGAAGAGAAAGTGGGAAAGAGCCTCAAACACATCAGCAGAGGGAATTATTTCCTGAACAGAACAGCAGTGGCCCAGTCTCTAAAATCAACAATCTACAAATGGAACCTCATAAAATTGGAAAGCTTCTGTAAGGCTAAGAACACTGTCATCAGAACAAAATGGTATGTCTGCTTTGGAACATACCTTTTCATTCAAATGGTTCATGGTTGGGGTATAACCTATAAGACAAGATCATTGTAATCCAGATCAGAGACCTGTGGTGAACTTAGAGTCACACAACCAATAAGAAGCTTATTGAGAGGGGATTCTGGCTTCAAAAGTAACTCTTTATTCCTACGAAACAATTATTTTCCTTGTATTTTTGTATTTAAAACTCACCAAGCACACCTAGAAATGTTTTCAGAATTTTGTCTTCAGCTCTTCACAAACTATGTCTGTGGTAGAGTTAAACTCATAAAATCTAAAAACCCACAGAAGGTAGTTTTTTGTGGCGATGTGGGTTTTGAATCTCCTGATCTCTATTTCTGCCCAGTATAGGTGAGGGCCTGAAAAGTCTCTATCCCCATGGTGGTCTGCCTCATTCCCTTGGATCTGTAGTCTTTCACCTCTATGTCATTTACAAAAAATAAAAACATATTCTAGACATATGCCTTTAGCCTTAAGCACTCTGTTCCTCATTTGAAAATATTTTCTTAGATTTTTTTTTGTTTTGTTTTAGTCATGAGGAACTCTATGTACCCTGCCCACATGTGAAAGTTGGAGAGCAACTTGCAAGAGTTGGTTCTTTCCTTCTACCATGTGGGTCTCAGGGAACAAACCAGGTCTTAAGCCTTGGCAAGAAGTTCCCTCACAACTGAGCTGTTTCATAAGACTCCTTTTTAATAGTTTTAAGGTACAAAGACTCTCCATTACAAAACTGTGAATTCCATTGTGGAGAGAAATTTTTCTTAACAAACTTCACTATATGCCTAGAAAATCTAGGCAAAAGAGGTCTAGTCAAATGCACCTAAGAATTCTTTCCTAGTTCACCCATTTCTGCCATCTTTTTCTCTCAGTTTATCCCTCAGCATCTCTGTTTCTCTGGAACTTATATAAACAAACTCTGGTCCACAGAGCCTCTACATATCCTCGTGAAACTTTGAAGTATC
This sequence comes from Mus caroli, assembly GCF_978045245.1. Taxonomy (NCBI): domain Eukaryota; kingdom Metazoa; phylum Chordata; class Mammalia; order Rodentia; family Muridae; genus Mus; species Mus caroli. Next base: position 43,680,212 of record NW_028227259.1, read on the forward strand.
CATGAGCTCTAACTATGGACTTGTCCTTCTGATTTAAAATGTCTATATTTAGCTTAATATACAAACATTTAGTTTTTAGCAGGACACAGACGCTATGATGGAGAAAGGGAAAAGCAGGGGGAAACTCTAATGGGGAGGTAAAAGCAAGAATATAGATGGAGAGGAAGGAAGAGATAAAGAGCACTAAGGTTATTTGCAAAAGGCACAGGAAAATGGATTATTTTATAAGCTTACTCAAATGGTGTGTGTGTGTTTGTGTGTGTGTGTGTAATAAATTTATGATTCAAAGGATGAAATGACCCCTACACGAATCATAGACCATCTAACAAAAATCCCAGAGTCAAAAACCTCCTTTTAAATTGTTGGGTTAAGGAGGTCCAAGAGGCTTCCAGAACAATGTAGTCTATTTCTGTCCCCCTTAGTTGCATCTCAGAAGGTAAGACTCTATTGCCAAGCACTACTTACATGTGTTATACCTAGGACTTAGAAAAATCAAGATGGAATTAACCAAAACTAGTTTTCATAGTATGAGAAGCTGCACCAGCTTCCAAGGAATGAAAACAACCAATTCTACTCATCTTTTAGTCCTACAAACCACAAACCAATAAGCCTCACAAGAAATCCTCAAGGGTACAATAGTGATACTTTTACCTTGGGAGTAACCAGAGGTTCTCTGAAGCTACTAAGAAAGAATTCTTGACTAGTACTTTAAATCCACCCAACTACCCGTGGCTGATAAGGTCATGGGCCGCTGAGGAAAATATACTCCTGCCATTTTTCTAAACCAAAATGATTCCTAACTATATTATAAAATACTTAACTTTGTACCCAAGGATAAGTGTAGCTGTCAAGCCTTATCAAGTAAGCTTCTTTAACAGCAAATGAAGACTGTAATTTGATCAGGGGGAAAAGGCTGAGGATAAATGAACCTGGTGCATCAATTGATATGTCCACAATGCAACTGCTATACCTATATATCATGAAACAACACAAGAGTTGGGAGACACAAATTTGTAAGAGTCAGCGATTGGGACATATATTGATATTACAAGGAAGATGCACCCATAAAAATCTCAAAACTATGGTTGCCTAAAGAAGACCTGTGCAATGGCATTAATGAAGTTGTGAGTGTCGATGGAGAAAATTTTACAAGACTCCACTTCTAGAAGAAGAGCTACAAGCACTTTCTGGCTACTGAGAGAGGGAGAGCCAGGTTCTCCAATGATCAGTCCATTAGGTTATCCAATCCCAAATGGTCATTGTTCGACTCATGTACATGTGAGAAACAGTAAAGGAACTTAGTATGTGCTCTCTGCCTCTCTGCCTCTATGTCTCTCTGTCACTGTCTCCATATCTGTGTGTACATGCAGAACAATTAAATAATAAATTATAAATTTGAGAGGAATTTGGGGAGATAGAAGGAGCTAGACAGTGCAAATAGAGAGATTAAAGTTGATGCAAATATAGTACTCGTAAAAGAAAGTCTCCCAAAAATAATGAAAAGAGAAAAGAGCATGAGGACCAGAGAGTTAATGACTAAAAAAAAAATGTATTCAAGATATATCAGAACATCTGAACATATGAACTCAGAGCATTTGTTACAGTATGTATCAAGACATATACAAGCTAAAGCCAGCCAAAAATCTAGTCTAAAGTCTCCAGGACTCATGGAAATCTCTTAAATGTAACTCCCTATAAAACCAAAACCAAAAAGCAGATCACACCCTTCTAATACACAATGACATAGAATATCCATTACCATTCCAAGAGACAAAAAAAAAAAAATTGGGAGAAATGAGGAAATACTTAACCAAAACTAGACTAAAAACCAATAGGGCAAACTATAAATTCCATATCTCCATATCCATAGTCATAATATTCTCTGGTTCTTTTAGGCTTTCTTGACTGTAATATACTTCTCTCTTGGGCCAGTTCCATAACTGGTCTGTGTATAAACTGACAGCATGATTGATCCCTGACATGGTTAAAGGAAAGATTTTATCGTAGGTATGAGAGAGGGGGAGGGAAGGAGGAAGGGATACAAAGGAGGGGGAACATCCAGACATCTGAGAGAGTCCAGAGCAGAGTGAGAATATAGTAGACAGAACATGGCCAGTAGACTGGACCTGGCCATGAGAGAAGCAGAAAAATAGACATGGGGAAAGCACTGGATAGCAGAAAGAGAGGGAGGAGGGAAACAGATAAAGGAGAGAGGGAGACCAAGGAAGAAAGACAAAATAAAAGTGCAGGAAAAGGTAGAAGCAAAACCAAAGTATCAGAGTCATTGTGGCCCCCTCTTCTCCCTGGGGTCACTGGCCCCTGGACCACAAGGGCAAAGAGAGCAGAGTAGACAAACAGGTTTTTGGGTGGCCTGTAAATATAGTGAAAATGGCAACATTCCTGAATCAGTTCCAGGGAGACAGATAAATTTTATTCTGGGCAAACCAAGGGTTATATAATTTGGGAGAAGAGAGTAGGAATATCCAGAGTGGGCAAAGGCTGAAGATAAAGGTACTGAGATGCCTTCTTAGCATTGGGAGAGTGGACATTCTAGGAATTTCAGGTGCTTGCTGAATGGGTCTTATTGAAAGAAAGGAAGCTGAACCTGTAATCTTACAACTACATGACATTCTGAAGGTAGAGGGTATGGGGGTTTTGAGTTCCCCCAGATAAGGTCAGAGAAGGAGAAGAAGCTAAAGGGAGTTCCCGTTTTGCATTGAGCTCAGAATCCCATCCAGACAATGATATACCTTAATTAGCAGGGGTCAACAGGTTATGAGGTGAATGAGTGAATGAAGAGAAGGAAGCACTTGAGCTGAAGAAGTTTATGGTAAAGGAGAATGCATAAAGGGCTTAGATTCTACTATGGACTCTGAAATATGTAATGGGTACTTGTTATAATGAGGGAGCCTGAAGACCATTGTGCACTTTGGTATGCAATTAAGCATCATAGATAGCCATTTGTCCCTTCTACCAATAATAAGAGAAATAACTCTTTTGGTAGAGGGGAATTTGATTTGGCTTCACAAGTTCCTAAGGAATATTGGCTTTTGCCTAAATGTTAGAATTTAGGGAAATGGAGTTTCCTATGGACCCAAAAGTCTGCTATTGTCTTTAACAGGTATCCTATGACTCTGACATGTCCAACAAATAGGAACTTCTAGTAAAATCCATATCTCAATATCACAGCTTCATGTAATGACCACTCTGTAGAAGGGATATCCCTGCTATACATCTAACCTTAAAGGTTTTCTTTATCTACAGGTGTATGTGTGTGTGTGTGTGGGGGGGGGGGGGTTCCACAACCCCTTTCTTGTATCCTTGACTCTAAAGCCAGAACTACTTGGTGAAAACTGCAAAGTCCTGATCCTTGCTTGGGCTGGAACTTGCCACCCCTGCTTCAATTCTATCGACGATTTCCTTCACTGCTTATACTTTTGTTTACTTCCTTTTCACAAATTGGAAGCTTAGCTAGGTGGGATCTTATCCTGAGATTACAACTCTCATTACCAATGAATTATCATCATGGCAGGGCACATGGAAGCACATATGGTACTGAAGAAATAGTTAAGTGATATGCAGGCATCAGGTCAAGAGAGATCTTGTGTGGGTTTTTGAAACCTCAAAGCCCACTACCAGTGATACACTTCCTCCAACAAAGCCATACCTCCTAATCCTTCTAGTTCTTTCAAAGAGCTCTACTACCTGGTAACTAAGCATCCAAATATGGCTTAAAGGTCCATACTTATTCAAACTACCATACCAGAGAAATTTGCAATCTATGAGACAAATCAAATAAATCAAGGAATTGGGGCCATAATAGCAACTATAATAGAAACAGTTAACCAAATGATGACTACAGTTCCAGGTAAGGACTCCGAATTTTTACTCATTCCCAAAAGGCTGTGTGGGCAAGTACACTGTTGGCATAAGTGTCCCTTTCAATCTACATTTCAGTTCATGGTAATTACACTTGAAACACCTGTTGAGATTACATGTATGAAATTGTCAAAGAGTGTATTTAATTAAAAAAAATATGAACATCCTAAGTGGGTGTAAGAGGTAAAAAGAATAAGCTAAGGAAACTAATTTTTGTTATTAAATTACTTCATTTATTTACATTACAAATGTTGCCCTACCTCCTGGACCCCACTCCTCAAGTTCTTCACTCCATTCTCCCTCCAGTTTACTTCTGAAGGGGTGTTCCCTCACCCACCCATCTACCCCCACCTCACTACTGCTAGCATCCCCCTTCCCTAGGACATCCAGTTTCTATAGGATTAAGCACATCATCTCCCATTGAGGCCTGTCAAGGCAGTCTATTATATATATATATGCCCATGTATGCTCTTTAGATGATTTAGCCTATGGGAGTTCTAAGGGGTCCAGTTTGCTTGATTGTTCTTTCTATGGGGTTGCAATGCCTTTCAGCTCCTTCAATCCTTCCCATAACTCTTCCATAGGGGTCCCCAACCTCAGTCCAATGGTTGGCTATAAGTATCTGCATCTGTCTCAGTCAGCTGCTGGTAGAGCCTCTCAGAGGACACCCATGCTAGGATCCTGTCTCCAAGCACAACATGGCACAACTATGTTGTTGGCATGGGTTTGGTCCCTATGCATGAGATGGATCCCAAGATCAGCCAGAGACTGAATGACCTTTCCTTCAGTCTCTGTTCCATTTTTGTCCCTGCATTTCCTTTAGATAGGAACAATTCAGGGTCAAATTTTTGAAGATGGACGTGTGCCCCATGCCTGAACTGGAGGCCATGTCACATGGGAAATGATCTCTTCAGGTTCCATTTCCCCACTGTTGGGCATTTTGACTAAGGTCATCCCCATTGAGTCCTGGAAGCCTCTGACAACCCAGGTCTCTGGGACTTTCTAGAGGTTTCCCCATCCCACATCCCACACTGCCACATATTTCCAATTGTTCTCCTGGCCCTCTGTATTTCTCTCCTTGCTCTCCCTACAACTGATCATGTCTCTGTTCCCCTTTTCTTCTCACCCTCTGCATCTCATGACTGTTTTGTTCTCCCTTCTAAGTGAGATTGAAGTATTCACACTTGTGGCTTCCTTCTTAAGTTTTTTATGATCTGTTAATTATATCATGGGTATTCTGTACATTTTGGCTAATATCCACATATGAGTGAGTTTATACCATGCATATACTTTTGTATCTGCATTACCTCACTCAGGATATTTTCTAGTTTCATCAATTTGCCTGCAAAACTCATGATGTCCTCATTTTTAACAGCCAAATGGTAGTATTCCATAGTGTAATTAAACCACATTTTCTGTATCCATTCTTACATTGAGGAACATCTGGGTTGTTTCCAGCTTCTGACTATTACAAGTAAGGCTGATGTAAACACAGTGGAGCACATGTCCCTGTAGTATGGTAGATAATCTTTTGGGAATATGCCCAGGAGTGGTATTGCTGAGTGTTTAGGTAGAACAATTTCCAATTTTCTGAGGAACCACCCAATTGATTTCCAGAGTGGTTTTTACCACTTTGCCCTCCCACCAGCAATGGAGGAATATTTTTCTTTCTCCACGTCTTTGCCAGCATGTGCTGTCTCTTGAGTTTTTGATCTTAGCCATTCTGATTGGTGTAAGGTGAAATCTCAAGGTCGTTTTGATTTACATTTCCCTGATGGCTAAGAATGTTGAAATTTTCTATATAAGTACTTCTCTGCCATTCAGGATTCCTCTGTTGAGAATTCTTTGTTTAACTCTGTACCTCATTTTGAAATTGGGTTATTTGCGGTTTTGTGGACTCTAACTTCTTGAGTTCTTTGTATATTTTGGACATTAGGATGTAGGCATAGTGAAGATCTTTTCCTAATTTGTAGGTTGCTGTTTTGTCTTATTGACAGTGTCCTTGCTTTTCAGTTTCATGAGGTCCTACTTATTAGTTACTGATCTTACAGCCTGAGCCATTGGTGTTATGTTCAGGAAATTTTCCCCTGTGCCAATGTGTTCAAGGGTATTTTTCACTTTCTTTCTTTCTTTCTTTCTTTCTTTCTTTCTTTCTTTCTTTCTTTCTTTCTTTCTTTCTTTCTTTCTTTCTTCCTTCCTTCCTTCCTTCCTTCCTTCCTTCCTTTCTTTCTTTCTTTCTTTCTTTCTTTCTTTCTTTCTTTCTTTCTTTCTTTCTTTCTTTCCTTTTTTCTTTCTTTCTTTCTTTCTTTCTTTCTTTCTTTCTTTCTTTCTTTCCTTTTTTCTTTCTTTCTTTCTTTCTTTCTTTTTTTTAGATATTTTCTTTATTTACATTTCAAATGTTATCCCCTTTCCTAGTTTCCCCTCCAAAAGTCCCCTTCCCCCTCCCCCTTCTTCCTCTACTTTCTTTTCTATTAGATTTAACATATCTGGTTTTATGTGGAGGTCCTTGATCCACTTGGACTTGAGCTTTGTACAAAGTGATAAATATAGATCAATTTGCATTCTTCTACATGTATATTGCCAGTTGCACTAGAAGCATTTGTTGAACATGCTTTCTTTTTAAGGAAATTAATTTTAAGAGTCTAAAGTTAGCATTTATTGCTATATTTGACATATTTGAGTGATTTTTATTTAATATATACTTTCAACAAATGTATTACACTGAGCTGTTGTTACTATATACATGTTATGGTGAAGAAATTAATAAATGGTGTAGATTATAGCATATCTCTGAAATAATATCATAATAATAGCTTGAGTAAGGATTTTCTTCTCCAAAATTTCGAACTAAACTTACTAATACAAAATTTAAGCCAATCCATTTTCTATGGTCTTAAAATTTTTAGTTCTCAGTTTTTATCTGACACCATTGAGAGGAAGACTATCAGTCTACTTGAATGAACTTAATTTATAAACCTCCCAAGATGTATCTGTTAATTTGGAAGATACAGATAAGCAGAGAAGATTACTTTTTAAAGGAGAATTCAAGTACAGGATTGGCAAGATGGATTAAGAGCATATAATGCTCTTTCAGAAGACCCAGGCTTGGTTTTCAGCACTCATTTCAGGCAGCTCAAACTACCTGTAACTCCAGCTCCAGGCAGTAAGATAGTCTCTTCTTAGTTCTACAGACAGCTGCATTCACTTGGACACACCCACACATATCCACATAATAAAAATTAAAAATACAGCCAGGCAGTGGTGGTGTACGCCTTTAATCCCAGCACTCTGGAGGCAGAGGCAGGTCGATTTCTGAGTTTGAGGCCAGCTTGGTCTACAAAGTGAGTTCCAGGACAGCCAGGGCTACACAGAGAAACCCTGTCTCAAAAACAAAACAAAACAAAACAAAACAAACAACAAAAAAAACAGTTTAGTCTTATAGGAAGATAAAGTTTAAATCTAGTGAAAAGAAAAAATAGAATAGAAATGTGTAAATAGAAACAGAGTTATTTAAAATATTATCATTAAGATAAAATGTGCCAGCACTAGTCCCTACCTGATTATCGTAATCCTCTTCTGCCACAATCCTCTTTCCTATAATATCCACTTTTAACACTGGTAAGTTCTCCTGAGCCTTTTCAGAGTCAATTTTTGCTACCTTGTTATAAGCATAGTCATCTGAGAAGAGGTAACCATAGTTGAAAAGCTTCCTGGATCAAATTGACATGTGAACTGGACTTTGGGATGAAATCTAAACAAAATGAAGCTACACTAAAGCTTAGAGATGCTTCAGAAATTGTTTGGGAGCCATTGATGCTTTTAGAATTTCTGATTTCACAGTTAAAGGTAAAAGTCAACAAGCAACAAAACTAGAAAAGATGAGGGGAGATCAAATGAAGGAATATTTGCTATGTTTGCCTTAAAAATTGAAATTATCCTCTAACAATCATAAAATATCAGGTCCTATTAGAAGATGGACAGAGCAATAATTACATACATTGTTTCTAAGTATAGAAAATACTGAAATTATAAAAATTTTCTAGAGCCTTTCTGGTCGGCACCAGCACCAGGTCACCTGGGAATGGAGTCGGTGGACACCCCTAAGGCCCCTAGAGGACTCTCCATGCTATCTTAGGACCTCTGGTGAGTGGAACACAACTTCTGTTCCAATCCAATTGCACAGGACCTGAGACAGCATTAGGGAAGCAGAAAACCCGGCCTAACCAGGTTCACAAGTTCCTCCAGTAGGCACCAGCACTGGGTCACCTTGGGTTTGAAGTTGGCGGACACCCTCAAGGTCCCTAGAGGACAGCTTCTGAGGCAGACCCTGATTCAGGCTCCAGACAACAGGGCACCTTCCTTGCCACAGGAGAGGTGTCCGCCCTGCCCTGGGAGGGCTTTGCCAGAGCACCTGGGGGAATCATCTTGGTTACTGGAACCCTCTGAGACTAGTCTGCTCAGGTGAGAGTCTACACTACAGAAGCTAACAGCTTCTGGGACAGGCCCTGTTTCAGGCCTTCATCTTCTGCCAGAAGGCAGGTACAAACACCAGATATCTGTGCACCTTCCCTGTAAGAGGAGAACTCGCCTGCAGAGAGTGCTCTGACCACTGAAACTCAGGAGAGAGCTAGTCTCACAGGTATGCTGATAGAGGTTAACAGAATCACTAGAGGGACAAGCTCTAAACAGAGACAACTATAACTAACTCCAGAGATTATCAGATGGTGAAAGGAAAACATAAGAATCTTACTAACAGAAACCAAGACCACTCACCATCATAGGAACGCAGCACTCCCACACCACCCAGTCCTGGGCACCCCAACACACCGGAAAAGCTAGACCTGGATATAAAAGCATATCTCATGATGATGGTAGAGGACATCAAGAAGGACTTTAATAACTCACTTAAAGAAATCCAGGAGAACACTGCTAAAGAGTTACAAGTCCTTAAAGAAAAACAGGAAAACACATCCAAATAGGTGATGGAAAAGAACAAAACCATACTAGACCTAAAAAGGGAAGTAGACACAATAAAGAAAACCCAAAGTGAGGCAACACTGGAGATAGAAACCCTAGGAAAGAAATCTGGAACCATAGATGCCAGCATCAGCAACAGAATACAAGAGATGGAAGAGAAAATCTCAGGTGCAGAAGATTCCATAGAGAACATGGGCACAACAATCAAAGAAAATGCAAAATGCCAAAAGATCCTAATTCAAAACATCCAGGAAATCCAGGACACAAGAGAAGACCAAATCTACAGATAATAGGAGTAGATGAGAATGAAGATTTTTCAACTGAACGGGCCAGCAAATACTTTCAACAAAGTTATAGAAGAAAACTTCCCAAACCTAAAGAAAGAGATGCCCACAAATATACAAGTAGGCTACAGAACTCCAAATAGACTGGGCCAGAAAAGAAATTTCTCCCAACACATAATAATCAGAACAACAAATGAACTAAATAAAGATCAAATATTAAAAAGCCGTAAGGGAAAATGGTCAAGTAACATATAAAGGCAGGCCTATCAGAATTACACCAGACTTTTACCAGAGACTATAAAAGCCAGAAGATCCTGGACAGATGTTATACAGACACTAAGAGAACACAAATGCCGGCCCAGGCTACTATAACCAGCCAAAATTTCAATTACCATAGATGGAGAAACCAAAGTATTCCACTACAAAACCAAATTCACACATCATCTTTCCACAAATCCAGACCTTCAAAGGATAATAACAGAAAAAACAAACAAAAAAAAAAAAAAAACAAAAACAAGGATGGAAAACACGCCCTAAAAAAAGCAAGAAATTAATCCTTCAACAAACCTAAAAGAAGACAGCCACAGGAACAGAATGCCAACTCTAACAACAAAAATATTAGGAAGCAACAATTACTTTTCCTTAATATCTCTTAATATCAATGGACTCAATTCACCAATAAAAAGACATAGACTAACAGATTGGCTACACAAACAGGACCCAACATTTTGCTGCTTACAGGAAACCCATCTCAGGGAAAAAGATAGACACAGCCTCAGAATGAAAGGCTGGAAAACAATTTTCCAAGCAAATGGTCTGAAGAAACAAGCTGGAGTAGCCATTCTAATATCTAATAAAATCGACTTCCAACCCAAACTTATCAAAAAAGACAAGGAGGGATACTTGATACTCATCAAAGTTAAAATCTTCCAAGAGGAACTCTCAATTTTTAATATCTATGCTCCAAATGCAAGGGCAGCCACATTCATTAAAGAAACTTTAGTAAAGCTCAAAGCACACATTGCACCTCACACAATAATAGTGGGAGACTTCAACACACCACTTTCATCAATGGACAAATCATGGAATCAGAAAATAAACAGGGACACAGTGAAATTAACAGGAGTTATGAAACAAATGGATTTAACAGATATCTACAGAACATTTTATCCTTAAACAAAAGGATATACCTTCTTATCAGCACCTCATGGTACATTCTCCAAAACTGACCATATAACTGGTCACAAAACAGGCCTCAACAAATACAAAAATATTGAAATTGTCCCATGCATCCTAACAGATCACCATGGACGAAGACTGATCTTCAATAACAACATAAATAATAGAAAGCCAACATTCACTTAGAAACTGAAAAACACTCTTTTCAATGATACCTTGGTCAAGGAAGGAATATTGAAAGGAATTAAAGACTTTTTAGAGTTTAATGACAATGAAGCTGCAACATACCCAAACTTATGGGACACATTGAAAGCATTTCTAAGAGGAAAACTCATAGCTCTGAGTGCCTCCAAAAAGAAACTAGAGAGAGCACACACTAGCAGCTTGACAACACACCTAAAAGCTCTAAAACAAAAGGAAGCAAGTTCGCCCAAAAGGAATAGAAGGCAGGAAATAATCAAACTCATGGGCGAAATCAACCAAGTGGAAACAAGAAGAATTATTCAAAGAATCAACCAAACCAGGAGCTGGTTATTTGAGAAAATTAACAAGATAGATAAACCCTTAGCTAGACTCACTATAGGGCACAGGGACAGCATCCTAATCAACAAAATCAGAAATGAAAAGGGAGACATAACAACAGATCCTGAAGAAATCCAAAACACCATCAGATCCTTCTACAAAAGGCTATACTCAACAAAACTGGAAAACCTGGATAAAATGGACAAATTTTTAGACAGATACCAGGTACGAAAGTTAAATCAGGATCAGGTTAATGATTTAAGCAGTCCCATATCCCCTAAAGAAATAGAAGCAGTCATTAATAGTCTCCCAACCAAAAACAAGCCCAGAACCAGATGGGTTTAGTGCAGTGTTCTATCAGACCTTCAAAGAAGATCTAATTCCAGTTCTTCACAAACTATTCCACAAAATAGAAGCAGAAGCTACTCTACCCAATTCATTCTATGAAGCCACAATTACTCTGATACCTAAACCACAGAAAGACCCAACAAAGATAGAGAACTTAAGACCAATTTCCCTTATGAATATCGATGCAAAAATACTCAATAAAATTTTCGCTAACCGAATCCAAAATACATCAAAATAATCATCCATCCTAAACAAGTAGGTTTCATTCCAGGGATGCAGGTATGGTTTAATATATGGAATTCCATCAATGGAATCCACTATATAAACAAACTCAAATACAAAAACCACTTGATCATCTCTTTAAATTCGGAGAAAGCATTTGACAAAATCCAACACCCATTCATGATAAAAGTCTTGGAAAGATCAGAAATTAGAGGCCCATACCTAAACATGATAAAAGCAATCTACAGCAAACCAGTAGCCAACATCAAAGTAAGTAGTGAAAAGCTGGAAGCAATCCCACTAAAATCAGGGACTAGACAAGGCTGCCTACTTTCTCCATACCTATTCAACATAGTATTGGAAGTCCTAGCCAGAGCAATTAGACAACAAAAGGAGATCAAGGGGATACAAATTGGAAAGGAAGAAGTCAAAATATCACTTTTTGCAGATGATATGATAGTATATATAAATGACCCTAAAAATTCCACCAGAGAACTCCTACACCTGATAAACAGCTTCAGTGATGTAGCTGGATATAAAATTAACTCAAACAAGTCAATGGCCTTTCTCTACACAAAGGATAAACAGGCTGTGAAAGAAATTAGGGAAACAACACCCTTTACTGGTAAGAAGGACACATGCTCTACTATGCTCTTAGCAGCCTTATTTATAATAGCCAGGAGCTGTAAAGAACCCAGATGCCCCTCAACAGAGGAATGGATACAAAAAATGGGGTACATTTACACAATGGAGTACTACTCAGCTATTAAAAAGAATGAATATATGAAATTCCTAGGCAAATGGATGGACCTGGAGGGCATCATCCTGAATGAGGTAACCCAATCACAAAAGAACTCACATGATATGTACTCACTGATAAGTGGATATTAGCCCAGAAACTTAGAATACCCAAGATATAAGATACAATTTGCAAAACACATGAAACTCAAGAAGAACAAAGACCAAAGTGTGGACACTTTGCCCCTTCTTAGAATGGCGAACAAAAAAACCCATGGAAGGAGTTACAGAGGCAAAGTTTGGAACTGAGACAAAAGGATGGACCATCCAGAGCCTGGCATACCGAGGGATCCATCCCATAATCATCCTCCAAACACTGACACCATTGCATACACTAGCAAGATTTTGCTGAAAGGACCCAGATATAGCTGTCTCTTGTGAGGCTATGTTGGGGCCTAGCAAACACAGAAGTGGATGCTCACAGTCAGCTATTGGATGGATCACAGGGCTCCCAATGGAGGTTCTAGAGAAAGTACCCAAGGAACTAAAGGGATCTGCAACCCTATAGGTGGAACAACAATATGAACTAACCAGTACCACCCCAGAGCTCATGTCTCAAGCTGCATATGTATCAGAAGATGGCATAGTGGGCCATCATTAGAAAGAGAGGCCCATTCTTCTTGCAAACTTTATATGGCTCAGTTCAGGGGAACGCCAGGGCCAAAAAGTGGGAATGGGTGGTTAGGGGAGTGGGGGTGGGTGGGTATGGGGGACTTTTGGGATAGCATTGGAAATATAAATGAAGAAAATACCAACATATATATATATATATATATATATATATATATGCAAAAAAATTTCTACAAAGGAAAATAATCAGCTAAAGAGCCCAAGTGAGGATGCCTCAATCCCACTTGAGAGAGAGAAAAAAGCAATCACAAGTTGGGGTGGGGGGAGGACCTGGGAGGGAAAGTGTATGGGGTGGAAGTGGGGTATGAGGGAAACCTTATCTTGTATTGGGTGAGGGAAAAGGACTGAAGCTCTGAGGGCCAGCAGAAAGAATGTAAACAGGTAGCCTCAGGAAATAGGAGGTTGGGGAAAATGCCTGAAAGTAGGGAGCAGTAACTTACAGATCCCACCTCCAGCTGGAAGACAGGGCATCAAGTGAGGGATGGGGTTGCCATGCCACAGTTTCATCTCTGACCCATAATTGTTCCTGTCTGAAAGAATTACAGGCGTGGAAATGGAGAGGAGCCTGAGGAAAAGAAGGTCCAGTGACAAGTCCAAAGTGGGATTCAGCTCAAGAGGAGGTCCCAAGGCCTCACACTATTACTGAGGTTATGGAGTGCTCACAAAAAGGGACCTATCATGACTGCCCTCTGAAAGACCCAACAAGCACCTGAGTCAGAGGCAGATGTTTGCACCCAACCAATGGACAGAAGCAGCTGACCCCTGTTGTTGAATTAGGGAAGTCTGAAAAAAGTTAAGGAGAAGGGTGATCCTATAGGAGGACCAGCAGTCTCAATCAATCTGGACCGCCAAAATCTCTCAAACACTGGACCTTCGAACAGGCAGCAGCTGAAATGAGGCCCCCAAAACACATACAGTAGAGGATTTCCAGGTCTGTGTTCATTCAGAGATGATGCACCTAACCCTCAAGAGACTGGAGGCCCCAGGGAGTTTAGAGATCAGGTTGGGTGGGGGTTGGGGGTATCCATGTGGATACGTGGTAGGTTGTGGAGGAGGTGCAGGATGTGGAACAGTCAGAAGGTGGATGAGGAGCAAGCAATGGAATATGGAGTGTAAAAACTGAATTAAAAATAAAATTAAATTAAAAAAGAGAGAAGAAAAATGATTAATGTTGGTGGCACAGCTCTCTCAAAACACAGCTTTTCTCTATAGAGAGATTCTGCAAACAGTCTCCATGGTTGGTTCATAGCAGAACACACAAAGGAGATGGGCGGATGTGTACTGATAATCCACCAACAAGGTGCTACAAAGAAACCCCTTAACTTTATCACCAATAGACTTTGTTCTGTTGACACTTTTTCCCAGTATAATGTGAGTAAGTGAAAAAGAAGCAACAAAGGAAATACTGCACACTTTCAAGTAATATATGAAGCCAAAACCTTAATTGCTAAGGATATAAAAGATCCAATCTCCAAGTGAGGTATATTTACCTAGTGACTAAAGTATCTTTAAGTTACTGTTTAATAACTACTCTCTTCTCTTATTAAGTAAAATCCATACATGGTATGATATTGTACTGTGGTTTATTATTTTTCTGAGACACAGACATGACAGCATAACATCACGAAGTCATGTCTTTAACCATATTCAAATAAATAAAATTCACTAAAAGCCACAAGCTATGAAAGATCGCAGGGTTTCCACACAAACACAAAAATGTAGATGCAGACATATGATTTGCTCCATCCTTTCACAAACCCTTTGCAGCCTGTTTCATGTGAGAGACAAAGAGCCTTTGTGATATGCATGCTGAGCATCACAAATGCAGAACGCAGCCAAAGAAAATATACAGATACCAGTAGAATAAACCTAGGATGAAAAGCACAGGGGTACCACCAATAGATGTCTAATTCACCATTGCTCCCATCTGGTAAGAATCACATCGTCAAAATGAGAGCTGTACTAGACCTTCCAGGTCATCCCATCCATCCTCTCACTAATACAACAATCATCTTTTTGAGGACCAAGTCCAGTCATATGTCTCAAGAGAGAACAATTCCACAGATTCTATGAGTGAGATATTTACCATATTTAAAAAGGCGAATGTAGTCACAGGAAAGATTTCAATCATTAAAAGAATATGTTCAGCCTTTCAAACCCAAAGGATGGGCTTTTGAAAGTTGAAATCCTCCCAGTGTAAAATGAGCTTGAGGCACTAGAAGAAATACTATATGCAAAATTATAATCAGTCATCTATTACCAATAGAAAAATCAACTTCAAACCTATGTCAATATATATAACAGCCCAGGAAATTTCAGTATCAGTGTTTAAATATTTCTATCCTACAGGAGGAACTTGGTTTTTAGTCAGGGCTTTTGAGATGAACAAAATCAACAGGAGAGAGAGAGAGAGAGAGGAGAGAGAGAAGAGGGAACAAGAGGAGATGGAGATGGGAGGGGTACGAGAAGAGGAAGAGAAAGAGGACTCTGAAGGCAAATAATCTTCCTCTGTCATGCTCATTTCTGGGCTTCTACCAGAAGGCGCTGCCAATATTTGTGGTGGGTCTTCCTAAATTAATTACAGCAATCAGCGCATTTCCTTGGCTGTGGATCTCAGCTTAGTTGATTCTAACTTGTGGCAAGTTGTCCTTATAAAAACTTAACATCACAGCCCAGCAAAGGAGCTGGAAAAGAACTGAGTTGAAAATCAGCCTGCAGAAGCTCACCAGCAACGGATGTTTGCTCCTCCTTTGAGATATGATAAGAGATAGTAGAATTGTTTTCTGTTAGGAGAAGTCCTATGTACTGAGACAAAGGAAAAATATTCAACATAAGTCACTGTTCTATGAGTTTGAATATAAGATTAAAGACATGCTATGGAGTCAATGTTTGGGAATAGGAACATATGATCTACTCTAAACAGCTTTGGTTCAGAAGGAAGAAGAGATTCCAAATGATTGTCATCAAGCCTCAGTTTTTGTTGTTTTTCTGATGACAAATTAAGATCAAGAGTAATTGGCTCTAAAGTCTTTTATTTAAAATAAGTGTTGTATGGAAATCAAATTATGTATGTAAGAATTAAAGCAGACCTCTTTTGGGTAAAACATGACAGTGGATTGGAGAAAAGAATGCAGGAGCCCTCCTACTGATGTCCACCCATTTCTTTGGGTCCCTTAATATGCTTCTATGGAACTCTATGGATTGATTTAAAACACCAATTCACAACTGCCAAATTCAGATCCCACTTTGCCAGTACTCTGGGATGGGATATGTCAAGTGGGAATGCGTTCTTCTCATAGACCTCAGCTTATTTTATTTATGGCAAAGTCTTATCATCTCAGTGCTACCAAGAAGTTCTCTTAAATACCACAATCCTATCTATCTCAGTATGCAGTACTGTCTCTATTTTTTATGACTCGTGTCCCTGCAGACTGGGCCAAGCCAATCTAAAGAGCTCGTCAGGAAGTATAGCTAGGAGAAAGAATGCTGTTCAAGTGGAAAAGAGAAATGAGAGAACTATAAAATGAGGCCAGATTAAGTGTCAAGACCATGGAGGATAAAATTTGGTATTAATGGTGTGGCCAGCAGTGCTGTTTTGCTAAATTAAATGCACACAGCATCCTTCTTTCTTGCCAATAGAAATGGGATTTTGTCTGGACAGTGTACGTACCTTTACCCAGGCTTTCTTTACCCAGGCCAACCATAGGAATTTTCTCTGACAACATTGATTAAGAATGAACAGGACGGATCTGTGTGAGGGGGTATTGGGAGGATAGGGGTTGATATTTGGATGTAAAGTGAATTAATTAATTAATTAATTAATTTTTTAAAAGAATAAATATAGGATGTCATTGTCAGCAGAAGGGTAACCTAAAACAGGGCTTTTGTGAATTTCCCTAACCTTAACAATAGCATTGTGACTATACGATGTCCCCTTTCATCTCCTAATCAGTATATATAGATGGGGGAAGTGTTATTCTCGTTGAGTGTGGAACTTCACTCAATGAATTAAGGAGTTTCTTAGAAAATTCTGAATGTTGTTCTGTAGGATTCATTTTGACAATCTAGGAGAACATCCTGGTACAATGTTCACATGGAAAACTTCATTTTCACAGTAGAATCATTAAATTAATCAACCCAGGAACTACTCTGTTTTGAGGATAAATATTATTTCTGCATCCCACTTCACTGTTTTCGAGATGGGGATTTCTGTTACTGTTAAACTACAGCTAGCCCTTCGTGACTAAGAGCTCTGAATTTATGGATATTAAAGGGAAAATAGAACCTATATTGAACTGCACAGACCTTAGTTATTGCTACTATTTTCTAAATACTATAGTAAATACCTGTTTATATATTATGGACACCAAAATAGGTATTTTGGGCACTGTAGAGATTATTTAAAATAGACAGGGATATTGCATATTACGAGGCATAGATAAAAACACTATATTGTTTAAATAAGTAACTTAAGCATCTTTGGATTTTGCAGCTGCACAGACTTCTGGATCCTCTCCCATAAGAATCCTGGAGAATTATTATAGCCAAATTGATACTTGAGAGAGAAAAGCAATTTTTATAATTCAGTTCACCAATTGTTGTTCCATAGTCATCTACTGTATACTTTTTGTTTGTTTCTTAACCTGTTGACCAACAAACATTTTATTCTTAAAGAATATAATATGGAAAACAGTTGATGAATATGATAGAAGAGAACAGATGAGCTTATTTTATCAGATGAAAGCAAAATTTCTTCCCAAATTTAAGGCCACAGTTAAAATAATTACATATTGAACAATGGCATACCAAGTTGAAAAAAAAAATTGTCCTTGGGAAAACTATGGAAAATGAAAATAATACCTGTGTGCATGGACCATTTAGTCAATTGATTTGTGCTCCAAATGTAATAACATGGCTGGCTAGTGCTGAGTCCATTGTAGACACATAATCAATTAATTAAAGAAAAACAATGACATAGAAATTGATATTTACTTTAAGTCTTAAGACACTTCCTGGTTGCATATGGGATATTTAAATGTGAGGCAGACTAGAGTGGTATCAGGATCTATGCTCAAACACTAGTATATATATATATATATATATATATGTGTGTGTGTGTGTGTGTGTGTGTATAATAGCTGTAAATATGTGGTACATATAAAAATTTGGATTTAGTGACTGTTGAATACAATTTAGATCGCATTCAATTTTCCAAAGTATCAGTAAGAATCTCAATGCAGGAATCCACAACCACCATATAAGAGTGCCATGCTTCACTGTGATTTGGTACATCCTGCTGTGGGTCCTTCATAGAACACTGTGCACACACTATGCTACAATGACAGATTTCTAAGTATGCTTTGACAAAATGACTAAGTTCTAGGATACCATTGCTGAAAATAGATTTTTAAGAAGCAACGAGGTAACCCAAGCACAAAAGAATTCACATTATATGCACTCACTGTTAAGTGGATATTAGCCCAGAAACTTAGAATACCCAAAATACAATTTGCAAAACACATGAAACTCAAGAAGAAGGAATATCAAAGTGTGGATACTTCGTCCCTCCTTAGAATGGGGAACAAAATACCCATGTAAGGAGTTACAGAGACAAAGTTTGGAGATGAGACGGAAGGAACGACCATGCAGAGAGACTGCCCCATCTGGGGATACATAACATAACCAGCCACCAAATGCAGACACTATTGCATATGCCAGCAAGATTTTGCTGACGGGGATTTTGAGATGCTGACCAGTCTGACATTGCTCTCATACACTGACTAACTGTACACCTATATCATCCCTGATATAGCGGACTCTTGTGAGGCTATGCCAGTGCCTGGCAAACACAGAAGTGGATGCCCAGAGTCATCTATTGGATGGAACACAGCCCCCAATGGAGGAGCTAGAGAAAGTACCCAAAGAGCTGAGGGGGTCTATAACCCTATAGGAGGAGCAGCAATATGAACTAGCCAGTACCCCCTGAGCTCATGTCTCTAGCTGCATATATAACAGAAGATAGCTTAATTGGCCATCATTGGGAGGAGAGGCCCTTGGTCTTGCAAAGATTATATGCCCCAATACAGGGAAATACCAGGGCCAGGAAGTTGGTGTGGGTGGGTTGGAGAGCAGGGTGGGGGGAGGATATAAGGGGACTTTTGGGATAGCATTAGAATTGTAAATGAAGAAAATATCTAATAAAAAAAAAAGAAAAAAGAAAGAAGCAACTGTGTTGCCTCTGTGTTCCCTCCATGGTCTTATCACCTAGAGAAGCTTAATAGTGAATCCATGAAGTGCTGGAGCAACCAGCTGGAGGGTCTGGGTCTATGAGATACTGTAATCAGCCAAAGAGAGATAAGTGCTATTGGAGTAGGTAGTTCCGTGTGTGAGTGTATGGATGTGTGCATGTGTGTGTGTGAGCATGTGTACAAGAGTGTGTGGATGTTTGGGTGTGAGCATGTGCACAAATGTGCCCACCTTTTAAGTGTTGTGTCCTTTGTATAACATAATAGGTGTACAGTTAGTCAGTGTATGAGAGCAATGTCAGACTGGTCAGCATCTCAAATAACAAGGAGAACTACAATGCAAATAACACTTGAGCTATTTCAGCTTGTATGACGCTCTCAATAATCTTTCCAAAGTGATGATCTTCACTTCAGAGATGAGTAGGCCAGTGACCAAATAGAGTGATCAAACTATGAATATAATTAGTGTTCATCTTAGAGTTAAATCACAGATCTAATTCCAGATCTGATTGTGATGGACTTCATGTTAGTCTTTGTCTACAATATTATCTTAATTGATTATCTCCTATTGCAGAAACCCATTCGCACAATAGATTAGGAAACTTCTTTAGAAGAATCAAATCACTCAAGCACTAGATGTGGGGAGTCAAAAAAGGTAGAATATATAAATCCAGAGAAATTAACAGTGAGGTTTGACCTACCATAGATCATTTTCCTGTGCCATTCAATATCTTGGCCTTGGATGGCTTGCAGTGAGTTCAGTCTCCTCTGACAAGCCTGGTCATCTTCCACTTACAACTTGTAAATGCTGCTTGAGCATCTTTGGTGATAAAACTCAGGATATCAAACACCTCTCAGACTGCTGTTAATAGAGCCAGTTGGCCTGGTATCCCCAGAGCTTCTCCAGCCCTAAAACTGGGTGTAAATCTTTTGCCCTAGAAAGTTCTGGAGTAAACCGGGGTCATTCGTCTCCCTACCCCTCCTGAAAAGTAGAAATTATTAAAATCCTCTTAGCTGAAGTGAGTTACACCCTATCACTTCTGTTAACTTTCTCCCATTAATGTTGATTGCTCAACCAGCATTGTTTTGAGGTTTTTTTTTTTAAATGGAATCTAACCTAGTCTTGTTCTTCTCTGTAGGCTAAATGTTAGTTTACCCCCTATAAAGTAAAGGTCAGTCTGAATTGGGAGTTATAGGACTCCAATATACCTAAGCATGATGGGGCATTAGCAGACATCTAGATCACACAAATAAAGTTTCTTACAGTAATCCTACATAATAAACATTTTGAGACTGTTTTCCTAGTTCTTCAGGCTCATTTTAGAGTTCTAATTCATGATGTTTAAATAAATGCACTCTTATTGAAATCTAGTATATATATTACAATTATTTATAGCAATTGACTTAACATGTTATTCTTTCTGTACACCCAGCAAAACAAAATCATGTCTTCTAAGTCTTCATCACTGAACATTCCTCTGGGATACTGAAACCTTGATTCCCTTTCTCTCCCACTCTTCCTCTGTTTTTAATAGGACTGTGCTGTTCACCCCTTGGGGAAGAAGCAGTTTCTGCATTATTGGTGGCAGAGGAACCACCAAACCCAGGAAATACATGTTTTATAAGGTTTATTTTCAAATAAAAGCAGGAGGGTTATTAGTCAACATCATCTTTTTCGCTCCCACAGGTTGTTTCCAGAAAGGTGTTTCTAGGGGCTAACAGCTGTTTGCAGGTCAGACATGTGTATTTCAGTGCCTGGTTTCCTGCTGAAAACCCAGACTGGGATCCTAATTGTCCATAAGACTTCTGCACCAAGCCGCAAAGGTCTCTTTATGTTACTTTAGTTTTCTGGCCACTTGTGTTACCCTGTCAGATGTTTTAGAACTATTTATCAGACTAAGGCTTGAATTATGATTTTTTTCTACAAGAAGTAAAATGAAAAAGAAAACAAAACAAAATCTGTCAGGATGCAGGTGAAAATACTGAAAAGGAAATATGGGTTAGATAGGCATTGTCTTTGCAGGGTTAATCAAAGGATTTTATAAATGGAGCAAGACTTTTGAAGACAGAAAATTGAAATGGTATAATGTGAGAACTAAGATTGTATTTTAGATATCATTTCATTGTATCATCTCCTCTTCTTCAACTGTGAGTTGTTTCTATTTCTTAGATAATGTCTCTTGCTACATAGCTCATGATAGGCTTGAAATTATGATATTGCTCAAGTTGACTTCACACTTGTAATCTCCCAGCCTCACTCTTCCTCATATTAAAATTATAGGCATGAGCAGCCATGCCGAAACTCAAATCATCTCATTTCATAATTCAGGAAACTCAAGACTATAAAGCACACATCATAAATGGCTTATGGCTGAGTTCTGAAGGCAGCCAGATTGACTCCTCATTCTGAAAAAAGTAAATATAGTTTTATTTGTTTAACTGTTTACATTAAGGGCATGAGAAAGCCCTTTTTACTCAAGGTTCATGTTATAGAATATATATATATATATATATATATATATATATATAATCATACAAGCACAGAAGTTTGCTATATATTATATACTTATGACATCAAGTAATAAGAATATATGTTATGTATTTTGTGGTTAAACCAAACTAGAGGTTTATGTTTGAAGTGCAATAATTTTTAAATTAATAATTTATTTCTTTATTCATTTCCCAATGTATGCAGAGTTTAAACAACCATTGTAAGGTTAGGTTGTTTGGTTGAAAGGATTAAAACTTTGGAAACACAAAAACAGAGAGGTTATGAGTAATATGTCTCACATTTACACCCCTAGATACAATGACTTTTTAAAGCTGACTGAGACTCAAGAGTGTAATATTATAACTAATGTATTTTCTCCTTTTTCTTTATGCCAAAAATACAGCACTGCAGTTAGGTTTTAGAGCTCTTGCTGATGATATAATATGGGTTACACTACATAGCTTTTATAAATGAACAAATAAAATCCCCAAAACATTTCCCAAGGTTATCCTTTAGTAAAGCATTTGCCTAAACACTCTCTTCCTCTGCCCTCTCAAGCCAGAAGATATGTGTCAATATCAATAGCCATCTGCTAAGCATCCTATAGTGTACATTTCCAACTCAAGGAATTTGCAAACAAATTGTCATCAGTTCCAAGTTATAGAAACCTCATGAAAATCAACCTTCCAAAATATTATATCCATGTATATAATCAATACTTAATTTCAGTGTGCCAATAGAAACATATCATTGAGAAGTTTTTAGCTTACCTTATAGTATATAACACTTAGTCTATAGGACCTAAATGCTATATAATAATTTTTTATTGATTAGGACAAAACTATTTGCATGTATAAGGATTATACCCACCTCGAGAATATCAGGAACCAAGTCTAACACAACAGTATATTATTAGTAGGTAAATAGGAAATGTTAAGATCTCACTCAGGCCACATTTCATTGATTAAAATCCTTTCAAAAGATTGATATAACTACAGTATAGGTAAATACATGTTCTTGATACTCATTATTCTAAACAGTAAGATGAGAACTGCATAGCTCAAGAAGCTATAATTCCAGGGCTATAACCAGAAATAACTCAGGCTACACAAGATTCAGAAAAATCTATATCTTAGCTACATGATGTGTCTGAGCAATGAGCAAGCTACAGCATCCTTCCTTCTGTGGTTCATTTCACTCATAGGTAGCAGGCATGCACTGAAACCAGCAGAATGATCTTGACTTATGCCACTGGAATGTCTATAGCACAAGGATAACAACTTTCATACTGGGGTTGAAATCCAGATTCCTATATCCTTAGCAGAAAAGGCAATCTTGTCGGTGTTGAAAATTGCCCTATTGAGGCAATTGTAGAGACTAGTAGATCCTGGCTAGGTTTGCAATAAGCCAATAGAAGCTTTAAGAAAAAGCATCAATGAAGTATAGAGCTAACATATTGTACAAACAAATGTGTTGTACATATATGTATTGTGTGTATTATATATGTTATATACTCTATCATATATGTTTCATATGTAATTCATAGAGAGAGATTTGTGGCACAGATTAAAATTCCTTTCCCTCAAATTTGATGGGCATGTAATGTTAAACATACAATTTTATATTAATTCACTCAATTACAAAATCAAAGAACATATCCTTATGTGGTTGGAGGTTTCACTCTCACTACTGGAATGATTACTAACATGCTTAAAAAATATGGGTCAGAGTTTAACCTGGACCCTGAGATCTCTCAGAAACTGGAATACCAACCAGGCAGCATACACCAACTGAATGAGGGCTGCCCAAAATTTATACAGCAGAGGACTCCTGGGTCTGTGTTTAGTCAGAGAAGATACAGCTAACTCTCAAGAGACTGGAGGCCCCAGGGAGTTTAGAGGTATGGTGGGGTAGGGGGGATATACTCATGGAGACAGGGAGTGGGAAGGATGTACTCGATGTGGGACAGTCATAGGGTGGACCAGGAGAGGAATAAAATCTGGAGTTTAAAATTAAAAAATAAAATAAAATAACATTACATATTTGAGAAACACTTATCATGTTTGAAATATTGTATTGAATAAAAATTGGGAACATAATAGAGCACACAAGTTCCATTTTTAATCTTTTCATAGCTCAAGAAGAAGATGATATGCAGATTGTCCCCTTTTCTATTTCTGTGAGCAAATATGTGACACAAACAACTTGAGGGATAAGGTATTTGGTTTCAGAGAGTTTGGTCAACCATAAAAAGGAGAGTGTGATGGGAAAGAACAGTTCATAAAAACAGAAAGAGCAAAAAGTACCAAAATAACATACCTAAAAGATCTTCCTTTTTCCACTGATGTACTTAACTCCAGCTAGGCTTCACCTCCTAAAATTTTGAGCACCTCCAAAAGTAATACCAACACATTATGAAGCCATCAAGGAATGAACCCAATCGTTAGATTAGAGAGGGCATGATCTATTGTCTCTGGAGAAAAAGTCCATACTCAGATGTGTGTTTCACTCACTTTCTAGATAACTCAGTCCAGTCAAGTTGACAGTCAAAATCAAGCATTACATTGTGTTGAGAAGTGGAAGAGAAGAGAAAAGATGCAAAGGTGAAAAGAGCAGAATTAGACATAGGGACTCTGGCTTTTTATTGTTGGATTGTCTAAGGCAGTGTAGAAACCTGAGTTTCAGCTTCCTTATCCATGAAATAGGCACAACAATCTCCATTCTGTGGGCAGAAACATTTCTGTCTGTCTGTCTGTCTGTCTTTTTTTTCCTTTTTTCTTTGTTTCTTTTTGAGTCATATGATAGTAGCTGTTGAAGTCTGTTTGCACTGAAGCCCACAGATGGCCAAAAGTAATGTGCCTATCTTCTATGCCAGCTAAATAAAGGACTGAGCAAGATATATCCCCCTTGTTCTTGTCCCACTCTGTACCTGAGGCATTTTTAGGAGGCATTGTCCCTCCATGATTAGCCTATAGTGATTTGGGGGGCAGGCTTCAAAAATTAACATTGGGATAATAAAAGGTGTTGTGTTAGTGCTCGTCCCTCCCACTCTCTTTCTCATCCCCTCTTAATCTAATTCTCCCTAGTCATACTTATTATTGTTTGAATTTATTCAATAAATGCAGATGCCAAGGTTCCACCACTGGCCATTGAATTAATTCCTAATGGTATAATACAGAAAATTGTGCATTGATGAATCATTTCAGGTGATTCTGATGCACAGACAGCTATAAAAATCATTGCAGTGAAACCTCAAGCACTCAGGAAAAGGAAGTCTTCTAAAATTTAGGTTAAGATAGAACTCCTCAATATAGAGAAATGACTGTAAGGGGCTTTGACTTCATAGATGAGAAGATCCATCCTTTCCCTGACATGGCTTGTTCTTTTGACCTACCTACATAATTAAGTAACCATTCCTCCCTGGAGGGCATGCCATTTCAGAAACAACATTGTCTTTTCTTCTTCTGTAGCTGTCACATCCATTCTTATTCCAAACTCTGTCAACGCAAGTTTCATAGTGGGTCTTCATCTTTTTTCACCGTCTCCTTCTCCATTTGCTGCGTTGTTCCAACACTTCACAATGTAGGATGTTCTCATAATGGGATACTATTTAATGTGTTTCATTTAAAATAGTTAAATACTAAGGTGAAAAAAATGAAAGAATAGAGAGTTATGTAAAGCAATTTCTATGTATATGCATTGCCCTATGTTCATCACACGTTAACACAAGCAAACAAGGTGAGGAGGTACATGACTCTCTCCAGTGACATACTGCTAATAGGTGACAGTTGTTGTACTCAAACATAATGCCCTTTCTACAACCAAAAATATTTCAGTCATTTCACTGTAATTGCCTGCCCATCCTCCCTAATGGTTTGCCTGCATTCCAAGAGTTTTACATAAATCTCTTTTCATTGTTTTCTTTGCCTGAATGGACACAGGGATCAACTGTTCTCTGTCACTCATCTAGTACACATTCATACACTAGAAGCCTGAGAAACTCTTAAAACTTTCTAACTTCCCAGTCACTCTTTTGGGTTGACTTCAGTCTCCCTTGATGGAGCAGCCACAGATGGCTGGCACCATTCTAGGCACTAGAGGAATTGGAGAGGAAAGAGATGACAAGTTCTCTCCCATTGTGACACTTGAGTCCAATAGAACATGACAGATGACAGCCAGGCAAATCAGTTAAGTGCACTCTCTGAAGTTGAGTCTTGAAATAAGTAGGAAATTTGTGTGCAAAATGAGGCAATGGTCCAACAGCTCTCTTACCCAGCTGGGCAACTTCCTTAGAGAAATAAACAGCATCCTTTTAACCATCCAGGCAGGCTCACAGTTGAGGCGATTTATCTGTAGCATCTACAAACAATATTTAAGTTAATCTAAGGCAGAACAGGAGCACAAACACGGAGGTCTGGGTTTTTAACCTTTCCTCCAGCATTGAAATGTTTATGAGAATGTTCAAGGTCAAGAGAGAACACGGGAGTCCTCAGAATATAGCTGATCTTGCTGGATACCAGGCACTCACTTGTTCATACACTATGTACTTCAGAAGAACTCCAAGAAACAGCTATCCCTTTTTAGAGATGTCAACTCATGCATTTATTGCTTTGATCCCCTCTGTGCTTCTCCTGCGTTGTGTGCTGTTGGAAAAGTGACTTACATTTGTTTAATATTTAATCTCACTTGGATCAAAAATCCAAAAGAGGGTTGAGTTTATTTCTTAATGGGGCTTTCCTATTTTGATCCGAGTGTAATACACATAATGAGGATTATTAAGGGAGAAGGTGGGGGTCAGTGTTTCCCTCCCACCTGGAGAGATACACAGTTCAGTCGTTGCATAAAGCGCTCTTTCTTTTTGCTTCAGTCTTTCCATCACCCAAGTCTTTGATGGCTGATTATCATCAACAACACCTAGAAGAGCACTGGTGATAAATGGTTTTCCTGGTCTTATATGTATGTTATGCCTTTCCACATCTTAGAGAAATCTCTTGTGCTTAGCACATTAACTTTCTCTGGGTTTATATTGTGTGAAGGGGGGGGGGTGTCCTATACTCTGAATACACAGAGTCTATTTTGAGATATAAAGGGGAAGTTTCTAAATGAAAATTGAACAAACAAAGAAATGAGTTGAATAGCTTACCTCAATAGTTTGGAGCCCTGATGAGCATCTGAACATCTATTGGTTTTGTCTTAATGCCATTTAGTCAACATCATCCAGAAACAGCTGCCCAGATGTTTCTTCATGGACGATTTCTCCTCTTACCTTACTGTACATAGGTTTAGTGAAGATCTATGAGCCTCAGATGCTTACTTGATCTGGATAAACTGACAACTCAGCAACAAAGACATGACCTGCTGGGGGCTAGTAGGTGTTAGATAAAGGGCAGAGATAGATTTCTCCTAGGACTGCACTACAGGGTACACTTAAGGGGCTCAAGGGGATGTAGCTGGGAGTGACTCATGGGAATAAAGTGAAGAAAGTGGTGTAAATCTGTGTTTTTTTTTCATCTCTGTCCCTACCTCAATCTCCCTTCTCATACTGACTTCACATACAACCAAGGATTAGGGATTGACTTTTGACATCCTAGGTACAGGCTGTGGTACAAAAGACTTGGCCTTTATCCTTTGTTTGTGTTCTGTACTTGTGATCTGGGCTGAAGTCATGTATTAAGGACACATGCTATAAGGCACTCCGACAAGGCCTTTTTGATTGAACAGTGAGAGGAGTATTAGAAATGTGAAATCATAATTTCTGGAGGTTGGCGGACTTAAAAAATGTAGACAGCTTCTGGCGAAAGAACTGAAGAATGTTTAAGTCAGGCAAATATCCTAGGTAATGGAGCCAGAGAGCCTAAATCAGTGCTAAATACTGCTAAGCCATCATTACACACCAAATAGTTATTAGTCATCTCGCTGCTTTTAACGGAAAGCTTACGGGCCTGAAGTCCAAAACTTAGACTCCAATCTCTCTAACAAATCAAAAATCTCCCTGTTTCTCTCCAGTAACAGAAATGTGCCAAGGGAACATCAAAGGTCACACAAAAGCCACAAAAGCAAAGCGAGATGGATTTCAAAGACTCTGAGTGGAAAAATACAATTAAAAGCCACCAGCTCATTTGGAACAGAAGAAAGGTTTGAGAACTTGATTTAAGGCCACTGGCCCAAGGGACAATAGCATAGAGAAGCAGGGGCCCTCAGCCAAACCTTAAGCACAGTGGCCTGGAAACCCTCAGACTTGGTCTGAGCCTTCCCCTTTGTCCCCTCTTGGGTGAGTGGGTCACAGTGGGGTTGTAATACAAAGTTGTTCCCTCGGGGCCTATTCTAGAAATTGGATGTGAGGATCTGGCTTCCCCATGGCTAGAACCTGGCCCTTACCCAATTCTTCAGTGCTTTTCTTATATGATTCTGACCAGGTCATTTACCCTGCCCTGTCCTAGTTTTGCCTAACTCCAAAATTTCTTCTAATGAGGTCAAGAATCCCAATTATCTTGCATTTTTAGGTTTGAAAGATGCTGTAGAGTGAACACAAATACTTTAGGCCACATTAGCATTTCTTCACAGCATTTTTTAAAATCTTGGCCTGAAATTCTACTTACTCATGAATATATTAATCTGCAATTAATCTAAGCGTCCACTTTGTGTTCTGCAATGTACAAAGAATGAGATACACAGAACTGTGAAAAAGACAAATCCTATGCTTAATCTATCAGGAAGAAATGGATTAACATAAACTAAATAATTGTGTACATATGTGAGCACTTAGATGCATGCAAATCAAGAGCCCATTTTAAAGCTAGAGCATTTTAGGAGAATGTACAAATCTGAGCTGTAAATAAGATCAAAGTCATTTGTAAAGCTATCAAGATGACTTTTAAGGTGAGACTTAAAAGTGTATGTGGAGATCCAGCTATGAGATATGCTAGGAGTGGGAACTGATCTGCTGGCTTCTGAGGTGGAAAGGGGTTAGTTAATTCCAGACATAGAAGGTAAAGAAGCTTGATGTGGGTGGGAGTGAATGAATAAGAAAGAAAGTAGCTGAGGTCAGAAGAAACTAAACTAACAACGTTACACAAGGGTTGTGTTTGTGTTTGTGCATGTGTGTATCCATGCACTCTCATATGCAAGTATACATGTCACATCTCTAGCTAAGGAACTGATGGCAGTGATGACTGCTGGTGAAGGAAAAGTCATTTTTTCTTCAAGGTGTGGTCCCTAAGAGGATGATCACACTCTACCTGTGTGCATTTGTGTAGCACTAACTTTGGACAGCATGGGATATTCAAACATAGCCACTGTATTTTGATCTTATCTACCCCCTACTCCTGACTTCAACTCCTCCCAGGTTCCCTACCACTCTTCTCTTCCAAAATTCCTGTCTATTTGCTCTATTCACTGGAAAGACCTTGGCATCTTTATTTGATACACTGAGATTCAGAGAAACCATGGGTTTTCTCCAAACCATGGTGGATGGCTCTACCCTGACCCAGCTCCCTTTTGACTGCCCACAGTTAAGATGTAACAATCAGTTATATCCATCATAGGCAGATGGATAAGCACATATAGGCCCAGAACTGAGTTGATAGCTGCTATGCATTCCCTTGACAGATAACCTTGATGCATGGAGTGTGCAAGTATGCCACAGGTGTAATGAACAGAATACAGAGCAAAGACTGATTCTGATTCCCTTGAAAGAAACAGTGAACAACTGACTAATGGTGAGACCTGAGGGAGCAATAGGTGTCCATAAATTGAGAGCCATGGAGGAAGCCCTGATTTTGCCAGCTGTCCAAGCCATGCTCACACCAAGTCTGAAAAGAGATGTATGCGTAAAAGATTAAAGGGAAGGAAGACTTCTGGAACACCTCCTTACAGGAGTCCTGTCCTGGTTAGCATTTTGTAATTGTGACATGAGCCACAGTTATAGGAGAAGAAAGAACTACAACTGAGACAATGCCTCTCTAAGACTGGCCTGTAAGCAAACCTGCATGGCACATTCTTAATTAGCGAGTGATGTGGAAGGAAAAATCCCATTATGGGTAGGATCACCACCCAAGAAGTGATCCTGGGGTGTATAAGAAAGTAGGTTGACCAAGCCATGAAGAGCAGGCTAGTATGCCACGTTCCTCCAGTCTCTCTTTCAGTCCCTGCCTCTGGATTCCTGCCTTGGGTTCCTAACCTGACATCCTTCAGTGGTGGACTGTGACTTGAAAACTATAAGCTGAAATAAATTCTTTCCTCCCCAACTCAAGTTTAGTCATTGTGTTTATCACAGTAATAGAAACCCTAACTATAAGTCTAGAGAAGCTGAAGAAACAGTGGGTGGCAGAGGGCCAGAGATGGACTGAGCCATTGAGCCAGATATTGCAAGGTCTCTCACTTTAAGAATCCAAATCTGAACACAATAGTCCAGCTAATGGGGCCTCTAGGCCATTAGGTGGTCCTTTTAAAGGGGGGGAACTCATTATGCACTTTAATTCCCATGCCCAGATCATTTCCTCCAGCTATGAATCATACAGTTTTCTTCTCTCCATCCATATGGCCTGGGTACCAAGGTATGGAGCAAAAGCCTGTTTTCCAGGTGCAGTCTCACCAGTGCTATATAAAAGGGGGATTATTCCTTCCTGCAGCTTGACTCTTTGCATGCACAGGTTGTCCCCAGCTGGGGCAGCTTTCCTCATGGTCAGATTGAGTTACCAACTAATATCTAATTTGTAAGTTCTATATCACACCTCCGTTTCTCAGCATCTTGGCTTCCATGAGGACATTCACTTCTTCCTCTTTGTGAATTGTTTCTGTAGTCTATAGTGAGACACGGGGAATTGAAAATACAACTGACTCCATAAAATTTAGACAGAATTATTATCTAGCCACAGTGTATCATGTTATCCTTTAGGTCACAACACCTAAAATGGGGTTTTATTTCTGCCCAGCATTTCAGAGCTACATATAATCCAAGAGAGAATGGACTGGAATTTAGCTCTATGAGTCACTCTACTGCCATTTGCTCTGTCATCCATTTCCCTTGTGTCATAAGCAGATAGAAATGGCTGGACTATGAGGATTTTTAAAGTGTAATATTTGTCTGTTTGACTTGTGGTTACAGTGTTGTATTATGAATTTTTAAACCCTAAGAATTACTACCATAGTTCTTATATCACTGTACTTTTCATCATTAAAATTATTAATATTTTTGGAATTAATGTCAGAGTTTATGTAACAGTGAAAAATATTTTAGTAGAATTGCAAAATAGTTCTTCCCATGTTCATATTCGCCTTGCATATACCTTTTCTAAAGTGTCTGAATCTCAATCCAGCCTTGATGTAGGACAGGTGAATGAGCATGTTATGGGACAGTAAGGATGCTAAAAGCAGAAACTCACATAATTTGGTATGGGTAGGATTGTTTCTCTTGCTCGCTCATATTGCCATGAAAGAGATACATGTCTAATAAAATCTACTAGCCTCAGAAAAAGATGAGACATGAAAAACAATGCCAACTTACAGATACATGAGTAACCCCAGTCAAACTACAGGCATATGATTGAAGCCAGCCAGCACTATCAAGCTCAGCCTAGATTGTATGATCCCTGCTTACAAGCTAGACATAACCATTATCACTGTACATCATTCATCTCATGGTGGATCGTTACACAGCATTATTTGAGCAGCTACTACATTAATGTCTTCTCTAAGCCCTTCATGATTTCCACAGTCCACATACAAAAGCCAATATATAACTTAATTCTTTCTTCCTCACAGTTTTATATCCTCATTTATCTTCTGAATTTCTGTCTTGGATAACTTCTTCCCTTCCAACTTCCTCTCTGACAACATTCACTGTATCATCTTTCCCCTAAAAAGGTTAATGTACCCTTCGATCTCCAAAGTAGAAAGCTAATCTTCAGAGAAAACATGATGTTCTCTAGAAGGTGGCTATAAATTAGCCCCACGTTATTTTGTGATGTAAAGACAAACAAAAATACCCCGCTCCTGATACTACGGTCATGGATACCTATAAACTTTCTAGAAGTAATTAGATCTACATGAATTCTGTTGAAGGTAACTTAGGCCCCAAGAAATTGATAACCAGAGGAATGAGTACAAAAAGCTGCATCACACTGGAGCCTATGGGGCATATGCGAAAAGAAAAAGCATGGAGTCTTCTCAGATAGCAGGAAATAGCATGAAGAGAAATCCGAGTTCTCCCTTCATAGGATGTGAAGTACAGGCACATGCCCATCTGAGCCTTCACAGGAGAGAAGTGCTCAAGGATGACAGTGTTGTACTTTTGACACCTGAGCCTTTTGAGTGAGTGACCAGCAGAAACTCAGTCCAGTAGCAGAGATTCGGTTTCTTTGGTAGCTACTTTGTGATAGTAACTATTAGCCATTAGTCAGAAACAACTAAACAATGAATTTAAAGGTTATTTACTTGTAAGTTTCCCATTGAAATTCACTATGCATTTCAGAAATGTCTAAAACAATTTACATAATTTTAAACTACAATTCTCCATGTTATTAGCTCAAGACTAGAGCTCAATGTCCTGCTCTCCTTATATAAGAAAATCTATATGGAAAGAATTGTAATTAAAAGTGATGCTTTGTAAGGAATACAGACTTTACCCTACAAATGATCATAACAGAAACATCGAGTATTCATAACATATAAGGATATTATATATGCTTTGTAACAACAGATATACAATATTATTATTAATTAAATATAGTTATATTAAATATAGTTAAGTCATAATGTCTACTGCCTGGGTTTACTATGAAGAATTACAAGACACCCCCATCCAACAGTTTAACCTTCCTTCTTTTACATTTGGAAATAGCCAAGAAAAGATTCGCAGGTAGCACCGATTTCTCCTTGAATAAGTTCTGCTTTTCAAATCTCATTAAGAGTAACAAAAAATTAACTCTAGAAATGATGTGCAATTGCAGTCATTGATAGCACACACAGACTTGCGCTGACTAGGCTCATTCTTTGTTCTTGTTGGTGGTGATGGGTTTACTGCTGGTTGTAGAATGATTGGCCAGCCATTGACCTTGGGTGGCATATTCCATATACTTTTCAAATTAGGTTTCTTTATCTGAAAAACATCCACCTCCACAGATGGTATAAATTACTCTAATGTTTAGATGAGTTTAGGTATCTATTAAATGGTCATTTCAGTGTCTTATTTATTTATTTATTGTTTTTTTTTATTTTTTTCCAACTTTTTTTTAATTAGGTATTTTCTTCATTTACATTTCCAATGCTATCCCAAAACTCCCCCATACACCCTCCCACTCTCCTACTCACCCACTCCCACTTCTTGGCCCTGGCGTTCCCCTGTACTGACGCATATAAAGTTTGCAAGACCAATGAGCCTCTCTGTTCATTTTTATCAACTAATTTATTTCTTTGTACCTCGCAATCTGCTCTCTTACAGAACACTAATATATCTTTTATAGAGAGTGTGTTATGAAAAGCTTTTTATATAGGGGGGTTTGGTTTGGTTTGGTTTGGTTTGGTTTGGTTTGGTTTGGTTTGGTTTGGTTTGGTTTGGTTTGGTTTTTTTGAGACAGGGTTTCTCTGTGTAGCCCTAGCTGTCCTGGTACTCACTCTGTAGACCAGGCTGGTCTCGAACTCAGAGATCTGGCTGCCTCTGCCTCCCAAGTGCTGGGATTAAAGGCATGCCACTGTCCAGCTTTATGTAGTTTTTGTTGTGGCTTTACTCAATAAAAATGATGAAGTGATACCCTGAAGTATTTTGCATATGTATGATACAATTCTTGGGAGTTGTCTGTGAGAAAATACTTCAATCTAATTCAGGAGATTGATCAGGGCATACTGGTGTCTTTGAAGGGTTGGATTTCTCTCAAAAGTATACAGTAAGTGAAATATCCAAGCAAATGGTGAGAAAAATAATTAATGGATGAAATTTTTGGTTTTGATGCTCATGATGAAGTTTCCATGAAGAAGCATAAAGAAGTCAAATTCATATTTCAAATTCTCCACCTAACTCCATACTCACAACAATGTGTGGCCTTCTCTGGGACCAAATACCAGCCAGGAGTTAAATAAACAAGGCATTTTTATGTGTATCTCATACTCTCTTTGCAAGCAATGGCTATGAGTTGAATTGATTCCCCCTAAATGTCATATCCGAAAATCCATTGCCTCAGAAAGTGACCTTATCTGGATATGAGGCCCTTGAAAATGTACTTACTTGGTTTATGATGAGACCATTAAAATTGTCTCTGATCCAACTTGTAAAGCCCTTTGAAAAACAGAAATCTGGACACCAACATATATACAACACTCATACCATGTTAAATTGAAGGTAGTGCTGCAGGTGGTGCTTGTACGAGCTAAGAAATGCCAGATTTCCAGCAGGACCAGAATCTGCAAGCTAAAATTTGATCAGGCTGCCTCTCCCTTCTCAAAACAAAGCCACTTCTTAGCACCTTGGTCATGGACTTCTAATTCCCAGGCTTTCAAAGAAATACATTTCTCTTGCTTAAGCCCACCAGGTATGGTACTCTTTTAATGAAAGCTCTAAAAGATTAATATAACAAAACATGGAATAAAGTATTATATTTTAGGCTTTTGGAAAGCAAAAGGGAATTTGGTTTTCTTGTCTAAAATGCAACCACTGATGATTGATCTGCTTGGCAGGCCAGTTTTCCCCACAAAGTTCAAGGTACTTCATGATAGGGGACTTGTTTTCATCTTCTTTCTAGTATTTTTAAAAGAGGAAGTGTCCCCCTCTTAGGATATTGTACTGATTAGCTAAACTGCTTCTGTAATCACATCTAATATACAGGACACTCATTTATACACAAAGAGATTGCTAAAGACACTACCTGTATGCTCTTGTTAGAACCATCATCAAGGTTTAGTTACTTAGGTATAGTAAATATTTAAATATTACTTCATAGTACTTATTCATATTAGTTCATGGTTTTAAATGAACCCCTCAGATGGAATTCAGTATCTTAAAAAGGAATACCTGAGAAAAGGATGTAGGATTCCTCAAAATGAGGCACTGAGGCTACGGACAAGTCAGGACTGAAACCAAAGGCCTGTGGTCCATCTACTTCCCTGCCATGAATACAAGGTCCATCTGCTTCTTCTGTGTTAGATATCCCTGCCTCTTACCTGAAGCATTATTCAGTGATTGCTTCTTACTTCAGAAGGAACCATTGCAATTAGACAAAACTGGATTTGATTGTTGGTAATGAAATCACATAGATCTTCAGCTTCTTTGACTGTAAAGTGAGTTCTTATGAGATCTCTATTGCTCTCCTAAAAAGACCTGGCTGCATACTAGCCCCACCATTTTAGGGCTGCCATTTTGAGTTCACTGGATGTTCCTCTTTACCAGTTAACTTACATATTAGATGGTGTTTAGAATGTAGAAGAAGAATCCAGAATGTGCTTACACTGAAAAGAGTAAAAATTAAGGCATTTCTTTGCTAATGAGAATGTCATGCCTGTGTCTTAATGCTAACTAAAATTTTAAAAATAATCTCATTGCATAAAACCTCCTGTGAAATTCCATACATATTAACCATAATCTTAATTTTAAATCCTCCCATCCCCTAGTTAAAAATTAAAAGATGCTTTAACCCTTATTCCTATAAAAGATCTTCTGTAAATATATCTACGAATTTGTCTCAGGAGAATTCTGACAAACCTTGAAACCCACATCAAATCTGAGTTTGATATCTGAGAGCTGAAGATGCTTTGAAGCCTATCACAAAGTTCTCCTCTGGAATCACCTCAAATAATCATTCTGTGTTCAAAGTCAATACCTATTAATGGTCTTACATATGGTATTAATTCTACATTAATTCTGTCAAAAGTGATATCATAGTTCGAAGTTCCAAATGATGACATCACTAAAACAACTTGGTTTTCATGAGCGTGGGACCAACCTGTGCCAAAATCCAGTTCAATCTATTCATCTGTCTATTCTGACAAGTTCTGTTTAATTAGTTCATGGCCTCATAATGAACAAGAGACTGGCTCTCTGTCCAATTGCCAGAGCCATTTCTATTCTCTTCAACTTAAGAGCCAAATGCTCACACTGCTTTGCCCAATTTATACCTTTTTCTGTAATTACTGGTCCCCAAGGTGTGATTGTCCTTTTTCATAAGAGTTTGTGCAGCTGCCAACATGAAGTTGTAAATAAATTGTAATACCGTTGCTATGAGGTGTAAAAATCCCACAGCTCATATCCAGAGCCTTGTATAATAAACTCAAGTAAACATTCCATTTCCTGCGAGTGATTGTGGTCTGTGACTAGATTTAGAAAACAGGGCAGTAAGTCATCTTTCTTTAATGAGTCGTTGAAAACAAAGCTCTATCCCACGAAACCAAAGCTGGTCCTTGACAAAAACAAATAGATTATTTGTCAAAGACCCTCCGAAGGGAGATATAATTTTTTGTGGCTTGTGTTCTAAAATCCATTTTTGTAGTCACATGAAGCTTAAATACCCTCATAGTAGTACATACCACCAAGGAAGGAGGAAAAATTAGTTTTCTAATGAGAAAAGCAATGCACTACTGGAAGGAAGAATGGGAAAATAAAATAGGGTATTTACTAGTTATTCACAATCTCTGTGTCTCTTTCTACTGTAACTTGGTAACTATATTGTCTAACATACAAGACAATGTGATCACCAAATTAAACAGTTATGACAAAGCATCTATCAGATGCCCTGATCAACAAACAATAAATGATAATTTGTGTTTGATAACAAACACTAAATGGTAATTTTGTGTATTCTTTGGTATCTCAAACTTGGACCTACACAACAGAATGGACTGTATCTACAGAGCAAACTTACATTCTTCCATACATTTTAAGAGTGATATTTCTTTAAGTGTCCTTCCTATGTAAAAGCTGACTGAAGCTGCAACAATGACACTTTTGGCCTGAATCAGGATGTCTATAACACCTTTCTCCCCACCCAAGGTCCAGAAAGCCTGAAGAGATTGTAAGAAGATAGAAGTTAGAAAGGGTACTATGGAATGTTGTCTCTGACTATTACATGGATGTTGTGATCATGAACATGTGATTTCATGTACAGCCATGGATACATGCAAAAGACCTACACACACACAACTTGTTAAAAAAGCAATTGCTCATTAGTATAACTAAATTAATAACTATATGCCAGGTCTGACAATGAAAGATAAACTAATAAAGAGTTACCACACACACACACACACACACACCTTTGTGGTGTTAAGGGGGATGCTTTGGATGAAGAAGGTAGTCAGTAGGAGTATATATGGACAGACAGGTAAGGTGATAAAGGGGTGAAGATGGTCACACATTGAATTCATGTATGACACCAATAAAGTTCTCTATTTTAAAAATAAGAACAATATCTTTAACAGCATAATTCAATAATCTCTGAAATTCATCAGTACTACTAGAATATTTATCATCTTACTTCATTTTATAAAAATGAATCATTGATTTATTTCCATGATTAACTATAACTGAATTTCTTTTAAAAATTGAAAACCTCCAAGTGTATGGGAATGCCAGGACAAGGAAGTGGGAGTAGGTGGGTTGTCGAGCAGGGAGATGGTGGATGGGATAGGGTTTCGGAGGGGGAAACCAGGAAAGGGGATAACATTGGAAATGTAAATGAAAATATCTAATTTTTTAAAAATGCAATCATTAATTAGAAATTAATTAATTAACTAACAATCATAAAAAATTGAAAACCTCTTATCAGATTTCTATCCTCTGTAATTGTAGAGACAATGGCTTCCATTTTTATATGAAAAAAATTTCATGTTTGAATCAACTTGTTCAAGAAACAATTGCTTATTAGTATAACTACATTACTAACAGTATGCCAGGTCTGACAATGAAAGATAAGCTACACACGAGTTACAACTCAGCTCATATGTAACAAAGACCACTTATGTTGCCAAGTATACAGAGTTTATTCTCCAGCATTTTTCAGTTATTTTGAGAACATTTGAGGATCAGATGGACCATAATTGAAAGCTATATGTACTCACTCACCATTACAGAGACAAGAAATTGAGATTTGTGGTGTTTCTTTGCCTTTGTTCTCTTTGGTTATAGAAAGCTAGAAAGAATGTTTCATGTGGCATTAGCGCAATGTGGAGTAGAATCAGTTAGCCTTCATAAAGAGATGTACCAGTGACTATTTAAGTAGTATAATCATAAGATGAGTAGTCAAGATGCTGGTATTGCTTGCTAGGAAAAAACTTTCCTTTTTATGCGACTATAATTCAAAGTCCATTCTGATTTGTGTTTTAGGAAGT
Organism: Mus caroli; assembly: GCF_978045245.1. Lineage (NCBI taxonomy): Eukaryota > Metazoa > Chordata > Mammalia > Rodentia > Muridae > Mus > Mus caroli. The sequence goes on from NW_028227259.1 coordinate 43,718,098, forward strand.
TTATCTAGGGTGTTCTGCAAATCACTAATGCATCTAGGGGACACATTAGGGACACATTATCTTGTTGTGATAGTTTTCAGTTCTCCAAGCTATGCTTGGGCATCTAGAATATGAACAGTAAGAAGTTCCTCACGGCTCTGAGTTTATCATTGCTAGACCCTTTCATGTCTGCTACCTTGTCCATTGCTCTTACCACGTCTTGGATGTCATAAAACAACCAGAATTTATTCTCATGATTTAGAACTGAAAAACTCCAAAGACAAAGTGTTTTCAGGCTGCCCATTGGGATGGAATGGAGCCTTCTGCAAAGGAGCCCATGCCTCTTTGCCCATTAGACTGCCATGTTCACTCATTTCCTTGTATGGCGCCTCTGCCTTTCTTGGACATTGCTTGTCTTCTGTGTGCCTTTTATAAGTACATGTCAGTAAAATTGAGGTTCAAGCAGATTAACTCAGATGGGCTCTTCATCTCAAGATTCTTGACTCAATTTCTTCTACCAAAATCCTTTTTTCCCATTATGTCAATATCCACTGGTTCTAGAAATTGAGGTTGTACATGTCTTCTTAGAAACCAGTCTTAGGCTGGGTTTTCTCTGCTAATGTGAGCACTGCCTCCATTTTTCTGGATCTCTGAGCTTTAAAATAATTCATCTTCCTCCTGACTGCCTCGGGGATTCAGTTACAGGAGGACTTGAATGTTCCTTGTGTTTATTAACAATAGCTTCCATCCCCAAAGGCTCAGACATAGCCCGAAGGCAAACTGCTCAGCAGAAACCATTGATCCTGATTTTTGTAAGTGTCCTCACACCAAAAATTCTACAGAAAGATATCCTGTCACTTGTTTAGAAATGCTTTGACCATTCCATCCCTTTATGAGACTTTAGTTTTTAAGAATACTCATAAAGACTCAATCTTGTATATCAACTATAACTAGTTTATTTCCCATCTCTTAGTCTCCTGAGATTTTGAAATCCTCACTGCTGAAGTGAGTTCTTCACCTCTCTTTCTTTCATCTCATGTTAAATGAAGTCTTCCTTTAAGAAAACTTCACAGAACTGGGAAGCTAAAGATGCAGTGCTGCAAAATACCTGTTGGAGTTTGCTCAATATCGTTATCTTGAACAATTTGTGGGTGAATGACTATAATTAAGAATATATCAAAATAAACAAGGACCTGGGATCATGTAATGAAGCCCCTCAGTTTGTAAGTTAGATAACTAAGATCCCTAAACTGATGAGTGGCTCATTCAACTCACCCCACATTTCAATTTGGGACATTGTCATAAGAAACTATTTGACTTATCTAAAAGCAAAGATTCCTGTAGAGAAAACTTAGATTTGAACTCTAAACCTAACTGCAGAAACTGCTGTGGAAGTCATCTGTGTGAGCCTTTGTTCTTCAATCTGAAACAGAGGTAAATACCATGCTGTCCTGTATTATCCTATATAGCTTATAAACTACCTCCCAACAAAACAAGTTCTTTGGGGTTCAAGAGAATGCTGTATTCCTGGCCAAACTTGTTTAGTGACTGGTAAGTGAAGTGTTCAAGAAAAGCTTAGCTGGGACTCAGCTAAGTATTGAAGACTACAGGAAACAAGTGGAGGCCTGAGTGAATGTGTATTATTTGAAATGAGCTAGCCACATCAAGGATGAAGTGACCAGGCTCGTGGTGAATAAAAATAAGCAAAACTTTTCTCCTGGCTTGAGTATGTAAAGGCAAAGCCTTCTTTTGTCAAAGTACATAAGAACTATGTGTATAAGAACTATTGGCCAGTATGCGTGAAAACTAGCAACTTCAGCTTCCTCCTCCCAGATGTTTAAAACCTGGGATTGCTCACCTACAGACACCTCCTACCTACACTAGCTACCTCTTCCCCTGTGCTATGCATAACAAATATGCTTAGGTTCTGGGTTGTTACAATAGTTGGTGCCACTCCACGGTGCACATGGCCTACCTGACCCCAGATTTCCTGTATGTCTGTCTGAGTCTCTTTTATTGCTCCATTTTCTCTCTATAGGATTTCAATAAAAAGCCATCTGGAACCAAGGAGAAGATAAAGCATTACCTCTAATAACATGAGATGACACAGAAACAAAAGTTAAGATCAGAGATTTTAGAACCTTATCCCTTGCTTTCAGCTCTAACCCTTGATATCTATTAACACAGAGAATAAATCACTTAATCTCTTCATGCTGTTTCTCTTCTCTAAGAACAAAGAGTACAGGGGCTCACTGTATAAACTAAAGTGAGAACTGAGTGGTATCCAGGCTTGTGTAGAGTTACATATCAGTAGTATGTTCATTATGACTTTAACATTCTAACTGCTCCTGGAACGTGATCTACTCCTGTTCCCTTAGTTTGTGCTTTCAATCCAATTTTGGCATCCTGCCATGGTCCTGAGTTTCCATATGTTTTGTCTCATCCTGAATTATTAACAGAGGACAGATCATAGAAATTGTTGTATTAATTCATGAATGCTTGAGTTTAAAAAAAAAAGGCTCATGGATAGCCAAGTATAATACATCAAAATTACATCACATTGCATCAATGAAGTCCTCTGATACTCTAGAAAAGCACAGCTTTGCAAGGAAATGCCAAGATACAAGGACATCATAAACAAGAGTTTCTAAACCAGCCCATTAGTGAAACAATTTAACCTGTGCTTGTCACTTGGCTTACTGGTGTGTACTTAGCAATGGCATTGTCTACTTAATCTGTCCTGAAAGCCATTTAAACTACAATTTTATTTGCAACAAAATGACTAGATGCTTATAACTCACAATCATCATGACTAAAACAGGATGACTCACAGCCCTCTGCCTCATCCTTCCTTGCTCTTATTTTTAAATGTATTCTGTACCCACTAACCTTCAAACTTCAGTACATGTCTCCATGAAACCACCACCATAACAACCACCACCAACAACAGTTCCCTAGCCACTTCTCCCTTTTCAAAATGTTCCAACGGTAAAGACTTGGGTCTACAAAAATATATCATTATTGAACAAAATAAAGATCATCAAAATTCTGTTTAATCATTATTAGAATTTTCTAAGACACATAATTTTCATGTCTTCTTAAGTAAGTGTGCATGTGTGTGTGTGTGTGTGTGTGTGTGTGTGTATGGTATTAAAAGCTTGAAATTTGGATTACATGGTTATGTTATGAACATGACAGAGAAAAAGACACCAGTCATTGTCTGTGAGTGCTCAAAAGCCCAGCTAATAAGTTTTAGCAAATGCTGAGGAGATGGATAAGTGTGTAAAGTTCTAACTATGAAAGAATTAAATTTCTGAGCTTTAGGTACATTTCCAAGTCAAGTATTACACAGCATACCTATAACCAAAGAGAAGTGGAAAGAAGCCTGAAGAAAGTTGGGTACTCAAACCTCCCTGGCTAAAATTATAAATCCTATGTTTTCAAAGGCAAGTCCCCTCTCAGAACCCCAGGTGGAAAACAACAGAGAAAACTACCAAGAGTTGAGATATGGACTCATAAACACTTGAGGAAGTGTATGCATACAGGAGGGGCATAGTAACCCTTTTGGGCAGCACACACCACAGGGACAACTGCATAAAAATTACACAGAAGAGTTTAATTTTCCCTGCACCATCCTATCCTCTGGGCTGGCACTGAACTTTCCAGTCTGTAGTTTCACTGATAAATAAATTAGCTTCCTGAGTCCTTGAAGTTGCCATTTTAATATGCTGACACAATTAGACTCTTCATGAATAATGAGGAAAGGAGAACTTATAAGCAGTCTGTGGTGAGGAAACCATCATCCCTAGTACTGTCTCCTATGAGGACACCTCCAGGTTTTTCTGCTGAAGAATGTAGCAGCTCTCAAATGACCATGGTGTATCCTGAGCTTTCGTCCCCACCGGCAAGAACACGCTCAGGACAACCGGAATTTTCTGCAGCAAAAGCTTTATTGCTTACTTCTACAGGAGCCAGTGGAGAAGAGAGAGAAAATGGCGGAGCCCCGTCCCTTTTATGGAGGATTGTCCTCCGCCTCGGATGTGTCGCTCCCTGATTGGCTGCAGCCCATCAACTGGAGTTGTCGTCACGGGGAAGGCAGAGCACATGGAGTGGAAAGCTACCCTGGCACATGAGCAGCTTGCTTGTTTACTACTTAGAACACGGGTGTCAGCGCCATCTTATAATGGCGAATGTGAGGGCGGCTCCTCACAATGCTGCTCCCTACATTGACCATGGAACTCCCTACAGTGACTTTGATACTTGAAGTCTACAGTGTTTGAAATATGACCCCAGTGCCCTGCTCTGAAGAGGACCTGATTCACCTTTATCAGAAAGAAATCCAACACTTTAATTATAGAATTCAAAATCAACATAAAACTTTGTGTTTCTATAGAAGGACATCAAACTACCCAATAAACAAGCAAACAAACAAACAAACAAACAAAAATGGTCTTGTTAGCAACTACATCACAAAGAACAAAATGCTCAGGAATGGACTTAACTGAGAAACTGGAAGACCTATGCGTTAAAATGTATAATTTTATTATTAATGAGAGAAACTGAAGGTGATACAAACAAGACATAAGATTCCTATGCCCATATTACCCTCAGTCATCTACAAATTTAGTGCAATCTCTATCAAAATTCCAGTGATATTTTTCAAGGGAATAGGAAAAATAATTCTAAAGGTCACAAAGGTATGCCAACTCCTCAAAACGGTAAGGCCATCATATGCAAAAGAAGTAAATCTAGCAACATCACGCTTGTGGTGGAAAATTATGTAATAAACTTACTGAAATAAAGCATTGTGATCTTTAGCTATGGGTCTCTGCATCAGTTTCCATCTGTTGCAGGGTGGAATGTCTCTGATGAAAATTATGTGAGGCTCCTGTCTGCAAGTATAGCAGAATATCATTCATAGTGTCAGGAGTGGACTCCCTCCCATTCTATATGGTCTCAAGCTGGGACAGTCATTGTTTAGGCATTCCCTCAAATCCCATTCCATCTTTCACCCCTGCACATGTTGTAGGCAGGACAAAATGTGGTTCTAAGGTTTTGTGGCTGTGTTGGTGTCCCAGTGCTTAAGACTTGCCTCATTACAGGAGTTGTCCAGCTCAGGTTCAATATCCTCTTCTCCCCACTCCCAATTGCTAGGAATCTTAGCTATGGTTACCATCATAGATTCCTGGGAGTTTCCATTGTTCTGGGATTCTTGCTTGTCCTACTTATGACCCACCAACTCCCGATCCAGTTGACTCTCTCAGTGCTCTCTCCCTCCTTCTATGCCCCACCTTGTACCTCCTGTTTCTATCTCCATTGCTAGGAATCTTAGCTATGGTTACCATCATAGATTCCTGGGAGTTTCCATTGTTCTGGGATTCTTGCTTGTCCTACTTATGACCCACCAACTCCCGATCCAGTTGACTCTCACAGTGCTCTCTCCCTCCTTCTATGCCCCACCTTGTACCTCCTGTTTCTATCTCCATTACCTCCCCTACCCAGTCACCTCCCTCCATCTACCCCCCAATGTATAATCTATTTCTCCTTCTCAGTGAGATTCAAGCATCTGCTCTCTTGGGCTTTCCTTGTTATATATCTTCTTTGGGTCTGTGGATTACAGCATGGTTATCTTGTATTTTATGACTAATATATACTTATAACTGAATACATACCATGTTTCTATTTCTGTGTCTGGGTTACCTCACTCAGGATGATCTTTTCTAATCTCATTCATTTGCCTGAAAATTTCATGATGTCATTGCTTTTAATGACTGGGTAATACTCCATTGTGTAAATGTAGCATATTTACTTTTTCCATTCTTCAATTAAGTGGCATCTACAATGGTCCAAGTTTCAGACTATTATGAATAAAGCTGTTATGAACATAGTTGAGCAAATGTCTCTATGACGTGGTGGAGCTTATTTTGGGTATATGCCCATGAGTCGAATCTTGAGGTAGATCTATTCCAAGTCTTCTGAGGAACAGCCAAATTGATTTCCAGAGTGGTTATACAAGTTTGCACTCCTACCAGTAATGGAGGACTGCTCTCCTTGCCCCACAACCTCAGTAAAATGAACTGTTTCTTGAGACGTTTATGTTAGCCATTTTGACATGTGTAAGATGGAATCTGAGAGACATTTTAGTTTGCATTTCCCTGATGTCTAAGAATGTTGTCCATTTTTTAGGTGCTCTCCTGGAGATTCCTCTGTTGAGAATTCTGTTTAAATCTATAAACCATTTTTAATTGAGTTATTTTGTTTGATAATGTCTAGTTTCTTGAGTTTCATATATATTCTAGATGTCATCGCTCTCTTGGATGTGGAGCCGATGAAAATATTTTCCCATTCTGTAGGCTGCTGTTTTGTCCTTTTGATGGTGTCCTTTCCCTTACAGAGCACTTCAGCATCAGGAGATCCCATTTATTAATTGTTGATCCTAGTGCCTGAACTATTGGTGTTCTGTTCATAAAGTGGCATCCTGTATCAATGCATTCAAGGCCATTCCCCACTTTCTCTTCTATTAGATTTAGTGTATCTGGTTTTATGTGGAGGTCGTTAATCCACTTAGATTTGAGTTTTGTGCAAGGTGATAGATATGGATACATTTGCATTCTTCTACATTGAAAACATTCAGGTAGACTAGCAACCTTTGTTGAATGTGTTTTCATTGTTCCATTGTATAATTTTCCCTTCTTTGCCAAAATTTAAATGTCTACAGGTGTGTGGATTTACTTCTGGTTCTTTAGTTCAATTTGATTGATCAACATGTATCACTTATGCCAGTACCATGTTGCTTTTATTACTACTACTCTTTTATTACAACTTGAAATAAGGAATGGTGATGCCTCCAGAAGTTCGTTTATTGCATAGAATTGTTTTAGCTATCTTGGGTTTTTTGTTTGTTTGTTTTTCCATATGAAGTTGAGTATTGTTCTTTCAAAGTCTGTATAGAATTGTCTTGGAGTTTTGATGGAAATTGCATCGATTCTGTAAATTGCTTTTGGTAGGATGACCATTTTTACTATGTTAATCCTACTGATTCATGAGCATGGGAGATCCTTACATATTCTGATCTCCTCTTCAAATTCTTCTTCAAAGATTTGAAGTTCTTGTCATATAGGTCTTTTATTTGCTTGGTTAGAGTTACACCAAGATATTTTATATTTTTTGTGGCTATTGTAAAAGGCATTGTTTTTATCAGCCAATTTATTATTTGATTTGTTTTAGTTAATTTTTTATCCAGTCACTTTGCTGAAGGTGTTTATCGACTGGTAAAATTTTGGGGGTCACTTATGTATACTATTATATCCTCTGAGAATAGAGATCCTTTGACTTCTTTCATCTTCTTCCATTACAATGTGTATGCCCTTGATCTCCTTTAACTGTGGTTAATACTTTAGCTAAAACTTCAAATTCTATGTTGAGCAAGAATGGAGAGATGGAACAGCCTTATCTTGTCTCTGATTTTAGTGTAAATGCTTTAAGTTTCTCTTTGTTTAATTTGATGTCAGCTATTGGCTTGCTGTTTACTGCCTTTATTGTGTTTAGGTATACGCTGTATATCTCTAATATCTCCAAGACTTTTATCATGAATGGGTGTTGCATTTTGTCAAAGGCTTTTTCAGCTTCTAATGACATGATCATACATTTTTGCTTTTACTTTGATTATATGGTGGATTAAATTGATGAAATTGTATATGCTGAGTCATCCCTGCATCTCTGGAATGAAAACTACTTGATTCTGGTGGATGATCTTTTTGATGTGTTTTTGGATTCAATTTGTGAGTATTTTATTGAGTATTTTTGCATCCATGTTCATCAGGGTAATTGATCTAAAATATCTTTCTTTGTTGAGTCTTTGTGTGATTTAGGTTTCAGGGTGATGTGGCCTCATAAAATCAAATGGCAGTGTTTCTTCTGTTTCTATTATGTAGAATAGTTTGAGGAGTAGTGCTATTAGTTCTTCCTTGAAGAGGTGGTAGAATTATTTTCTAAAATCATCTGGCCTTCGGCTTTTATCATTGGGAGACTTTTAATGACTACTTCTATTTCCTCATAGGTCATAGGTCAATTTAGATTATTTAAAAATCTTATCTTGATTTAACTTTAGTAAGTGATAGATTCAAATTTTAAACATTAGATGTTGAATAAATAAAGCTTATTAAATCATCCATCTAAAACAGGCACATAAAATACAGCGGTAAGTGGTATCTATTTAAATAGTTTTATATGGTAAAGGAAATACAAAGGGGCCAATATAGAGAGTAAAAGAAACTATTTATAATCCATATGCTCATTTAAGAGGCCACAATACAAAAGAATTTCTTACATAATAAATATCTTGATTATTTGATTATTACATGTAGATTGTTTCATAATTAGTATCACATCATTAACTCAACTGTGTTGTTTATACCTAACTTTTAAATTTAAAGTATTGGAGGATACTTGAAAGTAGATTTGAATCAATTGAGTAGCTAATCAACTTATGTAGAAAACAAAAAAATTTATATTTTAGCCAGGAAATGTTTCTAGAATTTTCTGCAGTATAGAAAATCAACATGACTGGCAAAAGATGCCAGAGGTTCAGGAATTCCCTAGGCATTCCTTCAGTATTACAGATTGGCACTCGGGAAGGGTCAGGCTAATCATCTCCAAAGGCAGTTCCTCTAGCTGATAGTTGTGAACAGGTTATTTCCAATTTGCTTTAAGCATTTCCTTTTCAAAATAGCTTAAAACCAGGCACAGTACACAGTTTATAGATTTTGAAGCAGTTCTAAGAGAACATTGGCATGGTGCTTTCAGTTTACAGTTAAATGATCCAGTATTTTTTCCACTAGAAAAGGGCATAGCTACTGCATTTTAGAATGTCCTTGTGCTTTGGGAAGTGGTCCTGTCACTTGGGATGAAGGACGAGGTTACGTGTCTAATTATGTTTTCTTTTGCAAAACTACTTCACCATCCATTATGTGGAAACTTTAATGAGCTATTTCTGGAAAGGGTATGCCACATACAATCATCTCTGTGAAAATACTCAATGAATGGACCCAGAACAAGAAGAGCAACAGTTCCAGTACTGTCATCCCTAACAGCCTATAGCTAATCTCAGTCTTTGTGGTACTAGAACTCATTTAATTTGCACTTGAGTAAAATAATAGCTGAGGCACATGTTAGGTAGGTGTTGGCAATATATATATATATATATATATATATATATATATATATATATATATATTGTATATATATATATTGTATCTATATATATATTGTATATATATATATACTTTGTATAAAGATGACTAGATGAGAATATTATATTACTACATGTAAAATAGACTCAGAAATATTGACTGTCCTTTGTAAATGTCATTTCAGATGCTGTCAGTTACATGAAAGATAAACTGTTCTTCAGTGTCAGACTTCCCAATACTGTCATATTGTGCTGAGATGTTACATGACTGAGTGTGCTGTGGGTCACATCACAGATGCTTCTTCAGATTCACCTTCATCCTCCCTTACTTGGGGATTCTTCTTCTTTTTTTAAAAAAACTGTCACATTATACATTTTATAAAATGCATTCTATTTCGCTACATATTTTAATGCCTTTGAGTTAATTTAGTAGTTTTGTGACCACTACAAATCAATTTTAGAACATTTTCTTCTTCAGTATGATCTTCCAAGCTCATTTGTTATAATCTTTAATCCCATTCTTAGCCCCAGGCAACAACAAACCTACCTTATTACTCTACCTTTAAACATTTTGTTTTATTGACATCTCATATAAACTTGAGTCACATTATATGTGGTCTCTTTGTCCTGGCTTCTCTCATTTCAGAGAGTCTGATTCTAAGTACTGATGCTAAGCCACATCTTAGACATAGCATTTGTTACTAATTCAGTACTTTTTTTCTAGTCCACAGATACACAAGCTGTTCACTAGCAGATGGATATTTAATTTCTTTTACTTTGGGGGCAAATAGGAATAAAGTTGCTACAAATATTTGCTTGGGAATTGGTAGATGAACAAATTTATATTTATTTTTGTAAGATGCATAGGAATTAAGATGTTGCTCTTTCTAATTCTTTATTTATTCCTTCCACACAAGTTAATTTGTGATATGTGACTGACTCCTGTTTTTGTATTATACATTTCATGGTCCTCAATATGTTGAGCATTTTTCTAGTTAGTCAGACTAGCTAATTGAAACAGGTTCACAGAAAATAAATGTGTACCATGCTTTAACCTCTTTTATGAACTTTGTCAGATCAAGAAGACACTTAAAATCAATGCATGATAACTATTTAAAAACTAAATGTATACAAAAGGATGGAAACGGAAATCATTTGGTTGAACATAAACCCATACTAAAATGGTTGTGTATTACTCATTCTGCATTCATGGTTTATCTAATACATTACTAATTGGAGACAACAATCAAAATAAAAGAACTTCTTTTCTGAAGAATTGGTACAATACAATTAAAAGTTGAGAAGTTTAGTCATTGAAGCAGGATTTCTGAGAAACAAATAAAAAAATGACTACTTTCTAAGAATGAAAAATAAGCTATTATTGATACTTTTTAAAATGTGTGTGTGTGTGTGTGTGTGTGCATAAGCCCATGCACAATCAGGAGTAACTATGCCACAGTGCATATGTTTCAGTCATAGGATATCTTTTCAGGAGAAAGTTAACTCCTTCCACCTTGAGTTAGATTATTATTTTTAATTGTTTATTCTTTGAGAATTTCATACATGGATAATCTATTCTACTGACTCTCCCCTTTCAGCCTATTTCCCTTCAACTTCTACTCCCTAGAAGTCTCCTTACCAGATCCATATCTTTTTTATTTATTTTAATATCAATTGTGTTTAACCAGAGCTGTCTGGGTGACTACTGACAAAATTGTTCATTAAAGTCAAAGGACTAATCTGTGGGTAGATGTCTGAAGGCAACAACTCCCATCTCCTAGACTCTATCTGGAGCTAGTAGTTCATTCATGAGGGGTGGAGCCTTTGTCTTTTGAAGCAGGGTCTCTCTCGTTCTTTTCTTTCTTCCTTCCTTTCTTCCTTTCTTCCTTTCTTTCTTTCTTTCTTTCTTTCTTTCTTTCTTTCTTTCTTTCTTTCTTTCTTTGTTTTTTACTTTCTTTCTTTCTTTCTTTCTTTCTTTTTTGACTTTTGCAGTTTTTTTATTAGACATTTTCTTTATATTCATTTCAAATGCTATCCCAAAAGTTTCCTATACCTTCCCCCCACCCTGCCCCCCTACCCACCCATTCCCACTTCTTGGCCCTGGTATTCCCCTGTACCGGGGCATATAAAGTTTGCAATACCAAGGGGCCTCACTTCCCAGTGATGGCCAACTAGGCCATCTTCTGCTACATATGCAGCTAGAGACACGAGCTCTGGGGGTACTGGTTAGTTCATAATGTTGTTCCACCTATAGGGTTGCAGACCCCTTCAGCTCCTTGGGTGCTTTCTCTAGCTCCTCCATTGGGGGCCCTGTGTTCCATCTTATAGATGACTGTGAGCATCCACTTCTGTATTTGCCAGTCACTAGCATAGCCTCATACGAGACAGCTATACCAGGGTCCCTTCATCAAAATCTTGCTGGCATACGCAATAATGTCTGGGTTTGGTGGCTGATTATGGGATGGATCCCCAGGTGGGGTAGTCTCTGGATAGTCCATCCTTTCGTCTTAGCTCCAAACTTTGTCTCTGTAACTCCTTTCATGGGTATTTTGTTCCCTAGTCTAAGGAGGAATGAAATATCCACCTGTTGGTCTTCTCTCTTCTTGATTTTCTTGTGTTTTGCAAATTGTATCTTAGGTGTTCTAAGTTTCTGGGCTAATATCCACTTATCAGTGAGTGCATATCTAATGACTTCTTTTGTGATTGGGTTACCTCACTAAGGATGATATCCTCCAGATACATCCATTTGTCCAAGAATTCTCGTTCTTTTCATTGTGCTGCTTTTGAAAGTTTCCTGCTGACTCTCTTGGCTTTTTCTTGGGTCTCTGTCTCCATCTCCCTATAAGAGTACTGAAATTACAGATGCAAGCCACTACATCCCGATTTTTAAAATGGACTTCAAGAATCAAATTCTAAATGATAATTAGACTTACATCACAAACACTTGTATCTGCTGAGCAATTTCACAGGTGTAATGTTAAAGTCTAATATGCTACAGTTTATGGAACAGGTGGGACAAGAACATTTAAAGTTTACGTGGGTGAGTGAAACAATTTAAGACACTAAGTTAAGTGCACAGAGCAGTGTAGGTTATGTTTGTGAAAGAATGTATGTGAGAGGGGTCCAGAAAAGAGCACATGTAATTTATTGTAAAATTAATCAGATTATATATGCAATATATTCTTGGAATTACCTCATGACTAGGATAGATAAACATTTAATCAGAAGAACTTGCTTTGTTGGTATGGAAATCTGAACATCAAATGAATTCTTTACAACCATCTGGGTTTGTTGCATTTTAAGGGTGTGAAGATGAGGGGCATGTCTTTGTGTGCAAGGAATGAGTACTAAAAAGGTGATCATCAGGACCAGGAGAAGTCTGGAGAAATCATGGTGTTTTTAGTCTGAGCCTCTCATGTAAAAATGTTAAACTAGGTTTTAGATTTAAACTTCATGTGTCTAAAACAATATGGAAAATGCAAAAAGAATTATGGAAAATGTAGAGGCTTTTTTTTTTCAGAAAATTATGATCTTAGTTTAAGAAAGATGAAAGTTTCGTCGGAGGCCCTTGCCAACGCACCTCATTGAGGACACATGGAACAAGAGCAAAGCAGCCTGTCAGGCCACCTCTGCCAGGAAATGCACTTTTCAAAAATATGTTCATCGTTTATCTTGGTAATTACAATCCAATACTGCAGGACATTGTAAATGTTAGAAAAACAACATGGGCAGGAATAGAAACCATGTGAGTGTGTTCCTTCATCTTTGCTAAATTATGTAGCTTAAGAACTGTGACACTTGGTCTCTACCCTACAGAGACAGCAAGGAGGTCAGAAGAGAGAAGTGGAATCCATCCTTCCTTGTCCTAGGTGGGGGAGGGGATCAACCTTTAAAGATCCTCTGTGTCTTCCTTTCTTAGTTAGTTTTCTAGAAGGGTTTAGTGTTTCAAGAAAGAGACTGAAGAGTAGACTTATTTGTTGCAGAAAGAGTAGTACTCAAAGTCACCAGATACAGTCAATCAGCCACTTAGTCTTCTAAGTTGGTTTCTAACTAGGCACTCATCCTTTGGGAAAATATCATAATTACTAGAGTATAGATCATTAGAATCAAGAGATTATTTTTCTAGGTAACCTCAACCAAACACACATATCACTATCTGAGATTCTGGAGCCTGAAACTACTATGCACAGGAGATCATAAGTGACAGACAGTGTTCATGGTGTATCATCTCTGGACCATTAGCTACCATTACCCCAAAACTGCATGTCCCCTCTCTGTTCTTTGAAGCAAGACTCCAAGCTCGCCAGATATGAGACATATCCACATATCAAATTCCTAATTCAGAATCCCCTAACAGGTATTCCTGGAGCCCTGTTTTATGCCTGAAATGTAGTTACAGACTGATAAAGTTGATTGAGAAAATGTTTTTCAATATACAGAACTAAACGCATCTAGGAACTGTGACCTGCAAATGCCTCACTCTGCTAACAACCAATTTCATCAACAGTTAACAGGTAATTCTGTAAAACCTGACATCTACAAAGTAGGGGTCAGTGTTGAAAATATAAAAGCAACAGAGATTGCTTTTTTGTGAAACTATCCTACAGGTCTACATAGGCTATGAACACAGAATATGGAGAAACCTACAGCTATTAATTAAAATATATTCTAGGAAAGATAGTCTGATAGGAAAGAGAAAATATTTAACTCCATCTCAGGGTGAATGATCAGGGGACTCAGATGCAAATTTCTCCCTGAACCTCAATTTCCACATCATTAAAATTTGGTAGAGGCTCAACCTAATGCTCAAGTAACCAGGAAGATTTAACTTAAAACTGAAAAGGGCTCCCCTCGGGGGAAACCTTGCCATGTTCAAAAGGACTGTGGCATTCAGACTGTCCTTGACTTACAAAGTTGAATGCAACTTGAATTTATAATAGTTTAATAGATTCTGTTAGTAAAAGCCATCCATGACATGTTTAACTTTGATCTTTTCCTCAATAAGTAATGTGCAGTACAGTACTCTCAATAGTCCAGGCTCTCAGTGGGACCATGGGGAAAATGTCACATACTTCACAGTGTTGCTAAATGATGATGATTCAGTAGGTAAAACACCCTCAAGGCCCCGAGTTCACATTCCTAACACCATATATGGATGTGGTAGCATGCCTCTGTAACTCAGTTGCTTGTTCGATGATAAAGACTGACACATCCCTGGAACACACAGGACAGCTACAAAGGTGAAGTTTAGATTCATCAGGAGATCCTATCTCAAAAATAATGTAGTTAGTAAATCAAGAATGATAGAGAAAGACTCCAGACATTAACGGCATGTGTTCAGAGGAACACATGTATGCATATGTATACACACTCAAGAAAACATGTATATATAATACACATCACACAAAAACCCAAACTCTCCATATCTACCATGTAACAGTACTTTGTAACTGAAAAGACATGGCTTTGTTATAAGGGAAACAAAAGTGAAGAAACTAGTATTTCTAATAATATTTATTGGCAGCTCTTTTAATTATAAGCAGAACTATATGTAACTTAAGAAAAATAAGTACAGAAAATACAGGGAGGAGTTTATGAAATTGAAGAGTAAACCTAAAAAAAAAAAAAATACCAGATTTCATAAATAGCGAAGGACAAGGCCCTTTCCTGGAACAAAGGTTGTAAGTATAGAAGGACAGTGGTGGGAACAAGTCCTCCATCCAGAAGTTCTTCCTCTAAGACTAAGTTCCAGAGATAGAACCTCAGCTTGGCCTCACGTCGGATGCACTACCAACCCTTGATCTCCAAAATATAGTTACAGGACTGGCACATGAAAAAGGGGAAATGGACATTGGGTGTAGTCACAGTAACTAATTGTTACACATGGCCTCATCACAACACCACTCTGAAGTGCTGTGAATTTGTGCCTACTTGAAGGGAGGAGTGATGCTTTTAAGTGTCAGAACCAAGTTCAAGGAGTTAGAAAGGGGAACTGCTGAGTTTGGAGCCCAAGATTGTCACTATTACACTTTTTCCCCTGGCAACAGAGTATAGGCTCTTTCCACCTCAAAGTCTTGGAGCAGAGCTTTAAAAGGTAGGTGGGATTCCAAATGGCAGAGACATGAAGGAGAAGAAAGTGGGAAATTACCAAGTCTTGTGCCCTGCCATGCATTTGCTGTTAATATTTGCAGTGCAGTATTCCCGTCAACTACAGAGCCAGTATCTTTTGCAATACTAAAGAAAAAAGAACTAGAAAGAAAAGAAAAGCATGCTCAGAGTGCCCTGTGAGACTCACAAACGTTCTGCTGAAGGAAAAGCTATCCAAGGCAGCATTTGTCTAAATTAAAAATAACAATAAAAGGAAAAACTTTGAGATCTATTCCTAGCTGAGATATTGCACAGTCAACAACACTTAAATTTGACTTTGATTTTTTAAAAAGAATGTATGTTGTTTTGAATAGATATACGTAACCAACTTTTGCAAGCTTCAGAGGAAGCTAAAATTATGTTAATCGCTTGCTCATTTTGAATAGACTCCATTCTGTGGAATTCCAAAAGTATCTGTCACCAAGTTTACCTGTGTTACATGAACACTGTATATTTTACACACTAAAGAACCCCAAATACCAGAAAATACCTGCAAACATTTGAGTGGCCAACTGAGCACTCTCTAAAATGGGTTTAATTTCTAGTTACTCATGGGCATCTGGAACACACCCTAAGCAGGTCATTGGTTTTGGTTTGGGTTTTCATCCAAGATATGTAAATTTTCCAGTGAAACTCTTCTTAATTGGTTGATGTGTTTTGAGCACCATGGTGCATCTCCTAGGGAGCAAAGATAGTTTGTTTCCTTGACCTTATACCAGGGATTTAAAAGGCACATGTACAGGGAACTGAAATTGGCATCTTAGGGGATCCCACTAAGCTCCAAGTACTTCACTGGCCTTTTATATCCCCACATCTCCATGATCCAAATGTCAGCACTTGGAAAAGCAGGTAGAGGACTCATTTATTCCAGCAGTATGGTCCTTCCAAGGCCAACAACTAAGGACAGCTCACTGGCTGGAGGGAGAGAGAAACAGTGGGGACAAAGCCACATGTATGGACAAATGGATATGAAGAACATGTTTCCAGTGTTCCACAATACACAAATGAGAAGATGAAGAGAGAGCAGAGAGAAGAGGAGCAGAGGCTGTGAGTGTGGAGGGGAAAGAGTGAGAGAGGGAGGGGAAGGTGTGGAATGAGGAGTTGCATGAGAATACCTTACATAATGGCAGTGCTCCAAACTGATCGTGGTGACAGTTGCTCAAATCTTTGAGCATACCAAGAACTAGTAATTGTAATTTTAGGTGGGTGAATTCATCATGTCTGAGTTATAGCTCAATAAAGGGATTCTGAGAAATAAAAATGTAAAATCTTACAATAGACTAACAAATCAGTGAAATAATTTTGTTAGTTTTAACCTCTATATGGTAAAACACTTGCTCAAGTTCTCTCCAAATAGAATGTGTTGATTCAGAAGAAACACTCCCTGTGTTGTCCCCATTTGAAATAATCCCAATAATTAATTCCAAATAATCAATAAGATTAAACCATCATGGGGTTTAATCTTCCTCCACACTGTTTGCTAAAGAGTCTGACTTTTTATCAATGTGTGCTTTTTAATTGTTTGTCAAAGATTAGGTGGCTGTAACTGTATGGGTCTGTTTCTGAATCCTACATTCTACTCTATTGGTCTATGTACCTGCTTTGTTACCATACTGCTTTTGTTAACTGCTCTGCAGTCTAGTTTGAAACTGGGTATCATGGTGACTCTAGGATTGCTTCTACTGACTGGTCCACTGTACTTCCATATGAATTTTAAGCTGTTTTTCTACTTTCTTGAGAGTCATTGTGATCTTGACAGGAATTGCATTTGAATCTGTAGATCACATTCAGTAATATAGTCATTTTCACAGTATCCTTTCTACCAATCATAAACATGAGACGTTTTTCTATGGTCTGATGCCTTCTTCAATGTTTTAAGTTTTTGTTGTGGGAGTTTTTCATCTCCAGATTTAGGTTCTTTCCTAGTTTTATTGTAAACTACTGTGAGTGAGATTATTTTTCCGGTTTTCTTCTCAACACATCTGTTATTAGCAGATAACAAAGCTAGTTATCGCAGCCTGTCTGAGAAGCACTTTATTGAAAAATTTTCTATCTCTGCTCACCAGGGAAATTTTTTATAATATCATTTTGTTGTTTTGTTCTTAGCTAGTTTTGGCATCAGTGTAATTCTGACTTCGTGATTTCATCTGTATAAGAATGAAAACATCCTCAGGACTTCCATTAATCATCCCCTCTGCCAAAAGAATTTCTGGCTCAGGGAGAGAGCAGTATTAGCCCAATCATGTAAACAGAAATATTGAGAAAGTTGTCTGAGTACATGTCCATTTAGCAAAACTCAGTAGTATGTCTCCACTGAGAATTGGTCCCTCCTAAGCCATAGGCTTTTGACCACTAATAGACATGTATTTCTTTCTATGGAGTAGGTCTCAGCTCCAATCAGAAAATGGTCCATTACCTGCTCAACCTTACCTTGCCATATTTCACTAGTATGCACATCCTACCTGGCAGACTGGTACTATAGCACACAGGTTCCATAGCTGGGTAAGACTGTTTATGACTTTATCTCGTTATGCGATCCATACAATGCCTTCTGAAACTATGGATGAGAGCTAGCATGGAGGAGGCTTACATCTTAGTTCCAGGTCTATTTCTCTGTATCCTACATCCAAAGTGTTTGGCATTTTCAGCAATAGGGTCTAGTTATCTAGTTCTAGTTGAAAGCTAAAAGAAGTGGCAATAATAAACATGTGTTTTAGGGCTTCTGGGGGCCTCCCTAGCCATGAACTCATAGAAAGGTGTGGTAATTTCAATAAGAATGGCAACTATAATCTTATAGATTTGAATGCTTGGTCACCAGGAACTGGCACCTTTTGAATGAATTAGTGGGTGTGAGCTTTGAAGTTTTCAAAAGCCTAAGCCAGGCTCACAGGCTCTCTCTTGCTTTGGCTGGTAGATCTGGATATATAACTCTCAGCTGCTATAACACCTTGTCTGCCTGCATGCCACCGTGCTTCCTCTCACTATGATGATAATGGACTAAACATCTGAAACTGTAAACAAGGCCCCATTAAATGCTTTCCTTTATACAAGTAGCTGTGTCAGCAAGTGCCTCTTGGCAACAGAAACAGGGTCTGGGTTTCATGTCCGCAGACAGGATGGGTTCTGAGATGGGGCAGTCCCCAGATGGCCCTTCCTTCAGTCTCTGCTCTATTTTTTTTTTTTTGTCCCTGTTTTTCCTTTGGACAGGAATATTTCTGGATTAAAAACTTTGAGATGGGTGGGTGGCTCCATTCCTCTACCCAGGGACACCAGAGGTGGTCTCTACAGGTTCTATCTCCCCTTTGATGTGCAGTTTCGATAAAGTCATTCCTGTTGGGTCCTGGGAGCCTCTCAATTCCCTGTTGTCAGGGATCTTCCAATGGCTATCCCCCTCTGCTCATGTTTGTATTCGATTTGCTGACCCTATGTACCTCTCTCCAGTCCCCTCCAGTACTTGATATTGCCTGACCCTTGTTTCTTCACCCTCCTCTCCCCCTCGCAGGTCCTCACATAACTCCACCTCCCACAATCATCATGTTCCCCACTCAATATCAGCCTGAGAAAGAAATATAGGAACAAAAGTAACTGATGGCCCCTTTGGCCGTTTGGTTTCTCTTGTTCTTGTGGTTTCTATGGGTCAGATCTAAGAGCCTTTGCATACAAAGGGAACATCTTACCTGTGAGATATGTCTCTGCCACTAGGTTTCTTGGTTTGAACATTGATCTTGCCTCAGGTAATATACCTCTGTTCCAATGTTACCTCATAACACTCCTTTTCTTGGAATGTGACAATCCATGACAAGATATCTACAGAACATTTCATCCTAAAACAAAAGGATATACATTCTTCTCAGCAACTCATGGTACCTTCTCCAAAATTGACCATATAATTGGTCACAAAACAGGCCTCAACAGATACAAAAATATTGAAATTGTCCCATGCATCCTATCAGACCACCATGGACTAAGGCTGATCTTCAATAACAACATAAATAATGGAAATCCAACATTCACGTGGAAACTGAACAACACTCTTCTCAATGATACCTTGGTCAGGGAAGGAATAAAGCAAGAAATTAAAGACTTTTTAGTGTTTAATGAAAATGAATCCACAACATACCCAAACTTATGGGACACAATGAAAGCATTTCTAAGAGGGAAACTCATAGCTCTGAGTGCCTCCAAAAAGAAACTAGAAAGAGCACACACTAGCAGCTTGACAACACACCTAAAAGCTCTGGAACAAAAGGAAGCAAATTCATCCAAGAGGAGTAGACAGCAGGAAATAACCAAACTCAGGGGCGAAATCAACCAAGTGGAAACAAGAAGAACTATTCAAAGAATCAACCAAACAATGAGCTGGTTCTTTGAGAAAATCAACAAGATAGATAAACCCTTAGTCAGACTAACTAGAGGGAACAGGGAGAAAATCGTAATTAACAAAAACAGAAATGAAAAGGGAGACATAACCACAGATCCTGAAGAAATCCAAAACACCATCAAATCCTTATACAAAAGACTATACTCAACAAAGCTGGAAAACCTGGATGAAATGGACAAGTTTCTAGACAGATACCAGGTACCAAAGTTAAGTCGGGATCAGGTTAATGATCTAAACAGTCATATATCCCCTAAAGAAATAGAAGCAGTCATTAATAGTCTCCCAACCAAAAAAAGCCCAGGACTAGATGGGTTTAGTGCAGAGTTCTATCAGACCTTCAAAGAAGATCTAATTCCAGTTCCTCACAAACTATTCCACAAAATAGAAGCAGAAGGTGCTCTACCCAATTCAGTCTATGAAGCCACAATTACTCTGATACCTAAACCACAGAAAGATCCAACAAAGATAGAGAACTTCAGACCAATTTCCTTTATGAAGATCGATGCAAAAATACTCAATAAAATTCTCACTAACCGAATCCAAGAATACATCAAAACAATCATCCATCCTGACTTAGTAGGTTTCATTCCAGGGATGCAGGGATGGTTTAATATACGGAAATCCATTAACATAATCCATTATATAAACAAACTCAAAGAGAAAAATCACATGATCATCTCTTTAGATGCGGAGAAAGCATTTGACAAAATCCAACACCCATTCATGATAAAAGTCTTGTAAAGATCAGGAATTCGAGGCCCATACCTAAACATGATAAAAGCAATCTACAGCAAACCAGTAGCCAACATCAAAGTAAATAGTGAGAAGCTGGAAGGAATCCCATTTAAATCAGGGACTAGACAAGGCTGCCCACTTTCCCCATACCTATTAAACATAGTATTGAAGTCCTAGCCAGAGCAATTCAACAACAAAGGGAGATAAAGGGGATACAAATTGGAAAGCAAGAAGTCAAAATATCACTTTTTGCGGATGATATGATATTATATATAAGTGACCCTAAAAATTCCACCAGAGAACTCCTAAACCTGATAAACAGCTTCAGTGAAGTAGCTGGATATAAAATTAACTCAAACAAGTCAATAGCCTTTCTCTACATCAAGAACAAACCGGCTGAGAAAGAAATTAGGGAAACAACACCCTTCTCAAGAGTCACAAATAACAGCCGGGCGTGGTGGCGCATGCCTTTAATCCCAGCACTCGGGAGGCAGAGGCAGGCGGATTTCTGAGTTCGAGGCCAGCCTGGTCTACAAAGTGAGTGCCAGGACAGCCAGGGCTACACAGAGAAACCCTGTCTCGAAAAACCAAAAAAAAAAAAAAAAAAAAAAAAAAAAAAGAGTCACAAATAATATAAAATACCTTGGAGTGACTCTAACTAAAGAGGTGAAAGATCTTTATGATAAGAACTTCAAGACTCTGAAGAAAGAAATCAAAGAAGATCTCAGAAAATGGAAAGATCTCCCATGCTCATGGATTGGCAGGATCAATATAGTGAAAATGGCTATCTTGCCAAAAGCAATCTACAGATTCAATGCAATTCCAATCAAAATTCCAACTCGATTTTTTCAACGAATTAGAAAGAGCAATCTGCAAATTCATCTGGAATAATAAAAAACCTAGGATAACAAAAACTCTTTTCAATGATAAAAGAACCTCTGGGGGAATCACCATGCCTGACCTAAAACTGTACTACAGAGCAATTGTGATAAAAACTGCATGGTACGGATATAGCGACAGACAAGTAGACCAATGGAATAGAATTAAAGACCCAGAAATGAACCCACACACCTATGGTCACTTGATCTTTGACAAGGGAGCTAAAACCATCCAGTAGAAAAAAAAAAACAGCATTTTCAACAAATGGTGCTGGCACAACTGGTGGTTATCATGTAGAAGAAGGTGAATTGACCCATTCCTATCACCTTGTCCTAAGGTCAAATCTAAGTGGATCAAGGAATTCCACATAAAACCAGAGACAGTGAAACTTATAGAGGAGAAAGTGGGGAAAAGCCTGGAAGATATGGGCACAGGGGAAAAATTCCTGAATCCTTAACGTTAATGTTGGTCCTAAGTTTTTCTTCTCCAGTAACTCTCAACATGTCCTGTAGTGACATTCTATT
The DNA here is from genome assembly GCF_978045245.1 of Mus caroli. Lineage (NCBI taxonomy): Eukaryota > Metazoa > Chordata > Mammalia > Rodentia > Muridae > Mus > Mus caroli. The sequence goes on from NW_028227259.1 coordinate 43,739,933, forward strand.
ATCTCTCAAAACCTTTCAGGCAACTTACCAGGCAGATGCTTTCTCCTGTGCATGTGTCTGTTGCAACAGAATGATTTCCTGCCTTTCATCCCCTTCATCCTGACTCTCATCCTGCCATGAAGATGGTGATGGCGTGTCTGAGTATACTTTGCTTTGGGTCTTCTGCACCTAACAAGAACTCAGGAAATTCTGGTTAAAGAAAGAATAAGCATGTCATATTTGCCTGTGGCCAGAGCTTTTGAAAACCGTAACATAACAATACAGTCAACACAGTAGATCTGCAGTTTGTCACTGAGCCTTCTCCTTCATCTGCCCTTCTGTTCCAAGCAAACACATTTGCCTGTTGTCTCTGGATCTCAGCTTTTCCTAACTCCCTGATATTTTGGTATCACCAGCTTACTTTGAGTACATTCATGTTTCAGATGCACCATGCCAATTTGTTATGGAGAACAAGTCAATCCACTGAATTAACAGAAAGATAACAACAGAATTCTTTTACTATTCATTTTATACAGAGTGTCCTTGCTTTCTTCGTATGACTGATGCCCACTGGTCCTCACATAATAGGTCACAGCCACAATCATTATCAAGAAACATCTTATATGACTTGTGTGCCTTTAACCTGGTCTCATATCTTAAGACAAAGTTCAAATGACCTGTCAGCTTAGAAAAACTATCAGAAAACAAACAAACAAACAAACAAACAAAAAGCCATGGAAAGAAGAAAATAAGTATCTGTAAATTACTATAAAGACCTAGCTGCAATACCACTATGAGGGCCCAAAGGACATACAGGAAATGATAAATGCAAGCAGAACTCATCAGTAGCAGGAAGAAACACTCCTTGCAAGGGACAGGAGGTCAAAACGAGGCAGGGCTCTAGAGCTAAGGCCCACACTCAATCCTGAGTCATTGCTTAGACTGGACAGAAGCAATAGAAGCTATGACTTTGTCAGAGATGTACCATGAAAATATACCTATCTCTAGCTCAGTGACCTTAGCCTTTACCATGTCACTTGTAGTCTGACTTGGTATCTGATATATTTGGAAAAGACAAAAGTTATTGCATGGATATTTGCCTGCTTCTTTTGCCCCAACTGCTTGCCATCATTAAACCTAGTCATGCTACTTAGACATCACTCTTCTGCCTGCTCCTGGGTACCAGTTCATAACACAAGCTTTCTGTTCACATACGACCCAGAGCATAGTTTAGAAGACAGATTTGATTAGAAAAAAACAGATTACCCACCCTAACAGCAAAAAAGAAAAAGTGGCTAAAAGAGCACGTGGCCAGAGAAACTCTGTGTATTTACACTTTTAGGAAGGCTATCTATTGTTAAAAAAACAAAACAAAACAAAACAAAACAAAAACAGAAGAAGAAGAAGAAGAAGAAGAAGAAGAAGAAGAAGAAGAAGAAGAAGAAGAAGAAGAAGACAAGAAAGAAAGTAGAAAGAAAGAAAGAGAGAGAGAAAGAAAGAGAGAGAAAGAAAGAAGGAAAGAAAGGAAGAAAGGAAAGAAGAAAGAAAGAAAGAAAGAAAGAAAGAAAGAAAGAAAGAAAGAAAGAAAGAAAGAAAGAAAGAAAGAAAGGAAAAGAAAATAAGGCTCTCATCTCTAAGACAGTTTATGCTGGGGCCTCCAAACAGTTTAAGCAGTGTGCCTGTGTGGCTGCTGTCCACCTAACATTGATGGAGAGATATCACTGTGTCCCAGAGTTCTCAGGCAGTTACAACTCCATATGCTACCAGTCACAGTGGGGTAGGTGTCTGAGTGTACCTCCAAACCCCCGGCTAACTATGATGAGGGAACTAACTATGAGACTCAGTGCTGCCATGCTGCCTTCATCACACCTCCTACAGGCTCTGCCTTCTCAGTTCTCAGGCAGTTACAACTCCATATGCTACCAGTCACAGTGGGGTAGGTGTCTGAGTGTACCTCCAAACCCCCGGCTAACTATGATGAGGGAACTAACTATGAGACTCAGTGCTGCCATGCTGCCTTCATCACACCTCCTACAGGCTCTGCCTTCTTTGTTCACTCACTCACCCTAAGCAAAAGGAGAGTGGGAGAGAAGGAAGAAAGCATGGGCCTTTAGGGTCCCCATGTTAAAGTCAGAAAGCCAGAAAGTCAAAGCATTTTGGGCTCCTTTTGAGTTTAGAGTAGCTTCTCTCAGGTGCCCTCATAATTAGAGGAATTAATTGCACCTGTTGGCTATTTTGCCAACCAATAAAGACAAACACTAGCAATTAGATGACATCTGCAAGGATTACCAGGGTTGTGTCCCTGGTTAAAAAAAGAAAATTAGCAAAGATGGGGGTGGGGCAGGAGATGTGTGTCTGTATGTGAATAGTAGCAGAAAGAGAGACCATTTATTTTGTAAAGCAGGCTCCTCTGAGAGTGAAGATGGGCCAGAGCTTAGAGAAAAGGTTGCAAGTGCAGCAGTTGTAGACCTTCAGGGGCCATTTGTCTGTTCCTGTGAATGTGTTACATGTAGACATTGATGGGGAAAGATTGCCAGTCTGATTTCTTTTATGTGCTAATTTTTCCCACTCTACTGCTAGAGTATTCCAATATGATAGCAGGTTCATAAATGTTTTATATTCATAAAAGAAAAGAAAGTCATAAATTAAGGCATTTTTCAAATACATTCATGGAAACATCAGGTAGGCAGATCATAACAAAGCCAGACAAACCTCTGTTATGGGCTTCAGATGCTGCCTAATGTCATTCCAAAAGGATTCACTTCATACTCATGAGAATGCTTGGTCAAACACAGAAACTGGCAATGAATGGCTACTAAAAGAGCTGAAGGTATCAAAAGATAATGTGGCTCTGCAGTATTCTAAGTCCCCATAATCACAGAAGTTCTTCTAATTGGTAAACTAGACTTGTGGAATGTGCATCAAGGTGTGGCTTTTTGGTGGAGACTCCAGTTGACAATTCTATTTCATAAGGTTTTGTGAATACAGCTTTCCTGTAGAGCATTTCCCTCCCTGTTTGGATAAACTCTTTGGGGAAAGACCAACAACATACCCTCGTTATTTACCAGAAAGCCATATTTCCGCACAAGGCCAGAGACACAACTTTTCTACCTGCAAGAAGAAAATCTTGGAAACAGAACACACTAAAAATAATAAGACAAACAATACTGTTGCTTGATAGACCTGTGGTAATACATGGTGGCTCTTATTATAGATCTAGCTAGAAATAAGATCGTTTCCCTTATTCTGTTACTCTAACTGTGGTGGGTCAAGGTATCCCATTGGTCAGATAACAACTCTGCATCAAGATGGTGATGGTCATGTCAGGCCCAGAGGAAATAGTTATTCTATATGGGGCTTTACATTAATATTGCAAAACCTGCATCATACAAATCCTCCTTCCTTTGTGGAGCAATCATCCTATACATCTTAACTTTGTTTTATGTATTTGGCTTAATAACAGTCATCATACATTATATCATTTATTTCTGTTTCTGTTACAATGGCTTTAAACTCTATAAAAAGAAAAGTAGTTCAACTTTTACCAAAAAAGCTTACCCCATCTCTCTCTTATTCATGACAGTTAGATAACTATACCAGTGCTTATTGTACAATTAAAGGTAGCAGAAACCAACAGATCATAGGGCATCCAATCCCAACCAATATATGTACATCACAATCCCCACACCTAAGGCTCAAAGATCAAAGTGGAAAGACAGAAAGATTGTAATAGTCAGAGGGCTAGGTTGTCTGCTGTGAGATGTGACAGAAAAGCTGCACTCATCCAAACTCAACAATATGGCTGCCTCAGGAAAACCTGCATAATGACAACACCCACTGATATGCAAAGGTGAAATGTGAGACCTCACAATGCTCTAACCTAAAATGAAGAAGTGTAGGCAATTGATGCAGAACAAAAATGGTGTCTTTAGATAGTTTATCAGAGTAAAAGTAAGGTATATTGTTACTCCTTCTGTTAGATAATAATATTTTTTAAAAGTTTGAAATTAAGTTGGACAGGCCCTTTCAGATTATATATATATATATATATATATATATATATATATATGCGCTGTTTACCTTAACATGAAAACTTAGTGAGCCCTACATTGCTAGAAGTCTTATATCCCTGGTTATAGGCACTTGACTTTCCAGCATCTGGCTTGATAGCAAGTAAGGACTCTGCATTCAATAGCTGATCACTGAGTGAATGAGTGACAGTCACGGGGCCGGGAGGGGACTGAAATCCACCCTGTACTTTCCTAGTGCTGGCCTCCTGGATTACAGAGACAGAAAAGATACAATTCTGAACACGCAGAAACTAAGCACAACCCCCACCAGAGCACAGTGAAGGCAATGTGGGGGTGAGACTTGGGGAAATGAGAAGCTACAAAATAGCCATCTGACCCAGCCTGGTGTCAGAAGGGGCTTTTCACTTCTGAGAATGTTTGCACATCTATAAGAAGTGTTTTTGGAGTCCTATTCAAGAAGTAGCTATTTAGGGATTACAAAATACTGGTCAGGTGATATGTGTCCCCTTAAGCACCATAGAATAACGGTTCAAGAAACTTAAGAGAAGCAGGGGGACAATAAAACCCAGGCTTCTATAAATTATAAATAATGGGAAAAACAGAACTCTTCAAACTTCTGCTCTGGAGACATCCCCAGAGATAGACATTTAATACAAGAAAGGATTTTTTCCCTAGCCTGGGCATGAGGCTTGATGATTATATACTAGATACAGAGTCAATATCATTTTATAAGCTATGCATGGAGTTCTCTTAAAGGGGGCAATGTAGGCCCCATTTCAGCCACAATCAGTCCTTTAATTTAGGAATACAGAATAGCTGAGATGAACGCCAATTACTCAACAGCCTACAGTAGCATTATTTGAGCATTTTTCTATTTAAAATCCATTCAAGCTTATGTAGCATATTACTTTTAATTAATTGAGTGTTTATGCGCTAAGGAGTTATTTGCCTGTGACTATAGTGAAATTTCCAGGATTTATGGCAGGAACATTTTAGAACAGCAACACATGTTTCCCTCTGATTTGTATAGCTTCATTCATTATGATTTTTTTCTGATGTTTTGCCTACCATATTATTAACCTCCCCAAAGCAATGAAATACCAGCTTGTCTTCTCACAGCAGAGAAATGAGAGGAATAATTATGAACGTGGAAATCCCAGTGAAAACATGCTTCTTCTTCTACTGAAAGAGGCTAGTGGTCCAAGAAGGAGTTCCCTGGATTTATGGAGACTATTAAAAACACACATACACACACAGGAAAACAGAGACTTTTTTTTTTATCCAGCATCTTAGATATACCATATTCAGAGAAAATAAATTACATATAAACATGTATTTATATTATTATATATTTTAATATCACCCAAGGAAGGAATATATATTTTACTATAAGTTATAGAGCCCAAATAAATCACCAAGGTTCCAAGTGCGTGCCATGCATAAATATTTAATCACTGCAAAGTGTGCTTTTCAAAATATAAGAGTTTGTAAGCACAGTGTTTGATTTGTAACTTAGTCCCGGGCCAATGCCAGGGTGTGTTCTTCATTGCTCTCTGCTACTTAGGACCTTAGCATCCTGGAGAGAAAGACAGTGTAGGGCATACTACCCTGCCTGCCAATGCAAAGATGTGGTGTGATCTGGGAAATCCATTGTCCCCAGGGCTATAGATGAGCACTTCTTTCACAAAGAGCTGAGGGCTGACAGGATCACAAGAGTCATGTGTATTTATTGTTCAACAAGGTGTTTAGGAACCGACCATCCAGGCTCAACCCAAATCATGTGGAGATACCAGAAGAGGGAGATATGGTGAGGAAGGAAGTAGGTAAAGAACCAGGCTGGATATGATGATTGCCTGGAACAGATAGCCCACCCCTCCTCCACGACTAAAGCTGTTTGTATATGACATCCTGTAGTCTGCCTTGTTGTTTCTCACAACATCATGGCTGGGGCAGCACTCTGACCATCCGGGTGGCCTCTCATAAAAGCGAAAGAAAGAATCCCTTGATTTACATCCCTCCTTCAGAACCACTCCTGCCTTTTTGCTTCTCGTTGCCATGTTTCCTTTGCCTGCCCTGATGTTTCTTGTTCGTTTACACAACCTCTCTACTGGCCACAGGTTCCAAACTTGTATTCACTAACAGGAAAGTTAGATTGGAAAATAATTCTAAGTCTTAATTCCTCCTCCCAAATGGGACTGCCTAGTGTGAGGCTATTCCCTGCTCTAGGGAAGCAGAGGTAGTGGGGAGTGCAAAGGAAAGGTAACTACCCAGGGTACATTGGTTAGGCAAGGAGGTGGTATAGAGATAAGTCTATTTTCTTAGTAACTGACTGCTCTTTAGTTATCTTAAAGAGAAAATTTTTATTTATGGGGAAAAACACCTTAATCATCTACTTACAACAGGGAATTTGCATTGCAAGGTTCTTGTGAAACCTTTAAACATCTCTGACAGTGTGAAACTGAAGCAGGAAATGGAGAACACGGCTCTTCTGAACAGCAGGAACAGGAAGCAATGACCTATGGCTACAAGGGGAGGTTCTTACGGAAATACGAGGAGAAAATTCTGTTCATGTGGTGGCCCAAAACAAAACAAGACAAACAAACAAGCAATCAAACAACTTAGGGAATGAAGGGTTGCAATGAATACCAGCCATGCCACGTTCTGAGTCACTTAGTCAGCCCTATACGCCTTTCTTGAGCAGAGGCCCCAAATAAAAATGTGCCTTCACTTCTAGACTCTTACAGCATTTCGCACCAGAACATATGATCCCATCTTCAGCCCGAAAGTCCTGCCTACACAATACAGATGAGAAAGGGGATCTCAGTGTGTTTGTGGGAAGGAAGAGGCTTGAGAGACAGACAACTCAGCCCTCAGCCAGTGGGCCTTCAGAGCCAGGAAGAACAGTGGAGTAGGGAAAGGCTTTCGTCCACTCAGAAACAGAACCTAGTTTGTTTAGGACCCTTGAGATAGGAAGACAGGAGCCAGGAGATCTTTGTCCAAAAAAATTGGTCAAAGGCCAGCTGACATCACCCAGTTAGTCTTGGTGATGCTGTGTTTTCATGTATTTCTCATTGAAGTGTTTACAAGGTTCCAGGAACATCCTTGAGAAGCAGGTGTTTCAGCAGGGGCATCATGATAGTGAACGTGAGATAAGACAGTTCCATCTACAGCCCTTGGGCTGGAATTCATTATCTAGAAATGCTAGGTCCGTAGGAGTATAGAGGTGCAATGGGTCATGTGGATGGAGGAGTTGGCTCTTGTGAATGCTGTGAAGAGATAGACTTCCAGGGTATAGCTGGGTCTGTGAGACCCACCATAGAAACTAGAGTCTCTAACCTAACAGGACTGAGCTATCTCTTTAAAAAAAAAAATGACAGTCAGCAAGATACTTTAATTTAGAGCATAAGAACATATTACAGAATAAGTCTCAGATCTCGCTGGTCTTGGACCACCATCCGTGTAATCCACCAAGAAGCTGCAAACCCTTAGGAGAAGCTTTCATTAGCTTAAGTAGTGCTTACCCATATGGTTTCTACTACCCATGTCTCATAAAGAATTTAATAAGTAAAACTAGTCCCTGAACCCAGGGTCATCATTTTTATCCCACTGTGTGCTGCTCTTGCAAGTGATTTCACTTGCTTGAATATAAGGATATTTTAAGGACAATAGGAAATTACTCCATCAATATTCCAGGATTCTGTGGCAAACACTGGGACCTAGGACCCACAATTTCCTGAAAAATACTTTTCTTCCTCAAGCCCTTCATTTAGGGGTACCTTGTCTGGAATGGAATGGCCTTGTACCATATACTGATATTCTGATCAACAACAGATAACATAGAGGGCTAGGATCTCACAAAAATAAAATGCACCTGGGAATTTTTATCACCTCTTAGGATAAATGTGCACTAACATCTTAGCGTAACCCATTATCACATGATACTGTAAACCCACTATGAAATCCGTCCCATAAATTGACAGTGCACATTGTTATATGAAGAGCATACTACTTGATGGTGACAGTCTTCTAGCTGGCTTTTTTTGCACAGTGCTAACTACCTTTCATTATTGTTGTCTATACTCTTGCTTAATTTTTTAAAGTTAACTGTTGGGCTAGCATTCATGCACATGTGCACATGCACACATGTGTGTGTGTGTGCACACACATGCCACACACACAGAGGTAATTAAATTGACTATAAAGCAGCACCCGGCACTTTCCCTAGGACTAGTCAAGAAATGGAAATGTCATAGAAGATGATAACTCCATGCCTGCTGTTGTCCTTAACACCCCCCTCAGGAGAATCAGACAGTATTGCCAGCAATTCTGACTTTGTGTAGCTTACGCTTGTATTCTTGCTTCTGTCTTAGCTTTTCACAAAGATAAGTTAAAAGTTAAAAAGAAGGGAAACTGTGTAAACAGAGACCGAAAGGAAATGACCATGTCTGCCTGTGCAGTTTATTTGCATATTAAACTATTGTTCCAAAAGAGTCACCTTTTAATTAAAAGCTTACATATTAACAAATTAAATTTAATTTACAATAAAACATGTTAATTTAGTGTCATCTAAGCATACATTGCTTTGTAGGTACATAGCAGTGCAGTGACACCCACCCATCAAGTACTAATTGACTCACCCAGACCAGCTTCCTCTCTTAAAAACTCAAAGTTTTAACTTTTCTACCATATTTCACTGTACCTTCTGTAGGATTGGATAAGTTCAGATGCACAAAGATCTATGTCATGCAATTGCTAGATATGATTCTGTGCAGTAAAATTATGCACAATCTTATATCATAGGAGTCTCGGGTTGTATCATACAGCCTAGGTATGTGTAAACTGTACACTTAAGCATATATGTTTCTTTTTTATACCCCTTAAATTATGCTAGAATCATATATGCTGCTTTCTTATTTTTAACTAATGTTCCATCCCCTTTCCTCAGTCATGAACAGTATTGATTGTATTTGTTGTATATGTTTTACCGCGAACAGACGGTTATAGATAAAGTTGAAAGCTGGTGTTTCTCATACACACCTTATATATCTATATGTCCCTATGGTATGTGGGACTATATATATATATATATATATATACATATATATATATATATATATATATATATATATATATATATATATACACACAGGGCTCAGGTATGTAGTACACAACAAGGAAATATTTTTAGAATAACTGCTTTACATAATATAAAGTGATTTCCTATTTGGTATTTCACTTATCTATGAAGGCCCAGATATGAAGAATACACAGAAATATTGTCTAGTGATGACCATTCTATTTGTAGAAACAAAGACTTACCAATGCAATGACCCTTCCAGAATTCACTTATGTAGCCTCTGAGGGAAACCTCAGAACTAAAGCCTATTTTAATCCTATTTGCTTTCCCTAACCAATACTAGTCAGTGAACAGGCTGGGGCATGTATGAAGAGCAAGTTCATTATATAGCCTCTTAACGACACTGCTGCAGAGGAATTTGCCCAAAGCAAAGTCAAAAAACGTACAGTAATTGAATATACAAAGATTACCTAAAGACAATCAATAAATGCTTGATTAATAGACATAAAATCAATCAAAATATTTGGTTCAAATTGAGTCAGATAGAAATGTTTACTTATTGGTATATATTCATTATTTTTTATACCATATTTGCCTTTCTATACACACCTTTTGTCCCCCTAACCAACTACTGCTGTCACATTTTCCTCTATTCTTTTTTTTTTTTTTATATTTTTATTACGTATTTTCCTCAATTACATTTCCAATACTATCCCAAAAGTCCCCCATAGCGCCCCCCACTTCCCTACCCACCCATTCCCATTCTTTTGGCCCTGGCATTCCCCTATATTGGGGCATATAAAGTTTGCAAGTCCAATGGGCCTCTCTTTCCATTGATGGCCGACTAGGCCATCTTTCGATACATATGCAGCTAGAGACAAGAGCTCCAGGGCTCTGGTTAGTACATCATGTTGTTCCATGTTGCTTCTACTTTTATATTATACACATATAAATGACCATACATATGTATAAAGTATATTAAGTATATATATATACTTAATATATATATATATAACTTATATATATAATATATACATGCACTCACACATGCGCACATGCGCGCGTGCGCGCGCGCACACACACACACATATTTGAGTCTCTGTCTTTCTATGCCTGGCTTATTTTGCTTAATATGATAATCTCTAATCCATCCTGAAACAATTTAACATGAGTGACTATCACTTTACCCTTGTCTTCCTCATGTTCCATACTTTGTCCAAGACTGAGATGGGGAACAAGACTGAGGAGCTCAGTACTGGGGAGGCTAGTGACCATACCTGGCAAGATTTCTAACATTTAAGTGTATCAAACAACCTATGAACAGGTCAGGCCTCCAGAAACCAGCTTTGAAAATTTAGCTCAAGCTTTCTGAGCCTGCTGTTCTGCAGACTGTCTGTTTACCAAGTCTCTTCTCTGCAAGTCCTTCCACCACAATTGGCCACTTTTCTTATGATAACAACTAGATCTCATGTAAGAAAGTGTAAAGAAAAACTCATTTCTGCTAATCCGGAAAGGACTTATTGATAACAGCTCAGGAGCAGGTATTCCCTGTCCTCCACTTAGGACATGCACTGGAGACTGACCATTGGCCACTGCTCATTGTCTGAGAGCTAAGTCCAAATAAAACAGATGGGAATAATAGGCTAATGGCACCCAGGGGTACCTTTAAGCCAATGGCAGATAACAGCTGGAGGATACATGGCCTAGTTGCTTCATCTGATGGAAAACATTTGTGATCCATTTGACATTTCCTCCCCAGTCCTCTAAAGTGATGGAGCTCTGGTGTTCATGGCTCCTAACTGTAGAGGCTTCCCTGGTTTCCACACCATTTCCCACCTGTCCTCATTCCTATACTAGCTCTTTCCTTGTCCCCTCTAAAATAAACTACAGGCCTTCAAATCATTTTTCAGGGCCCCAATATAGGACCTAATTCATTAAAGAGTATTTGCATATTTGAAGCAGATACCCAGACCAACCCAAGGGACAAAGCAAAAAATGTAGAATTTGCATGTATCATATATTCATGTAAAAGAGAGAAATCTCAACAAGAAGCCTCTGGCAGCATTTATTTTTTTCTTTTTGAGGAATGAGTCTACCTGACAGGAGGGCTGAAGAGAGATTGCTCAGGACCAGATGATAGAAGCCTGGATCCTAAACCTGGTGTGCAACTAATGCACTACTTAACTTTGTCATTTCCCCTTTCCAATCTTCCATTTTTCTTTGCTGGAAGTGTAACAAGATTGTATTATTTAATTTTTGTGGCACAATCCCCTTGACCCCATGGGAGGGCATAGAGTACATGGAATCTCTTTAAAGGTGTGTTCCACAAGCAATTAATACAAACAAGAAACATTTACATAGCACTGGCCCTGTAATGAAGGAATGTTTAATTAGGCACATGACATGTTCCAATCTGTCTAGACAGGGTTCTCTTTTTCCCTGTGATGCCTTTAGCCACACTTTTTCTGACACTGTGACAAGGTGGCCTTTGGCTGCAGACAGCAATTTTGTTGGGCAGTTCTAATGCGGTAGAGTCAGCCATGGAACTTTCTTTAGTTTTAGTGCTATTTGTCTTTCCTAACAGAACCAAAATGAACCCAAGAAGTAGCTAGAGAGGCAGTTGGTAAAATAGTCACCAAAAAAAAATGTGCTTGGTGAAGTCTTCATGACTCGATGTCCACCATTATTAGTGAGGATTTTAGTTGATGCTCCTATCTCTTAGCCCTTGCCTTGAGGGGAAAAAAGGGGAGACTCCACATTGAGTTCCCACAGAGTAGAGCAGAGACTGAAGAAAAAGCCATCCAGAAACCGCCTCACCTGGGGTTCCATCGCATGTGCAGACACCAAACCTGAACATTATTGCTGATGCCAAAAAGTACTTGTTGACAGGAGCCTGATATAGCTGTCTCCTGAGAGGTTCTACCATAACCTTACTAATACAGATGCAGATGCTTGCAGCCTACCAGTTGACTGAGCACAGAGACCCCAATGGAGGAATTAAGGGAAGGTCTGAAGGAACTGAAGGGGTTTGCAACCCCATAGGAAGAACATTGTCAACCACCCAAACTCCCCAGAGCTCCCAGGGACTAAACCACCAACCAAAGAATACACATGGAGGAACTCATGGCTTCACCTGTATATGTAGCAGAGGATGGCCTTATCTGGCATCAATGGGATGGGAGGTCCTTGGTCCTGTGAAGACTTGATGCTCCAGAATAGGGTAATGCTAGGGCGGTGAGGCAGGAGTGAGTGGTTGGGGGAGGAGCACCCTCATAGAAACAGGTGGAGGGGAAGAGATAGGGGTTTGTGGAGGGGAAATCAGGAAGGGGGATAACATGTGAAATGCAAATAAATAAAATAACAACAAAGAAGAGGATCACCTCAAAAAGAAAAAAGAAAAAGAAGAAAAACACCCTTACAAGCCATGTAAATAACCACCTTACCCACCAAACCAATATAGGATGCCCTCCCTAGAATTCTGACCTTCTCACAACAAAGAAGGCTATTTCTTAATATCAGATTCCTCAGTTAGACATCAGTATGGTGACAACTTTGAGAAGATAGTAAATCCTTTCCTACCCTAGTGTAATTGGTTTGGGAATCTACCGACTGTAGACCAGAATAAGCAACTGGAGAATATATTCAGAGTATAGTCTGACCATTAGACATGCACAAGATATGATGTAAAAAACTGGGTTATCTTTTGTGCCATTTGTGTCATTTGTTGAAATGGTACACAAAGAGAAAACAAAAAAAAATCAGCAGCAATGTAATTTCATATTTTTCTTTCCTATCAAGCATCCACAAAGCAAGTTTAATTTGTTCCTAATTGATTTAGTACCTGACTAGTAATGGATTACATTATTAGTACCAGACGGTCAATCCTCTTTCAAGGTTAGGTTTATCCTCCCATCCCCAAAATCCACCTAGGAGAAGCAGGCAGACAGCTGCCTTTGCAGATGGGTTTGGATTCTCTTTGGCAGTTTTATCTTCCACTCATTTAGTAGTCTCTCTACATCCCCCAGTGTCAAAGCGAAAAGGTTTCCAAAGCGAAGGCAACTAGGCAGCTCCACTTGGGTTGGTATCTTTATGCTCTCTGGGCATGGACCAATGACAGTTATATTTTCCATGGGTACTAGGAAGTTTCTTTTGAAACTTCCCTCTGGGGCCCTCCAACTCTGGCTTTTGTGAAAGGCTACTTTCCCCATAATAGATTCCACAAGAGTGACTTCCACATATATTGCATCATTTGAGTACTGGAAGACTTTCAGTAAATACTCTCAGGGGAGACTTGGAATGGCTGGAGGTTGATTATGTCATCATTTGAACTATGAAATTCTCTGCTTCTTCCTTCTCTGTTGGTCACTTCCCATATACTGAACTTAAATCCTTTTGACTTGTCATGAGTTGCCATGGATTTTCTAAGATAAAATTCTGTATCTATCTACCAGGAATATAGTTGAACCTTGTGGATGTTTTTTTGTGATAAATTTGGGAAGTATATTTAAATTGTTAAGAGACATGGTGCGGCAAAGCTTCACTCTTAACAAGGGAAAATTTGTGGTTGAGACGCAGGAGAAACTCATCTCCAAAGAAAAATTCTTGCAACTCTTTCCTTGTGCTTAAGAAGCATATCACAAAGAGAGCTCCAGAACCATGTCCCATCCCTAGTTTATTCCACCAAGTAAGAAATGGAGTCATCTCTTTATCAACAAGGGAACCATTCCAAGCTCTTCAATGGATTCCTGTAGCTATACACAGTCCAAACTCTACAGCCTTGCTTCCTTCAGACACGTTCCAACAGTAGAGTTTAATCTGTAAATTTAACAGTAACAAATAGAGAACAGTAACAATGAGAGAGAACAATTATATGATAATTTTATAGTAAAACTCATGCCAGTGGGCTGGGGAGACTGCTCACTGGGTAAAGTGTTTGCTATACAAGTGTGAGGCTTTAGTGCAGATTCCCTGCACTCACATAAAGATTCAAGTGTGCCCATCCCATTAATCTGATCACTGGTAAAGCCAAAATAGGAGGACCCTGGGGCTTGCTGGGAAGCTGGTTTTTCCAAATCAGTGAGCTTTAAGTTCAGTGAAAGGCCATGTCTCAAAATTTTAAAGAAAAAATTAAAGAGGACAGTGATGGAGGAGGACCCAGACACCAAACTCCAGCCTCTACATGTATGTGCACTCAAACAAACATGTACACTCCTGCCAGGTAACACAGTACAGAAGCAGTCATATAATTGTATTCTCCTCTCTTCCTCTTTCCCATCTCTCTCTTCTCTACCTCTATCTATTTCCCTAAAGTTCTTTCTGTACTTTCACTGTTTCTATTATAGGAAGAATTTACATTTCTCTTTCACATACCACTGTTGCCAGAATCCTTATTTTTGTTCTTTGGGGTCATTATTGAATAAAGGAGGGGCTATTTGAACACAGTTGATCTGCTTAATGCAAAGTGGTTTTTAGTGAATAGGAAACTATTTGCATGCCACACCGTGCGAAGGAATGATTGGAGTCCCAGGAGGGATGGAGGGGCAACGTGATCAGTCTTCCTAAACTACTCAGAAAAACTGATACATTTCTTATGTCTCAAATTTTTATTTTAAGTTTTTGAGATATGGTAGACCATAAATATTTAAAACCTAAGAAAATTGTGGATAAAAAAGGTGCTCTCATTCCAATCTTGAACAATTATTTTTTGAGCCCACTACAATAAAGTCCCCAAGCAATTCACAGGTGGCAATGAAAGAATTGCTAATATTATATATAGACTAATTACTTTCAAACTATTAACAAATAAATTCTAGCTCTATAATAAAAAGATAATGAATTGTGATTGACATGAATCTATTCAAATAATGTATGGTTGCTCTCATATTCAGGATTCCAGTGAGAATTGTTTTGTCCAAGAATGAGAACAGAGAAAATAATATACACCCACTCATGATATGAATTAATTTTAATGAAATATGTAAAACAATTCAGTATGAAAACTGTTGAATAAATTATTCTAAAATAACAGAATATTCATAAGGGTAAAGATATTTAAACCCTTATGCTCCATGCAAAACTCTTTCACATAAATTATAGACAAAAGGTAAAAGACAAACTATGAATCAAAAGAGTGCATTCTAATGACACGGACCTAGTCAAAACTATCTGGAAATGATCTTGAAGATGCCAATGATAGAATCAAATGTGTGTGTGTGTGTGTGTGTGTGTGTGTGTGTGTGTGTGTGTGTGTGTGTGTGTATCTGTGTTTGTGTTTCTGTGTATAAATTAAACTTCACTAAAATGTATCCTTCATTAAAAGATACCATTTTAAAATGAAAAAATGAGGTTGTGTGGTTGAAAGCACACTTAAAGAGGACCCATATTCTGTTCCCAGCACCCACAACAGAAAGCTAATAATCACCTGAAACTTGAATTCTAGAGGGTTTTTCTGATGTTATCTGATGTTCCTGAGTGCATGTGCATATAACACTCACAGATAAATACAAAATAAGAAGAATTTTAAAAAGAAAAGGAATGCTTTCAACAATAAAAATGAGAACCCTGAAACCATAGAAAACTATTTTCAATATAAATATAAATGAAACTGATCAAAAATACAAAATTAACAGCTATAATTCAAAGACAAGGGTAAAAAACAAATACAAGTAGAAAAGAAAAGGAGCAAATGAATGGTTTTCTCACAAAGAAGTTCTGTGAGTGGACAACAGCAACATGGCCATGTTCATGTTTATCTCTTGCTTAATGCATAAGAGGAAGACAGAGCTGAAGCTGACAAAGCTTTCTTTTTTTTTTTTTTCTTTTCTATTTCCAAAACCCTAATAATCTCTCTGGCTTCCATTTCTCTCTAATGGCCTGTGGGATTTCTTCTGAACCCTTTATACTTGAAGCTCAGACTCCTTAGATGACACATGGAATGCCTTTGACCTAAACGAAGGCAGTTCTATTTGAAGGTGATTCCTTTAAAGACAATGTCTTGTTCTAAATCATTTCTTTCAAATTTTCTTACCCAATTAACTAGAACATTCCTCCAGGAATCAGCTCAGCCAAAATTGCCATTGCTGTGCCTGCTCTGGCCAACATACACACTTAATTTCAGTGAGAGGAAGCTGTCCAAGACTCTATGAACTTAAAGGAGCTGGTACCAAGATGAGTCAAACAGATTTACAACAGACTCTACCTCAGAGGGCCTTTCCTGAGCTTGTGCCATTCAGTACTGAGTGAGGTCGTTTCTCATTAATGTTGCCAGCTGAGAGACTCACGCAAAATTATTCCACTCCGTTCATCCCACCCTGAGAATATATCCAGTTCTTGGACTTAAATTAGACTCCAGACTCCTGGGTTAAACTGCTGGTGTTTGATGTGTTCTCCAATCGCATTCTTCTAGCTCTGCCAAACTGATTGAAATATTTCCTCTGTCCCTGAGGCTATTATAGCCAATTAGGTGGTCAGGGTGACATATATACATATAACTCTTTTTAATGTAGTTGAATTTGAAGATGAGAAATCACTATAAATGCAGTGAAATGAAATCTGTTCATAGAAATGTTAGGACGGGGGAAAAGGTTTTCATGGCAGTCAGCACAGTTCCTGAACCCACCAACTTCATTTGCTTTCTCATTCATTCAATAAGTATCTCCTACTGCAACTCTGTGCACAACAGTGTGTTTGTGCAAGGAAAATAAAGTCCCTTCTCTAAATAGCACAGAAGTATTGAAAAACAAGCACATCAGTGAGCATATAATATACATAATCAATAATAGTATACTACATTGAGCCTGTAAGAACTAGTTTCTAAGAAGAGCACATTGTGTTTGAGAATATAAAGTGATACCGATTCTACTGTCCTGAAAATAAGGAGATGGCTTAAAATAAAATGTCCTCTGACTGTACACTCCTAAAGGACTGTTTCAGGGTTTTCCAGTCAGAAAAGGAAGGGAATCTTCATTTGAGGGAAGAACATGTGTGCTAGAGGCTTTAAATCAGAAGACATTAGACTGCATTTGAGAAACGGTGAGAACTATCAGGCTCCAGCAGAATCACAAATAGCAAACCCTCTGCCAGAGAGTTGACAGTTACTGTGAGAAATGCTTTAGAAAGAAAGCCACTTGGAAGGACACAGAAGAATGAATGAAGTGTCAGAAAACATCCTCCCACAATGTTAAACTATGACATGTGCAAAACAGTAACAATCCTTCCCAGGAGTCCCAAGGAGAGAACACACAGTACTATTCATAATCAGTACTTGATTACCACGTTACTTTCTGAAAGTAAGAACATTTTCCAGGTTGAAATGGTTCTGGTGGCAAAATACACTATTAATCAGTATGCTAGAAAATCTTTCTTTAAAATTCATGTAACATTCTAACTTAAATACATAAAGAACTTCAAAGCAGTGCTTGCTGGCAATGAGCACAGTGTATCAGTAACAGGAATAATAGGAGAATTAAGAGGAGTGTTGGTGAGTGATAGAGATGGCAGAAGCAATTCAGAAGCTGACAGTAGTGTCTGATGTAGCCTTAACGCAATTCAGAAGCTGACAGTAGTGTCTGATGTAGCCGTAACAGTACTGGTAACAAGCTTAATGTGTAAAGCAGAATGTAATTTTAACTTGATACCTCTGGAGGATCTAGTCAGAGGGCCCTTCATTTAAAGCAGCCATTCTTGTTCATAGTCGTGTAACTGAATGTTTGGGGAGAGGGAGGAAGCTGCAACCAAATCACAGGTGCCCAGA
This sequence comes from Mus caroli, assembly GCF_978045245.1. NCBI lineage: Eukaryota > Metazoa > Chordata > Mammalia > Rodentia > Muridae > Mus > Mus caroli. The sequence continues at coordinate 43,757,772 of NW_028227259.1, forward strand.
GGCAAAGAAAAATTGACCCTCGGTATTTGATATTTAGCTTTGGAAATATCTCTATCAGTATCCTGAATTCTTTCCATCACAGAGTATCCAGCATGCCCCTGCCGTGCCCACCCACAAAGCACTTCTCTGTTCTGTATTAGGTGTGCTCACAGAGATTTATGCTTTTATCTGACTCTTGCCTCTTTAAGACTTTGATTCATGTCTGACCTGTGAGGACATCTCCAGCACTCAACAGACTGCTGACATCACAGTGCAAATTCAGTTCCCAGCTGCTGCAGAGTCTTCTTGAGCTTTCTATCCTGCTATAGAACTTAAATAATGATAAACTCTGCTACTATGTACCTTCAAATGATTTGGTACAGGTCAATGACTTTATTCCCCTAGAGCAATAATGAAATGATAACCATCTAAAATCATGGTTGCCCTAGTGTTTAATCACATAGTTCTTGTTACATGGGTATTCATTGAAGGCATTTCATGATTTGAAAATTTTCCCAATGATTTGGAAAAATTCAAGAAATAATTTTGAAAGACAGACATACTCAATTCAAGTAAGGAACAGCCGACGGAGGTTAAATCACTTTCAGTTCTTTGTATGTATTCATCAAAAGACTCAGAGGTTGGTAAGGAGGGCCCAAAGTTTAGAGGCAAAGTTTCTGCCAAGAGATAAGACAAAGGAGGTAATTCCTATAGGAAGGATGCTTGTGAGGAATCTCAGGACCAGCAAGGAGTATTACCAATCTTCCAGTCCACTACATTCATAACTGAGGTGGCAGGCATTCAAGAGAGACAGTGATGTGGGGTTGGAAGAATTATGCATTCATCCAGGCAATGAGATGACCATTCTCACATCATAGGGGGACCGGAAAGGCAGGGAAGAGTCAACTTCTGGAGAAGCAAGAAATAGGAGATACAGGCCGGTGCCAAGGAGGATACTGAAAGGGGATCAGCCATTGCCTGTTTCATGAACACTTTTCATCATTCAGGTGGTATAATAGAGACACAGACACAGATACCTGCAGGGTCAGTGTTAATTAATATATGCTCATACTTTGACTTGATAAATTCACTTGTCAAAGAAAATCTCTGAAATGAGTTGATGACTTGCTACAAGCCAATAACCATCTAAATAGCTGTGTGTGTATGTATATCTGTAGTATATTGTAGCACCCTCTATCAGTGAGCAAAAGAGAACACATTCTAGATAGTTTCACATAAAGAACTTAACTCACAAACCTAGTTACAATGGTAATTACAAAACTGAATAACCACAGAGAGAATATTAAGGCTCCTCAAAGACCAACACAAAGATACAACACCAAGGAAAGGTACTGTGGTGAGAACACTAGATCCAGGTAGTGCAGTCGCAGGGACGGGGTAGTGTAAACAACAGAAACTAGACTGACATAGTGATGGCACAGCTGGAGCTGAGATGGTGGGAAAATGGTTGAATCTACTTTACTTTTCCCTTCTTGAATCCCTGAGTCTGCACCCAGCAGTACCCAAAGCATATGATACAGGAAGTGTGATCACTGATGTCCAATAGAAGGAATGGAGTCTCCTGTAATCAGAGTACTTTTCCCAAATCAGTCACTCTTTAGCAGGAAGAATGTTAAAACCAGAGGATCGAATGCAGATGAAGTCTTCCTTACCACTGTTCTTAATTGACAAGAGCTGAGCTAGGGAAATGCTGCAGAAAGGAACTAGAGTGATTGTAGAGAAGCCATTTATAGCAAACTAGAGAAGAAAGGGGAAACAGTTGTATGCTGGAAGACATCGAACAATTTTAAAGACACAAAGTAACAGAGATGTCAACAAAAATCCTTTTTCAAATTCTCCCTTTGAAGGAGCAATTCCATTTGCACTTTGATCTTTGACCCGGACCCATACAATTACTTCCACATCATATTGCTGCATACGGCTCTCCAAGGAGAATCGAGTTTACACTCCCCCCCCCCATCCAAATCATAACAGTACTTAATTAGGTGATAATTTATGTAGTACTTAGCATGAACTTCTGGCACATGCTGAAAAAGGCTGTACAAGTGTACATGTGTTATCACCTGGCTGCATCAAGAAGCCGGGTCTGGGCATTGGCTAAGTGTCTTGGGCTTTACAAGGTATCAAATGACTTTTATAACCCTGTAGTACCTGGATTTCTAGTAGGGAAGACTGTCTCCGGTGTGTATTAATATACTAAATATTATGCCCATACTCACTTAAAACATTGATTCAAAACAAGGAGCCTGGAAAGTCAGAGAAACAGATGTTAGATGAATATTAGGCCTTCTTAGGGTCTATCACTCAACCTCAAGGAAATGTCTAACAGGGGAGGGAGGACTCAAACACGTGAGGAGAAATAAACAGAGTGTGGACAAGGGATTGGAAACCCACCACACCCTACCTAGCCTTATGGAAACCAACCTAAGAAATGTTTCTTCCCAGCTGCCACATGAGATCTCAAAAGGCCATGGTTAAATATCCTCAAAGTGCCAGATATGCTCACTTAAATAGTATACAGAGTCAAGGGTAGGACACTCTACAGTGTAATGCCTGGATTGCAAACAATGGCATGTTAGCATTCCAGTCCTGCAGAAAGGACTGGAAGCTCTGTCTTGTGATGCTCCCATTCTAACATTCTTAATCAGTAGAGGAAGAGAACATAACACAGGAGCTACTTCCTCTGTGGGCATCACCAATTCATTCCAGGCCCACCGCCCAAATTGACAAAATAAAGTGGTTCCTATTTTAGAACATAGAAAATGGAAGAAAAACCATCCCTAGTCTGTTCAGATTTACCACACAACACTCAGCTCATCCCAGGAAATACAAAGCCCTCAGTCTGTTCAGTTTCTGAGTGATGTTTGCATAGTGCATCACCCTTTGACTGATGCTCTAACTAGGCAGTGGTCTGCCCTCATGGTTTAGTCTCATGGTTTCATGAGACTCTGACACCATGTAGGTTCTTAAGAACTTCAGCCGTCCCTGGCTCTGATCATGGTTGGCCATGCAAGTAATGCTACTTGGCTCCCTCCAGAGATTAACAAACAAAATGCTATGTGACAATATTACTGAGGACATGCGAACAAATTACATGTTCTGGTGGCTTGAATATGCTTGGCCCAGGAATGGCACTATTAAGATGTATGGCCTTTTTGGAGTAGGTGTGGCCTTGTTGAAGGAAGTATGTCACTGTGGAGATTGACTTTGAGACCCTCCTCCTAGCTACCTGGAAGTCAGTCTTAGTCTTCTTCTGGCTGCCTTGTGATCAAGATACAAAACTCTCAGGAACTTCTCCAGCACCATGTCTGCCTAGATGCTGCTATGTTTCCTGTCATGAGATAATGGACTAAATCTCTGAAACTGTAAGCTAGCCCCAAGAAGGTGTAAGAAGTTGCCTTGATTATGGTGTCTCTTCACAGCAATGGAAATCCTAACTAAAACACATGTCTACTCACCCCATACAAAGAACTGACAACAGACCAAAGTATGAATTGTAGCAAATTCCAGGTTGGAAAAACCTATGAATTGTACTGAGGTTCCTTACAGGAAGTGGGTAAGGGGTTACTTACAGACATAGAAATGTCTCAAAGACTATTGTATTACAAAAGCTTGCCCCAGCGTGGGTGACAGTTCACCAAACTTGGAAACCTAGAGCATACTGTCCAGCCTACAGGCAGCTCAGCAGGTTGAAGCATATCCTTTCCAGGTAGCTCAGTAGATCTGAGCCTCTTCAAAACAGATCAAATTCTCAGAAACTCTTCTAGGTGAAACTCCAAAGTACATTACAGAAAAGTTCCAGTTCTGAAAAAGAGAGAATCAAGACAGATGTTTCCCCCTTTGTATCTCCTCAGCCACTAGCTATGAGGTATCTCAGTATCTTGTCCCAATACAAAGCTTAAGCATTCTGTCTAGCTCCACCATAGCATCACAGCTTCCTCTATAGAAGAAACTCACCTTTGTTGCCAGAAAGTTGGTGCTGAAACTATACTAGGTTGCCTACACCTCCTCAAAGGACTTAATCAGCTTACATCATAGACATAAAATGAAAATCATCAGTCGGTGACTGTACTATTCAATTCCTCTCCCATCTCATCCCTCATATCCCATCTCATCCCTCATATCCCATCTCATTCCTCATATCCATCCTTCCTACTTTTCAACACCCTGTTTAGAAAAATTAAGTCGTGCTGCTCCTCAAACATGTTAGGCAACCTCTGGCCTTGGAGCCTTTGCATGTGTCCTCCTGTCTGTTTCTCCCACCAGATATCTCATGGCTCATTCCAGTAACAGGTCAAGGCACTTCTGTGATGACTGCTGACTATGTAGCCTTGCCATCAACCATGTAAAGCTTTGTCCTGCTGCCATGCCAACCTTGCCTTGCTTTACAGATCATTTTTTCTCCTCTGCCAGATCAATTTCACATGCCTTTTATATTCTTCAATGTCTTACCCAGAGTATAGAATGTTGAACTTCGTTTTTCACTGCCATTCCCATGTCCTGTGGCATCTAACACAACCTATACATTCAGTGACTATTAGTTGGATGAATAAATGGGCCTTTAGTACGAGTTTATTAAGACATATTATTGGTCTTGGTTTGCATTTATCATAGAAAGGAAGATTCTATAACTATTCTAACCAAGACTGAGGAACAAAAGGAGGTTTTCTTTACATTTGAAGCTTGGTTCATGTCCTATACAAACTTACTCCCTGCCTTTTAATTTTCCTTGTTCTTTTCTTTTTTAGTAAAAGGATAAGTGTTGCTGCATAAAAAAACATAATTCTTACTTGAATATATTTCATCATTTATATGCTGATGTTTCCTCCCCACCCCCATCCTAATAAGACAGATAATAGGGACCCAGGTCTTCATAAGGGTGTTTGGCTCACAGATAAGCAGTGTTGAGTTGGTGACAGTGAATGTTGATAGCTATGATAGATCTTTGTTGTAAGCAGCATTTGATGTATTTTCTCCTTTTTATTAAAGTAATCTGTCAAGAGCAGGCTAGTAGGCCCCTTTAAATGGCATTTGACAGACCCTTTTCTTATGCTAGAATACCTTGAGTAAGGAGATGTGAGCCAAGCAGCCTTTGCTTTGGCAATGAGCAGGATTGTTCTCTGACTCTTTAATCCTTTCTGATCACTATGAGGAAACTCCACTTAAGTTGCAAGAACCGGTACAACTTTATCTGCCTCTGAACTTGTGTTTCAGGTGAACTTTCTCCAGTAACACACTCTCCAGGCAGCTGGCACAAGCTTGGGAAAACATTACTCCAGAAAATCTAGGCAAGTCCCAGTGAACTCTGTCCCTACCCACCGTGAAGCAAGACTCTGGAGAAAAGGGGTACTTTCGCTCAGTCCTTCAGTAAAAAAGTCTATCATTGGTATAATCTAGGACTGTGACTGACTCAGAAGTGATGTTTGTAAGTGGTGAAAATCACTAGTAAACCTGGAGGCTGTATGCATGTGTGTGACTGGTAGAATTGTAATCAGACCATACTCTCCCATACCCCCAGAAGTTACAAAAGATGGCTGTTTCACAGACTTCTTGGCTTGGTCTTATAAGTTGTGCCCTTTTCTCTCCTTCCATGTTGCAACATTAAACTCAATAAAGGCTTCTCTTAAATGGTCTTTGGCCTACTAGTGGTCTTTATCATAGGTGAAGCAGGTTGGAATAGCTGCAGAAAAGCAGACTAAACCCAGGTGCTGGAAGTAGCAGCAGCAATAGAATGTGACCAAGAGTTCCAGAGAGCCACAGAGAGCTAAGTGCTCTAATACAGCTCAGAGTTCAAACACTAGCAAGTAGCTATTTAGTTCCAGAGAATAAATGACAGCAGACTTTATAAGAAGTTCAGACAGGGAAATATTAAGAAGGCAAAAGACATTGGAAAAGCTAATACCACAGAGGCAAAAGTCCCTAAGAACTAAAGGTACATGACATGAAGGCAACAAGCCCTGGTGACTAGGAGAGTTCCAGTGGAGCTTCAAAGGGTTAAAGAGGTGAGGTTCAAAAGCTGTGACCTCACTGATAACTGCTGGTTCTGTTTCCGGCACATTGCTTCTTACAGTGGCAAAACTCTAGACAAAAGCAACTTAAAAGAGGCAGAAATATTTTTGAATCACAGGCTGAAGTCCATCATGGTGAGGAACATAAGGTAGCTACTCACATTACATCCTCCAGAAATAGAGAAGATGAGTGAGTGCTGGGGCTTGGAAGGATTGGGTAAATGGATGTATCTGGGTGATAGCATCCTTAGTGAGGTAACCCAATCACAAAAGAAGTCACTAGATATGCACACACTGATAAGTGGATATTAGCCCAGAAACTTAGAATACCCAAGATACAATTTGCAAAACAAGAAAATCAAGAAGGAAGGCCAATGTGTGAATACTTCATTCCTCTTTAGAATAGGGAACAAAAATACCCATGAAAGGAGTTACAGAGACAAAGTTTGGAGCTAAGACGAAAGGATGGACTATCCAGAGACTACCCCACCCGGGATCCATCCCATAATCAGCCACCAAAACCGGACACTATTGCATATGGCTGTAAGATTTTGCTGAAGGGAGCCTGATATAGCTGTCTTATATGAGTCTATGCCAGTGACTGGCAAATACAGAAGTGGATGCTCACAGTCATCTATAGGATGGAACACAGGGCCCCCCAATGGAGGAGCTAGAGAAAGTACCCAAGGAGCTAAAGGGATCTGCAACCCTATAGGTGGAACAACAATATGAACTAATCAGTACTCCAAGAGCTCATGTCTCTAACTGCATATGTAAGCAGAAGATGGCCTGGTCAGCCATCATTGGGAAGAGAGGCCCCTAGGTCTTGCAAACTTTATATGCCCCAGTACAGGGGAATGCCAGGGCCAAGAAATGGGAGTGGGTAGGTAGGGAAGCAGGGTGGGGGGGAGGATATAGGGAACTTTCAGGATAGCATTTGAAATGTAAATAAAGAAAATTTCTAATAAAATAAAATTAAAAAAAAAAAAAACTAGGGCTGGCTTACAGCTTCAGATGTTTAGTCCATTATCCTCAAGGCAGGTAGCATGGTGGCATCCAGGCTGACATGGTAGCTGAGAATTCAACATTTGGATCTGAAGGCCACAGAAAGAGAGAAGTAGCTGACAGTTCTGTTTCCAGAACCACAAGTTGCAGGCAGAGAGAGACTCTGGGCTTGGCATGAACTCCTTTCCATTCAGTCCATCATCCCAGCTTCTAAAATGGCTCTACTCATATTCAGGGTGGTTCTCCCCTCCCCAGTGATGTCTTTTGAAAGACCCTCACAGACAAGTCCAGAGGTTCACATATTAGGTGATGCTAAATGTGTCAATGTGAGAAGGAAGATGAGTCATCATATTCTAAGCCCAGTACCATAAGTATTGAGAACCCAGAGCTCTAAGCTCTAAGACACACCAAGATGCAGAGATTGCAAAGGCAGTTGTTAAGTAGCAAAGGCTCTCTCTCTCTTTCTCTCTCTCTCTCTCTCTCTCTCTCTCTCTCTCTCTCTCTCTCTCTCTCTCTCTCTCTCTCTCTCTCCCTCCCTCCCTCCCTCCCTCCCTCCCTCCCTCCCTCATACTCATGCACACACCTCACACATATCAGACAGTATGAATGTTGTCCTTCTACTGACTCTTGCACATAACTACACTACAGTGTGAATTAGTCATCTGTGTTCACTTCTTTTTTTTTATTTTCTACCAATCTGATTTTTATTATACATCCTCCACTTGGCTCATGATATATATATATATATATATATATATATATATATATATATATATACTTTTTATTACATATTTTCCTCAATTACATTTCCAATGCTATTCCAAAAGTCCCCAATACCCTTCCCCCCCCCACTTCCCTACCCACCCATTCCCATTTTTTTGGCCCTGGTGTTCCCCTGTACTGGGGCATATAAAGTTTGCATGTCCAATGGGCCTCTCTTTCCAGTGATGGCCGACCAGGCCATTTTTTGATACATATGCAGCTAGAGTCAAGAGCTCTGGGGTACTGATTAGTTCATATTATTGTTCCACCTATAGGGTTGCAGATCCCTTTAGCTCCTTGGGTAAGTTCTCTAGCTCCTCCATTGGGAGCACTGTGATCCATCCACTAGCTGACTGTGAGCATCCACTTCTGTGTTTGCTAGGCCCCGGCATAGTCTCACAAGAGACAGCTTTATATGGGTCCTTTCAGCAAAATCTTGCTAGTGTATGCAATGGTGTCAGCGTTTGGAAGCTGATTATGGGGTGGATCCCTGGATATGACAGTCTCTAGATGGCCTATTCTTTCATCACAGCTCCAAACTTTGTCTCTGTAACTCCTTCCATGGGTGTTTTGTTCCCAATTCTAAGGAGGGGCATAGTGTCCACACTTCAGTCTTCATTCTTCTTGATTTTCATGTGTTTAGCAAATTTTATCTTATATCTTGGGTATCCTAAGTTTTGGGCTAATATCCACTTATCAGTGAATACATATTGTGTGAGTTCCTTTGTGATTGTGTTACCTCACTCAGGATGATGCCCTCCAGGTCCATCCATTTGGCTAGGAATTTCATAAATTCTTTATTTTTAATAGCTGAGTAGTACTCCATTGTGTAAATGTACCACATTTTCTGTATCCATTCCTCTGTTGAGGGGCATCTGCGTTCTTTCCAGCTTCTAGCTATTATAAATAAGGCTGCTATGAACATAGTGGAGCATGTGTCCTTCTTACCGGTTGGGACATCTTCTGGATATATGCCCAGGAGAGGTATTGCTGGATCCTCCGGTAGTACTATGTCCAATTTTCTGAGGAACCGCCAGACTGATTTCCAGAGTGGTTGTACAAGCTTGCAATCCCACCAACAATGGAGGAGTGTTCCTCTTTCTCCACATCCTCGCCAGCATCTGCTGTCACCTGAATTTTTGATCTTAGCCATTCTGACTGGTGTGAGGTGGAATCTCAGGGTTGTTTTGATTTGCATTTCCCTGATGATTAAGGATGTTGAACATTTTTTCAGGTGCTTCTCTGTCATTCGGTATTCCTCAGGTGAGAATTCTTTGTTCAGTTCTGAGCCCCATTTTTTAATGGGGTTATTTGATTTTCTGGAGTCCACCTTCTTGAGTTCTTTATATATATTGGATATTAGTCCCCTATCTGATTTAGGATAGGTAAAGATCCTTTCCCAATCTATTGGTGGTCTTTTTGTCTTATTGACGGTGTCTTTTGCCTTGCAGAAGCTTTGCAGTTTCATGAGGTCCCATCTGATGAGAGGAGATCAAGAAAGATCCACAGCTGGAGGTTAGCTTCAGAACACCCATAACGCCAAACTAACATGCATTGATTCCATTACACAAGGAAGTGATACTGAAATGATGAAAACTGTTTTGTAAAAATGGTCCCTTTGAGCTCTTGACTCTAGCTGCATTGTATCAAAAAATGGCCTAGTCAGCCATCACTGGAAAGAGAGGCCCATTGGACTTGCAAACTTTATATGCCCCAGTACAGGGAAACGCCAGGGCAAAAAAGTGGGTGGGTAGGGGAGTGGGGGGGGGAGGGTATGGGGGAATTTTGGGATAGCGTTGGAAATGTAAATGAGGAAAATATCTAATTTTTAAAAAAGGGAAAAAAGGGGGGGAAGGTCCCCTTGCAAAGAAGTTAACCTATCTGGGTTACCATCCTACATTACTGCAACTTGTTGAGTTTGTAAAAATAGAAAAGAGCCTTTAATGTAAGTTCTAGGTTTTCTTATCTACAAGATGAAGCTAATATTGATTATTACAAGTACCTGTGCTACATGCTACTGATAAATAATAGTCTTTTCCCTATAGTTAAGCAGGAAGAAACAGAAGGTGTTGGTATAATACAGAGTGAGAACAATTCTGATTGAGAGATTTAGAGAAATCTGGGGTCTAAGAAGACAGGGTAATCCTAAACCTGGTTGAGAAGGGACTAGGAAAGATGGTAATAGGATTATTTTTACAGAGCTCTCTCTAGCTGCAAAATGAAGATATGGAGAACAGGAGAAGGGAAGGGAAGAAACTGCTTTAAATGCTTTCTTTTACAAGAATTGCCTTGCTCGTGGTGCCTCATCATAGTGATAAAACACTAAGACTGAAGTGAAAGTTAAGACTTCAAAGATCTAGTGGCCTCTTCAAGTTTTCACTATGCTTGAGGTCTACATTAGAAAACATTCACTGGATGATTATCATTTTCCTTGTGTTTCTCATCCTTTGTAAAGGTAAAAATAGCTATATGGGTATACATGATCAGTGAAGCATGAGTTTCGGTTATGGGGATCACTTCTGGCTTGAAACTATGAGTCCAGAGACTTTTATTTTTCTGGGTATGGCTGAGGAGATTATGGACTCCAGATTGTTCTGCCTAGACATGCAGAAGGTCCTTCTGTCTTAAGGGACTCCGGGAAAAGTACCTCCCATTACCACTAATGCTGTGTTAGAAAACATGAGGAATAAATAGCAGTGACAAGTCACAGAAATTTGGGACTGTTTGTTACCCAGAGTATGATAGTATCTACTGATGAATATACATCTGCTAACTTTATATCAGACTCTCTGTGGGTGCAGGAAGACAGTGATAAATAATGGTCCCATTGGTGATAGAGTTTCTGTCAATGATACATTAATAAAAGAAATATGCAGCAATGGGTAAACCAGATGTAATTATTCTATTGTGGAGAGATGGGAATCATTAACAAGATACTCAAGTTGTCTTGAAGAATAAGCATAATGTGCTCAGCAAGCAAGAGGTAGACATCTATTCTTCTGCGGGAGAAACTTCATAGCAAATGTGTAGAGACTGAGCACAGCTGTGCGTGTAAGAACGCACTCAAAAACCATACCAAGTGCTTCTGTGCCTGGGTATCAGTCAGTAAAAGGCAGACTAAGTAGGGAATGGTTAAAGTTGGAGAAGTTCCCCCAAAGTTGGATCAATGGATAGTGTAAGGGAAGACCCAGAACCCATGTGTTATCTTGACACAGCAAGGAATGAATTTGGATGTGTAGAGCTGTACTGTGCATAGACCTTAAACAGGGAGAGAAGCAGACACAAGTAAAAAGGCCTACATGAGGGCAGGAAGTCCAGAAAGAACCAGCTGGCAGCTTGAGACAAAGCCCAGGTTATATTCTACTCATGCGCAACCCAACCAGCATTTAACCTGAGAAGAGGGTTGCTCTATAAACGCAAATTAGCATTATTGAATTGCTCCATTACCACCAGGGCTGTTTTCATTTTTACACATGTGTGTGGTCGCTTGCACATTGAGGAGCCATTCACAGCCAAAGAAACTCCCCGAGATCATTTCCCAGGGCATCTGTGCCCTGTGGGGCTGCCATGATGTTTTAATTGAGTTGGAGTGTTTCAATGGCAGAGTAGACTAGTATATTTTCAAGAACTAATAATTCTATAGTTTCGTATAAAGGGAGTAGCTTTCTGGTATAAATGGCCTGAAGGCATCTCTGCAGCAAGCAATCTCATTTGGAATAAGACCAGGACTACCAAACATGCATGCTATTTCTTCCTTTTTCTTTCTTCTTCCTTTTCAGGATTCTATTTTCCCCTTTTCTTTTCTTTTTTTACTTTATTTTTTCATCCAATTATTTTGATCATGTTTTCTCCCTCATCCAACTCTCCTCACATCCTCTAAACCTCTATGCCTACCCAACTTCATGAATGTTCTCTCTGTCTGTCTCTGTATATTTGTCTCTCTATCTCTACCTCTTTGTCTGTCTGTCTCTCTCTATTTTTCTATCCTTTCTGATTCCTTTAGAGGACCTAGAGGAAGTGTTTCTACAGATTCTTCCTGATGTCAGAGACTCTAGAGAGATTTTTTCAGATGAGGGTACTATGGTTCCAAATATCTACCCCCACTTGAAGTTTTGTGGAAATCCTTTTGCCTTTCTAAAAATATTAAGAGATGGCACTTTGAGGTGATGAGACTGAGGTATCTGCCCATATGCTCTTCAAAAAGGGACAAGCTAACCCCATTTCTGCTTTTCTCCCAGCACTCATTCCCGTTCAGCTTCAAAGTCTAAGAGATCCTGTAATACCTGTTAATGTGTTACCTTCTGTCCCGATATATCTATCACATTCCCTATTCATCTAACACTCTGTGATTCTACATTCTTTTGCCCCTACCTCAAGCTATGAGTAGCTAAAGATCTATAATCCTGGGCCAGGGAAAGTTTGGTATCCCCTAGAGAGCACTTTAGTGATGTGGAAGCACTTCGTGAGTATTCATTGAAACCACACAATATGGTTCTAGGATCACCCTTCTTCTGTTGTAAAAAATGAGTCAGAAGAAAACCATCCATTGTACTAAATTATTTAGAGCAGACATTTTTGCTCAAAAAGAAAAAAAAAATCAGTGAGCTGCTATTGCTCTAGGCTAACAGCCAGAGCTTTAAAATAGTTTAGTTGTACTAATATTTCAATAATGATAGTTTCTATAATGAAACTTGACCTTAATTTATTCTTTTACCACAATTCAAATCAACAAGCAATAGGGATAGAAGGAACCAATGAAAAAGAACTAGAGAAACAGAGGCTATTCATTACACAAGAATATTCATAGGTAAAGTTGATGAATACTACACATATACTAAGTTGTAGATATGGGAAACCTTATATACGAATATCCTATCTGCTCACCTTTATGATTCATCATTGATGCTGACACATAAAAGACCTTGAAACATCCTGGAACCTTAATTACTCAGCATTTTTCAACTGCTTCAGAAGAGCATAAAAAGGCATATTAGTGAACCATGTTGTTAACAGAACATAAGATATGCTGTCTGGCAAATTACATTCAAAGAGACAAAAATGTTAAGGATAACATGGGATGATATAACTGTCTGTCTTTTGTGATGTTGAGAAGTGGAACTATTTTAATCCTGCCAGATAGGCACATGGTTGATGAAAGTTAATAGATATCTCTAAACTCTGCTTTCCCTTAATAACCATGTCTGAGTTTTTACTATGTGAAATTTCCTTTCAGTCTTCTAGGGTGTATACATATTTGAAAAGAAAGCAAAGCCTCTATAATATAATATGAGAATAAAAGTGCCTGTATCATAGCTACCCTGAGACCTAAATGGGGAAAGTTTTGAAGTATCTCTCAAGTTGTTATTTCTTTTTATTTTAATATGTGTTACATTATTTGTAAGTGTGTGTGCACATTTGTGTGTGTGTGAGAGAGAGAGTGTGTGAGTGTGTGTGTGTGTGTGTGTGTGTGAGAGAGAGAGAGAGAGAGAGAGAGAGAGAGAGATTGAGAGAGAGAGAGAGAGAGAGAGAGAGAGAGAGAGAGAGAGAACTTGTGTCAAGCAAGGATTGTGTTTAAAGGAGAGAGCACAAATTACTGACAAATTGGCTCTCTTCTTCTACGATATGGTTCCTGGGAATCAAATTCAGATCACCTTTATCAGATGAGCCATCTCTCATGCCCAGGGTGTTAGTTTTGAACAATAAAAAAAAAAGACTGCCTAAATTTTTAAAGGCTGCAATGAGTCTTTGAAAAGTGAAGCAGAACCAGCATTGATGCCTTGGCTCCTGAGTTTGCCAAGGCCATGGTATCTTTCGGACCATTCTACTAAGTTCTGAAAATCACCATACCAACACTCAATGAAAAAGAAGTGGGAAAAAATTAGCACATACCTCATGAAAAAGGTTTGTGAAAGTAGTCTCGTGATTCAAGGAACACACTCCAACAGAAGTGTAACCATCGGTGAGAGGAAGTCAGAGTGCAGAATTTGATACACAAATATGAATTCAAGAGATGATCAGAAGGTAATGACTCTTTTCAGACTTGATATTTATCCTGACCTGAATCCCCAGTCCTGAGTTTTCAACTAACACCACTCTCAAAGGAAAATTAAAAAATAATGTTAAAAAAATCTACTGGAGACCATTAATACTTCGGTTGTGACACTCCAAAGAAAGTATGTCATATATCCTTTGAAACAAGTTCTTAGATTTCATCAGTAAAACTAGAATGGAACCCTCTGTGCCAGTTAACCCATCCACTCAGCATCCTTGAACAGCATAAACAAGAAGTTTATCTCTTTAAAATTCAAAATATGTGGTATGTGAATCACTTTTGAAAAGAGGAATTAGCAATCCCACCCTTGAGTATTTACTCAGGAGATTTTAACAACATGCCCACATAAAAATTTAGAAGAACAATGTTCAGAACAGACAATAATTTGGAGACAATCCAACTCCACCTCAATAGAAAAATAAATGAAGACAGTGTGGTACATACATCCATGCAAAGAAAGAGTATTCAGCAATAGCGAAGACAGTGATACTCTCACGCAGTGTAGCGCGGATGGGATTTAGAGACCCTGTGCTGAGACAAATGAACTTGATGAGAAAAAACTTGATTAAATATGAATTTGTTCATATGAGATTTCCAGAAGCCAGAGAAATCTACAAGCATACATCTAGAAGTGAAACATAAAAGAGTGTTTGCCAGGAGTTGGGGAATGAGGAGATGAGGGTTAACTGTTGAGAGGTACTAGGGTTCTCTGGAGATGGGAGTTGGTGAACATATTTGGAAATTAGATGGTAATGATGTTTGAATAGCTATACAGCAAACCACAGAACTGTGTCCATTAACAGGGAAAATTTTAAGTTATGTGGTTATATCTAAATAAAATCATTATTATTTTTAAGTTTGTAGCATATATACAGTGCTCCACAAACCCCATCATTCCCTCATAAGTTTTGTCAACTGTACATTAAGGAAAATATTAAATTTTCACTCATCTTAAAAACAGTGCATTTAAATTAACCATTAGTGGGTTTCCCCACAGTAAATCACATGTTTAGAGCAAAGAGATAAAGATGTAAAACATGTACTTAAGTTTAAAATAATAGCATAACATGTTGAGAAAAGAAAGGATTTAATTTTAACCTGGGCCAATGTGTCAAGGAGGATAATTCTTGAGACTTTTCTAAAAGTAACCATGGACCTATTAGTGACACAGAGACAAAGCATTGGAGATTAGTGTTAAAGCACTGTGTGCAAAATTGCTGTAGACTTGGAATTAATTCCATAGTGTTAATTTTCCTAGTGCCCTCAACCATGCTGGCTCTAGGAGACAGACTTGTTGGCAGCTGAGCCATCTGGACTCAATTACTGGTCTCATTTTTTTCTCAAGCCACCAGTATTTTCTTTGAAAAAGGAGGTAGTTTTGGTAATCCGTTGTCTTTAGACATATTTATTTCACCTAAGAAGATGGTGTTCCATGAAGTTGATGCTCCATGCTTGGCACTATCTGCTCTTAGGTGAACAGAATTTCATCCTCCCTGGTAGTATTTGTCTCTTCATGGAAAAACAGGAAAAAATGAGCCGTAGTCAAATGAGTTTTACCAGAAAAGGGAACTCCAAGGAAGTTGGATGGAGCAAATGCATAAGGTCTCTTTTCTTCTGAGCTTACTGACAATCTAGGGGTGGAAAATAAGAATGCAGACAATCACAAAAGAAAAGACAAGATGCCTCCAGTCTTCTAAATAACAGGAACAACACTGAAGTAATGTATTTGGTAAATCACATGATACCTGTTGTGTATGCAACTACACTGATTATTTATAATAAGATGAAGGAATCTACTAAACAGAGACTGTCATTTGCTAAATGTGGTGAGCCCTGTTCCAAAATCTTTCCAAATACCTGCTCATTTAGCGTACATAGCAGGTATTTTTCTTCTCAAGTATGTAGATAAGGAAATTAAGATCTTGATATGTGATGGGCCAGAGTCATGGAATTAGGATGTATTTTCCTAGTACTTACAGCAGTTACCAAACCTGGTTTTCTTATGGCAAGCTTGATTTATTAGTTCATGGCAATAAATTTGGGAGGGGGAATAAAAAAGCAAACAATTTGCACTTCAGAAGAAGTGCGTCTAGTTCTTTTCATTTAATCAGATATCTCTGAGGTTCTACAAACTGGCAAAAGCTAAAGAGAATACCATCAGCTCAATGAGTAAGACATATTAGATGTCCTGATGGAGTCTATATAGCCATTGTCTCTTCTCATATTAATTCATTATCAACATTCGTGATAGATAGAAAATAGCATCATCTAAATCACAGTGCAGTGGATGACAGAAAACAAACTTTCTATCCACCCAAAGAGGCCTAAACAGTATTAAAAAGTAAAATTCCTCAAAACAATAAATAATCAGGGTAAATTTCATCTTGCATATATCATGAGGAGCATGTTAATTGAAATGCCTGTTCCCCAGACACCTCACACCTCCTCCCATCATCCATTTTACCACACTCAGTCCTCACAACAGCCCAATGAATTGGTTCTTTAATCTTGCAAATTTTATAGAAAGGTGCAGAGAGATAAGTGACATGTCCAAGGTCGCCTACCTGCTAACTGTGCACTTGAATATTTCTGTCCAGTTATGCAATGATAATTTTTAGTGCATGATTTATCTCTTTACACTCAATGAGAAGAGACACCCCCAAACGTGTCTTAAATTAGCCAGGAATAACTTTTAAAAAAAGCCGGGGTTTTCGAAAAGAATAAAGTATTTTAGATACCCTTAAACAGGCAACTGTGAGTAGAGAGGTGTGTACAGGATCTAGTCAGCTAGTCAGACTATGAAATTCAAAAGGTCTGAATTTTCAGACAACAGGGGGTCTTTGCTTGTTTCACCCTTAATTATAGAGACGTGGGTGGAACCATGATCTGTCGACTCCCACACATTTTTATCAACTGCTTAACATTTCAAGTGAAACATTTTATTGCATTTGTTGTTAGTCAAACATTTAACATATATGCTAGAGGCTTACAACTCACATGTTCTAACTATATTAAGCAAATATTTAAGAAACATTTGGTCTGTTTTTCCATTTTTAAGTATTTAATCTGCAATAAACATATAGATGTTAAAAATACATTTCATGTATAGTATGTGTTAAGTGTTCAGAATGTATTTTTGAATTGCCTTATTTGAGCTTGTCAGATTTTCCATTACAACCCCCTAATTTAAGGGGCTTTAAACCAGCCATAAAAAAAATCTCTTCATGTTGATATTTCAAGTAAAATATCTCTCCTTCGAAGAAGTCTATTTTTTAAGTTGCTGGTGGTTTGTGTTTTAGTATTAATGCATTTAAAGAAAAATTAACTCTTAGAAGCATGAAAACATTTTTTTCTCACAAAATTTAAACACATTTTCTCAATGCTATCTTGATAATACCTGTTTTAAAGGTGAATCATTAAAATCCGTAGACCTATGCCATAGTTTAAGATGTGGGGAAAATATAGTAAATCTTGATATTTCCAGCTGGTGTTGCAGGATTGCAAGGAACTTAGTTTGGCATATCATAACAAAGTTCACAGATTTCACATCTCTGTCTTTAGGATGTTGAAAGTTAAGAGTGCTTTCACCAATGTTAACCCTATCTTACAAAAAACAAAAACAAAAACAAAAACCAACAACAACAACAACAAAACAAAAAAAACAGGCATTTTACTTTAGACCTGGAATATTCCTAAGAAGCCTATCTATGTACTGAAGGCCTAACTTCTAGCCCACAGAGCCAGTCAGATGTAGAGAACAATTTAGTATTATGTGACCAAGTGGGAGGAAGTTAGGTCACTGGAGGTGGACACTTAGAGGGGATAGTGAGGCCCCAGCCCTATCTTGTCTCCTTTACTGCTTCCTAACCACCATGATGTGAGCATCTTGTTCAACTATACACCTAATCATATTGTATGAGCATTATCTATAGGCTCAAAGCACCAGATGACTACTGGCTGAAACCATGAACCAAAATGTTACTCACCTCTCTACAAGTTGTTTCTACCAGATATTTTGTTACAGACATGGAAAGCCAATGAAAATGAAGAATGTAGTTTGGGGAGAGGGCAAGTAGTTTAAATCTACTTTGGCACAACCAGTTAACAACTGGGATTTGAACTCCTAACCATTTTTATTTCACTTGACAAAAGTTGACACCTGATTCTAAATATCACTTGGTATCTTCATGTAGTTATTTTTAAATCTAGTGTGGAAAAAAAAGAAAAAGAGAGAGAGAGAGAGGGGGAGAAGGAGAGGGAGAGAGAGAGAGGGAGAGAGAGAGGACAGAGAGAGAGAGAGAGAGAGAGAGAGAGAGAGAGAGAGAGAGAAGGAGGGAGGGAGGGAGGGAGGGAGGGAGGGAAGGAAGGAAGGAAGGAAGGAAGGAAGGAAGGAAGGAAGGAAGGAAGGAAGGAAGGAAGGAAGGAAGGAAGGAAGGAAGGAAGGAAAAAGAAAAGAAAACCCTTAAGTAAATAAAGTTCAACTTGCTGGTACAATTTAGTGACTAAAACTTTCTCTGTTCAGAATTTAGGACATATAAGAACAAAATTCTACAAACCCCACCCCTTCCCTCAAGTTATCTTCCAGTGACCTAATAAATGTCCCTTTCATTACATACTGAAGATTCTTTTCAAGCTACATGTACAAGTGACCTTAAACATGTGTGTCCATCTGGCTCACTCAGATTATAGGTTACTTAAAGGCAAGGACCCACCTTGTCATTGTACTCTCCTCTTTCCTTTTCTTGCCTGTCCAGTGCCAGGTATAATGAATCACATCTTATAATGAGGTTGGTTAAATATCTGCCATTGGTCAGAACATCAAAACAGCTTCACAAATAGTGTATTTCCAGTATGATTCTTCCCCAAAATCTTGTATATTAAAGACTTCTTGCACCGTTGAAAGTATTTGTGATATTTAAGAAGTAGAGCCTAGTAGGAGTACAGAGGTCATTTAGAAGTTGTGTTTTATAGGGAAATTGGCACCCTGGCCACTTCTCTTCTTGCCTTCATGTCTACACAGCATGAAGTGAGCTGTGTTGTGGCACCATATTCTCCCTCTCATAGTGATCTGGTTTCCCTATAGACTCAACCAACAGAGCCAGGAAACTGTGAACTGAAACCATTAAATCCATGAACCAAAATAAATCTTTCCTCCTTTAAGTTGATTTCCTTAGTTGTTTTGTCACAGCAAATGAGAGTTAACAGGCACAGTTTCTATTCCAGCAAAGAAATGTCACATGCATCTCTTGGGCAGCTTCCTCCCCAGCCCTGCTTTCTCTCTGTAGACAGCCAATGGCTCTGCTGTTGTTGGGGATTCCCAGTCTTCTAGCCAAGTCAAAAGTAGCTCTTTCCACTGCCATGGTCAGCATGGGGGCATCAGCCTCATCCTGGGCACAGGCCCCTTTGGCCCTCACATGAAACTACCTCCCTAGTGTTTAGTAGTAATTAAAATGACATTTTGGTTCATATTATATCATAGTTCTTATTTTTTATTGCTCCACTCTCAGAAACCAACTGGGCATGAGAGATGCTATTTATTTTTTGGTACCCATCCTCCTAAACTTTAACAGAGAAAAATACCTAAAGTCTTTTGCAGTCAGTTGCTTTTCTTTCAAGTTCATCTTTCTCCCAAGTACACCAAAAATACCCTCAGGCCTTCAGAGTAATTATATTTACGATCATTCATTTTTTCATTAGTCTAGAGCAAATACTGTGGGAACTTGAGAAAGATGATGTTCCAAAGTCAACTTGGAGTTTGGAGTTGCAAGAAAGAGCCACAGATTAAAATGGAACTGGAATCAACTGGACCCTGGGTACTCTTGCTAATGAGAGCTCCTCCGCACAAGAACCACATATTATGGTGTCTTAATACAAACCTTGAAAAGTTAGGTGGGTGGGACCTAAAATCATACCTAGAAGACTTAGCCACAAAGTCAGAGGAAACTTTAGGAGTCAAGGAGAGAGACCAAAATTCAACAGCGGCATTGACAACCACATGGAATTTTGAATGTCAATTTCTAATTCAAACATAATGTCAAATAGTGAAAATATACTGACTTCATTTATTGGTTCAACAAATATTTATTGAGTTCCTGATTTATTCCAAGTACTGCTGGAGATATTATGGGTGTCGCTCTGAGCTAAAGATGGCATTTTGGATTTGTTTTCCTGTTATCAATCTACTGGTATGGCAAAATAAACAAGTAAATCATACTGAATGTTAGAAAATTTACATGTGACAAGAAAAATAAAACGATTGGCTGGCAGGGGTTATAAACTACAATATAGTGAGAATCTCTGCTTTGATGACTGGCTATAGAAGACCCGACTGAATATGATTTCTGACCACATGCTTGAAGGAAATAGAGATAAACAAATTTCAACTGTTTTCACTAAAGGAACAAGAAACCACAAGTGTCATGGCAAACATTTACTTGGAAACTGGTGAACATAAAGGGGATGTCACACCCAGCTTGGGCTTCCATACCTAAAATGCCATAGTTCAGGGCTGCAGACATGGCTTGACAGTAATGAGCACTTGTTACTCTTCCAGAGGACCCAGCATTGGTTCCCAGCATCCACATAGCAATTTGTAACTTCAGTTCCAGAGTATCCAGTGCTCTCCATGAGTCTCTGCAGGCACCAGGCATACATATAATGCATACATATACATACAGGAAAAGTATGCACACACATAGAAATAAATATTAAGAAAAAATTAGGGTCATCCATCAAGTGGCTAGAACAACATTGCTTTTCTAAACAGTTTTGGAGAATGGGAAGTCCAAACTTAAGGTAATAGTGGATTTGGTTTTTGATAAAAACTTACCTCCTGGCTTCTTCCTTGTTTGATGCAATACCCCAGGTATGGCTTAGTCATTACTGTCTTAAAATCTGAGAAAGCATGATTACTTATGGGTCTTCATAAAATAGAGCTTACTAACATTCCCTCATGGAGAGTGTTAATCTTACAAGTTAGTAAGATAACTTCAAAATACAACTTAAAATAAAAGTTTGAATAGCCTTATCTTATATGGGTAGACATTGTTGCTACAGAAGATATTCTATCTTTATAAGTAACTATAACAGTACAAAGCAAAACTTTGGCTGTGGAACCTGGAAAAACCCATCTCAAAAGCATCAGGAAAACTTCCCACTACCACTTAGCTTTCAAGCTGTAAGGTGCCTGGCTCAAATGTGGTCAGAAACACTTATTTTTCAAGGCTCAGCAGCTCCAGGGAGATATGCAGAATTGGTCAAAGGGTCAAGAACCAGAGACTGAGTGCTCAGCTCTAAATGAGAGTATACACATTAGCACCCCACATACTACCACCACCACCACCACCACCACAGCCACTAAAAGTCATGGAACATCATAAAAGAACTGGGAAGACTGTAAGAGAGGATGGGAGGAATGCTTTTTAAAATGCTGTCTTTTGGATATGGCATATTTATCACAATTTTGAACTCCCTGCAACTGTACAAGACAAAGCCAGACAAAATCCCAGCATGGAAGGCTTTCCCAAGGCTTAACTCCTGAGAAGGAATCACTGCTATTTGATGAGTTATAAGAGAGGAAAGAGTTACTTTCCTTTGGAAATGTAGCTACTGGTAGGTTGTCCATGACAACGGAGTAACTTTCCCCCGCCCATTAGCATATGAGTAGCACTGATTGGGGGGCTAGCAATGACAAAGGTAATAATAATAATTAATAATAATAATAACTAATAAAATAGAGTACATGAAGTTGGGATGAAGATAGGATGATAGAAGGGGAATCTATTCTGGTTACCCCTTCTTCATATACTGTCACCAATTCAGTAAGTTCTGCTCTTGTATTTTTCAATGACCATAATTTGCACTTGAAACTTGTAAGGTCTGAATGTGAATGCTCCTGTAAAATTCATGTTGATTGTAGGTGGTAGGCCTTCTAGGGAGTGTTAAGGAATCAGTGTGAGAATCTTATGATTAGGATTATTGTCCACAAGAAAAATATCTAAGGCATCTTCCTGGTTGATTCCATCCCAGGAGAAAACAGTGATCGAGTGGTATTTGTAAACTACAAGGTGGATCTAAAGTACGCACACATAATTGTGAGTCCCTTAATACTGGACTTCTCAGCTTCTAGAACCACCAGAAATAAATTTCTCTTGCTTGTAACAACCCAATCTATAGTATTTTGCTATATCACCATAAACTGACTAAGTGTGGTGGTTAGTATTTTATCAACTTGTATAATATACCTAGGAAGAAAGACTCAGTGTCTAGATAAAGTTGGCCTGCAGTGAAGTTTATTGTTTAGACAAGTTTGGCATGTTGTGTTGTGCTGTTATGCTAACTGATGTGGGACAGAGCCCTCATAGAAGTGATCTTACATAAAAGTATTCCCTGTGTTGAGATCCTGAATTTCAAAAGAGTAAAGAAAATCATCTGCGTATATCAATCATGGTTTCATTCTATCTGTGCCCTTGGTTATGGATGTGACTGGATGCCCATATTTCCTTGACACAATGGATGTAACCTAGAATTCTTATCTAAAATAAGCTTGTTCTAGTCTTTGTTGCTTTTGTTGGGAAATTTTATCTTGGAAACAGAAATACAGCTATCACACAAACATA